>NW_004524597.1:4912605-4926066 GCF_000260255.1 Octodon degus
GTGGTGTGTGTGTGTGTCCAGCTCAGCCCACCAGGGGGCGGGGCTGGCTGGCATGTGGTGCTGGGGGATTGAACTGCGGTCCCTGATGCCTTGCCAAGCTTGTTCCAAGTAGGTGCTTTAGACCACTGAGCCATCTCTCCAGCCCTTGGGTACAGATTCTTGTGTGAGAATATTTTCATTTTCCTAGGATGAATATCTAAGAATGCAATGGCTGAGTCATAAAAGAGTCACATGCTTAGTTTATGCATTAAGTGAGTAACTGGCCATTTCACATTCTGATCCTCAACATATGAGTGACTTTTGCCAACATTTGAAGATAGTGCTCTTTTCTATTTTAACCATCAAATAGCTCACTAGCTAGATATAGCTATCTAGATGCATAGATTTATCTCATACAAGTTACAGAAAGACAACGATGACTTGGGAATTATCAAAGTTATTAGGGATGCTTCAAGAAATTACAAGCATCCTGTCTCTGGGCATTGATTGGGAGTTTATTGTCCCCTCTATGCCTTCTTCCACTTCATGTCTGTCATGCCTATGTATGAGCCATACCAGCCTCCTTTCAGCTTCCCAACTCCATGAGGCCTGTTGTCACCCTAGGCAACTGGCACACACACACACACACACACACACACACACACACACACACACTTGCCTTTCCTTGGGCCTCTCCTACCTGTCCTTCACAGACCTACTCCTTGTCACCTTTTATCTCTCAGCTTTTCCAACACCTCCCCAGAGAAGTCCCCAGGACCAGCGTATCTGAATGGAAAAAGTCTCTCTCCAGCCTGAATCCACCTTATTTTTTCCCTTAGAACATTTAGGTAATTGCTTTGCGAAATCTGTCACCATTTTTAAATATTCATATATTTGTTTACTTAAAAAAAAACAACCTCCACACTGTACTTTCAGTCCAAGCATTGGTTCTGGTTTGAGAACCAAGTCTAAATTTGAGGTCACCCTGAGACCCCAATTTAGACTTTGGCACCTAGTGAGGTCACAAAGAACAGCTATGGAATGAATGACCTAACAATGAGGAATAGGGCACCCAGGTGGAGGGGATCTGTCAGTTCAGCTTAGAAAACATCTGTGCACAGGTAGGTAGGAGGTGGGTGTTTCCATTCATTTGAGGAAAGGAAAAATCACTCATCACTCTTGCAAATTTATTAAAACAATATGATGATCAATCTTGACTGTCAACTTGATTGGATTGATTGATGCCTAGAAAATCAGTGAATCACACTTCTGGGTGTGTCTGTGAGGGCTTTTTTCAGAGACAATCGATCTGCTGGGATAGTGGACTGAAAGGGAAGACCTTCTTCTCTGGATGTGGGCAGCACCGCCAAATAAATGGGGGCTCAGATTGAGCAAAAAGAGAAGCACAAAGCACATTAACACCTAGCTCCTCTTCCCTCTCTGTGTCCCATTGCCACCAATGGAGCAGCTTTCCACGGCCATGACGTCCTGCTGTACATGAAGCCCACAGCATTGGATCCAGCCACCCATGGACTAAGCCTCTGAAACCAAGAGCCAAAATAAAGCCTCCCTGCTCTAAGTTGTTCTACTCAGGTATTGTTTCATGACAGCAGAAAGTGGGCTGATATGAACCAATATAAATAAATAACATATGGAAGATTCAAAGATAAACTCTCCAGATTCCTCACCTAAATCACATTCCTATTCATGGAGAAAGGACACACACACACACACACACATACACCTACAGCTAATTATAATACAAGACAGAGAAGCAGAATTAAGAGACAGAACAGGAAGAAAATCAAGGAATCATGGTCAAATAAGACAGTCTTATATGAAAAACTCAATGCATGAATAATTTAGGAAGAAAATAAAAGATAGACAATAAAAAATAAGGAGCGAGATCTTTCACAAAGGGAAAGACACCAAAAGATGGAGGAAGAGGATAAGGAAGGGATTTTTAAAAACCAAGAATTAGATGTGTTATAAAAATATACTAATTCCCATAAGAAATGTAATCAATACACACTGCAAACTTGTAGCAATAAGGGGCTTTAAGTATCTATGAGATTTAGGTATAGTTATGTTACAGAAAATTTTCAGTTCTATTTAAAGCATGAGGCCACTACCCTCCGTCTTTTGTCAGAGTCTACTCCTCTACAAAATGAACATAATGCATGCCAATGAGCACAATATTGTAGGAGTTAACTTTTAGGTACCACTTAAAGAATTCATGAGCACTACAGTGGGCATTGCTGAAACACATAGATATTTCTTCTAAATTCTGGATTTTCAGGGAGGTTTTTTTTTTGGCGGGGGCAACATTTGTTGATCCCTGGAAATGTTAAAACAGGAATCATGGAAGGGCCTCAAGGACTCCTGGGATGGATGTGGAGCTCTCCCTAAATCTACAAATGCAAAGGGTGTAAGCCTGGATGGCGATGGGTGCTACATATGCATAATTTAAAACAGGTCAGCTCAGCTGGCAATAAAAAAGTTTAGAGCACTGTTGCATCCCCTAGTGCCATGAACTCTCCAGTTATTTCCCTGTTACTGTTTTCTGTTCCTCTTTCATGTGCAGTATATATAATTTGTGCATTAAATTCACTGTCCCTCAATTGGAAGTTGGGGTCTTCCTCTCCTCAGTCTCAGACTTTCTCTGTAAACCCTGGTTAGTGAGTGTTTTCTTCTTTACAATGCCATCTATTTATCATATCATATTGGGACCACACTTGGGGACTAGTAGCTAGCTAGTTTGCATTTTTCTTTGTCTCTATATATTTCTGCCTATAACATTTTTTCTTTCTCTTTTTGTTTTTCTCTCTATATATACTATCTACCAACTTATCCATCCACCCATCTACCCATCCACCCATCCACCCATTCACCTATCCATCCATCCACTCATCCATCCATCCATCCATCCATTCATCCATCCATCCATCCAGACTTGATCAATAATGTTAAAAACAACAAACACTACCTCCAGCCCTTTATGGCTGGGTAAACTGGTGCCTGCTGGCCATGTAGAGTCAACAGAAGTGTTTTGTTTGGCATGCAATGTGTTTCTCTAAATTTTTGTATTAGTGACTAGCATTTGAAGAATGGGAATTTTCTGTGTAAAATATACAGGCTAGACTTCTCTGGACAAATGAGAAGGCTTGGCCACATACACCTGCTTTGCCATATACCAACAATTGGCTGCAGCTGTGAGTTAACTCTCTTTTACTGTTTATGGGATTCTCAGTTCCCCAGTGCCAGGCACTCAATCTGTCACTCCACTAGGAGGTAGAAATTAACTATTTGTTTGTGTGACTCTTTCTTGGCAAAAATAGCCCAGTTTTACACTTATTTTCCTACTAAAATTATATTATTAGATTTCATTACTAAGCAAAGCACAACTGTTTTAAAATAATGCATTCATGGCATGGTGGGTATGCTAATGACCACAGTCACTGCCATCTGGAAAATGCATCAGCTCTTGTGCTTGCTGTGGTCCCCTGGACCAATCATTCAATTCTTTACTCTCCTTGTATCTGTTCCCCTTTGTCCTATAACTGCTCAGCCCCATGGCAGTGGTTACACGTGCCTACACCTTGATTCTGACCTCAGTGGCTTGCTTTGGCTCCATGAAGTAGGGGCCACAGTAGAGGAGCTTAGCTCACTTCCCTCACTTTCCCATCACTTGACCATGGTGAAGGCACTAAAACAATGCCTGCTGATGGCCCTGTCTCCAGGTTGTACACACTCATGTTAAGTAGACACCAGGGTCATCTACAATTTAGATGACCAAGATCCAGTGGGAACCACTGCACCAAGAAGAATACCCAGCTGAGTCCAGTCTGGAAAAGCCAACTGGCTGTTGCACCAGACAGTCATAAGACACAGATTGTATATAATGTGATGCTGTTGCTGTTCTGCAGGAACTGAGACTTAATCTGAGGTCCAGGTAGTGGGGCATTGAGCAGCCATGTTTAACAGCTAGGAGATAGACATAGATGAATCATCTGTGCAGGAACATAGCTTACAAGTACAGAGAAAGTTCCCAGAAGAAGAGGGACTTTTCATCAACCAAAAAAGGCAGAAATAAAGCCACATTCAGTGTTGTTCCTTGACAGCTTCTCCATTACACCTCCTGGAAAGAATGCTGAAAACAGGAAATCCTCTGTACCACAGATGGAGAAAGACAGAACATGGAAGTGGTAGGCATCATTTTTTGTTTTTTGGACTAATTTAGAAGCAGATTTCCTCTAAGGCTTCACTCATACTTAAGATAACGTCTTTCCAGATCACACAGGCTTATTAAAACAGCAGCGTTTTACAAATGAATAAATAAAAACATAAAGAAATAGCTCTCTCGTATTAAAGACAAATGACTGAATTTTGTTAGCAGGTTGTACTATAAGGTCAGCCTTATTCACCGGGATACTGGCAAACATTACCATTCATGAAATTTTATTGGTTATTTGATGTTTATGGAAGCTCAACTTCTTCCCAATCCATGATTCATGAGGGCAAAAGTCCTTGAGCATTTCTACATTGCAGCCCTCATCTGGTATGGCAGCCATTCCAAGAACAGTTCTGTTGGTCCTTCTCTGGTCTAGGGTGATTCTCAATTTATGTTCCATTTGTCATCTTGTTTTCCTCTCCCCTATTATGACTCAGTTGACTTTTGGCAGAGCACAGTGCAATCACTCACTGCCCAATATTTATGTGTATTACTAGGAAGGCTTAGGTATAGGAAATGCATCTTGCTATTGGGATGTCTCCTTATGTCAAAGAATGAGTCAAGACTTCTGAGCTCTGTGCTTCTGCAGCTGGGCATGGACCTGTGGATCATGGGTTCAGTCATCCAAATCAGATGGATGTAAGGATGTCCCAGAGACTCAAAATTGGATGTAACGTTCCTTCTCACTATCCTTCACTTTAATAAATGCTTACAGGGTGGTCACCATATAGGAGGAGGCAGAAAACACATGCAGTATAAGTATGAAAAATATAAATTTGATCTTTAAGGAGTCTGAATAACACTTGACCTTCCTAGAGTCTGCATGTTTATGGAAGGGAAACCAGAAGGGTACGGGTGACTCGTTTTGAAAAGTATATTGTAGGACAACCACTTGGCCTGACATTAGTAACAGATGAGAAAGGAGTATCCTCTCTACAGGGAAGAGATGAGGTTGGACCCTCCAAGATGAAAACATTTGCAGTAAGATAGAAGGAATAAGAATGAGCAGCTATGCAAAATGGGACAAGATCTTCTCATGACAGGTGAATGGATGGCCTGTCTCTAGCACATGGAGACATTTCGTTTCTCAAGGACCTGATAAGAGAGCTGTGTGAGTACAGGGTGGAAGAGGAGATGAGGCACACAGCCATAGTGGAGAAGCAGGAGCTGGGGAATTCCATCAAGAACTCTGAAGTGCTCCTCAAGTAACATAAGAAAACACTGAAATTGGTGAGAAAAAGAGGGCGTTGATTAAATATATAACTTATGAGGAATCCTCCAGATAGCATGGGAAAAAAATGGGCAGAAGAAAGAAGACACAGCCATCCAAGGAAGAATGGATGGTGGCTTTGGAGGAGGGGTGTCAGGGAGAAAAGGGAGCAAGGAAGATGGAGGAAAGGGGAGAGACAGTAGAGCAGGCAGGTGTCTCGGGAGGGTGCAGAGAATGGCATATTCTGAGTCAACAGTGAATTATAGCCCTGTGATGTACACAATGCCGGTGAGCTCTTTAATGGTTTTCCTCAAGATAGAGCATGGAAGGACAAGCCTACGCTTAAGAAATTATTGAAGAAATGAGTATTCATGAGAGCTTCCAACTTGGATTCGTGTTCTGCTTTAGTTACTTACGGGGTGTGGATCTGAATGGTCAAATATCCATTCTCAAATTCACTAGCTCAATTTCTCTCTCTACAAGGAATGGCCATCCAGAAAACTGTACAATATAAATATAAAGGTAGCATCCCCTAATATTTATAGAATGTAGTTTCCTTCTAGGACATGTGTTTTCCTAAGCAATGTGTCTTCCATGATACAACCAAAATGACTCAGAGCCACTTACCTCTTTGGGTAACTTCATATGTCTGACCAATTCAGCAAAAGAAATTTTTCACTTATAGTGTAATCTCAAGCAATGTCCATTGTAAGAGAAATCCTTGCTCAGAGACTCATAGGCTTTTAATGCCTTCAAAGGTGTTTAAGAAGACAATGAGGAATGCCGTGAGTGAATGTCATGAGCAAGTGAATCTGCAGTGAGGTAAGTTGTGTCTGTGCCAGAGAACCCACAAGATCAGTGCGAGGAAGGTGCACTTGCTTGCACTGCCAGAGGAGGAGGCTTAGGGTGTCAGCTCAGTTCAAACCACACAAGAGAAAAGAATGACCCACTTTTTACAAATACACACTCAGACACACACACACACACACACACACCCTTACATTTGTAATGTGGAGGACAGTAAAGGTGCTCCAAGCAGTAAATAACTTCCAAGTATTTGTATTAAAGGAGGAAACCGTCTCCCTACATATGTAGGAAGTATTTCCCTTTTCAGTGACAAGCATAATTTGCTTGTCTGATCAGGAAAACATAAGTAATAGAGATGTTTTTATTTCTTTAAGAAGAATTGTTACCAAAACTGTACGAGACTTTAGATATTTCCCGGCTAAGACTATTAAAATGGCTAATGCTTAGGGGTAATTATTTATGTGAAAGTATCCACTCAAAGAACATTCAAAGGAAGACAATAGTACTCACTGGCTTGGGGTGGGAGCATCGCATCTATGTCCTTCAGGCAGTTGCAAATGAGACATGATGTTTTTCAGGCAGAGTTATAAACTGGTTATTGTGTCTCTTTGGAGATTGGGCACAGTATAAGGAGATGTGTTTGAGTGTGAAGCTGACAAGGAGTTGTGATGGTGGATCCTAATATGTCAATTCCATTGCATTAAGAAACATCTATGAGATTACTAAAGCATGTCCTTGGCCACGTCTTTGGAGGTCATGGAGGTGTGGCCTTATGGACTATATCTTGTCCCTTCCTTATTTTCTGATTTTCTACTGTGCCTTCAGCCCAGCCTGACTAAGCAGCTTTGATCTGACATGCCTTTCTGCTGTGATGGCCCTGCCTCAGAGCCAGTCAACTACAGACTAAACTCTCCCAAATTGTGAGATAAATTAAATCTCACCTGTGTTAAACTGTGGGTGTCAGACATTGTGTCTCAGCAGTGGAAAAGCTGATGAACTCCAGCTGCCTCCCCCAGGTGGGTGCAGGTGGATGCCCTTCTTTTAGAGGGTGCATGTACACTGATACTTCCTTACCACTTTCCCTAAAGGGTCGTCCACAGTCAACAGGAAGCGAAAGCATTAGTGAGAGCGTATGGAGAGAAATTAGCTCTGGAACTGTGGGTGGACAGCTTGCAGCTGAGGAGGCCTGTGGTAAGACTTGCCTCATTAGCCTGAGGTTAGACGGTTCCGAAAGTCATCAGGAACTGTAGAATTACTGACTCTACAATTCCACTCAGACTCTGTAAGGATCTTAGCTTCCAGCCAGTAAGATTTGTTAAAAAATGTGGAAAACGGGGTGCTAATTAGAGCCCCTCACATTTGTCCTTTCAGTGTTAGGACGAGTATTTCAGGTGGATCTCTCTCTAGTATTCATGAAGGAAATGTAGGTTTGCTCCCAACCATAAGTGCATGAACAAAACCAAATGTCTGACTCAAATCTCCCAAGGAATTCTTAGCTGAACCCCAGTGTTACAGCCGGAGTGTTATAACTGTGTATCATAACACATACCATCTTAGTCTATTGGGACCTCTATATCAAAACGCAGTAGACCAGTTGTCTTGTCCACAATAAACATTTATTTCTTACTGTTCTGAAGGCAAGAAACTCAAGTTCCAGGTGCTGGAAGCTATGGTGCTTGGTGCAGGCTGCAAAATCACCGACAAGTCGACAGGCTCTGTGCTCCTCCACACCTGTGGAAGGGATCTCTTGGCCGCCTTTTGGAGAGCATGGAGGCTATTCCTGAAGGCTAAGCCCCTAGGACTGAGCACCTCCTTATGATTTCCACTTTGTCATACCACCCATTTGGGGTTTAAACTCCAGGGAGGGAAGTACATCTTCAGATCATAGCAGTTGTCATGCTTACTTTATTTTAAGGAAGATGTCAGTTATACTCCACAGTTAATGAAGAACTGAAGGGGTGAATAAATGCCAGGGATGGCACCATGGCCCTCATTTCCTTTTTTAATTTTAGGGATTATTTTCCATGTATGCATTCCATATGATACATGGAGATACATCTCATTTTATTGTAGTACCTCCAAGGATTCCTGGTACTTGTATGCACCTTACTTGACAAACTGATGCTTGATTGTTTTCAAGAAAAGTAAACTCATCAAAGAACACACAGGTCATTTCAATAATACAGATAAATGTTTTCATTTTGTAAGTTAATTGGTAGGGTCATAGTTTTTCTCTTAGTATGCTTCCTAATATTCATTATTTGTTACAGATATATACTTTTGTTTGTACTGAACATTGTATCATTTTGAAAATAAAGTTTATAGGCTTATCGCATATTAAAACAAAAATATATAACAATACCAATAGAAGTCTGTGAAATCTAGAGACTAAAATAAAAGGAGAATGCTGAAAATATCTAGTAAGACTAGCGCCGTGAGTTTGGCCATTCAAATGGGATTAGGATAGCAATGTGCTCTCTAAATCCAAATGTTTCAACTATTTAATTCTCTCTTCTATGGTTTGTATATCACAAGAAAAACTGCACACTTTCTAATATCCCTGTGAACAGCAGCTTAATTAAAAAAGGAGGAATTTGCAAAAACACAGGCTATGTGTCTCAGAGCTAATTGAAATAGCTACAAAGGCCTCAAAAAGACAAGTTCAATATCGTGGAAATACCAGCAGGGCTGGCATTTCAGTGTTCTCAGCTACCCTCCTTGTCTGTCTGATTAAAATTTCACTTGGCCTTTCTGTCCATAATAAAAGAAACCTATTTGTGCCCAGAGCTGTTCGGCAGACGGCAGATGCATGTTAAGTTTCAGCACCGTTATTGAGTCTGTGGACATTTCAGCCTCTGTACCGTGGAGAGCACACTTCAGTCTCTCTGCAGGGTGGAGTCAATGGGGTTAATGATGATGTGGGCAGAAGTCTCTTCCAGAGTGAGGCCATGGTGTTGAAAATGATGACTACAACCCTCTCTTTCCTCTTTTTAAAAATCACAGGTGTGCTGTCTCACATGGCACTCAACAATGAGGTCCTTTATGAGCAAGTGGGATTCCAGGGCAGCTGTCATTAAGAGTTTGCTTGGGGCACCTGGGGAGTGGCATTCCCAGTACCTCGTTTTGAGGTGTGCACATGTGGGGGAGTCTGAGGGAGAGGGATGGAAGGGACAGAGCCAGTACACCATTTCTACTGCTCCTGCCAATAACAGAGCAGTCATAATGGCTATTTTACATATTAATGAACACTTAAATACAGCTAATATTTACTGAACTCATACAATGCCCAGGTTCGGCTATCAGCATGTTATTTAATTAACTGTAGTTTTATTCTCAATTTCCAATGAGACAAGTGAGGCTTAGAGAGATTGAGTACTTGATCACATTTGTATGAGTGATGGATATATGCTGCAGCGGGCAAAACACCGAGGTCTGCAGATTGGATGTTGTCCAGAGCTGCCTAATCTGATTTTACAGTTATTTAAATTCAGAAAAACCAACTTTCCTGAAGAACTGAAAACTGAGCACAAACTAGAGAATTTGAATCTCAGTACTGCCATAGTTGAATATATATATATATATATATATCAGCTCCTTATATTGTCCTGGATTTACTCCACAAACTGTGCAGGTAAGCACGTTCATCTCTATGCAGATATACAGGCCACCAGTCCACCACCCATCCAGCCACATTTTCATCTTCCTTCTTTTTTTTTTAATTTTAGTATATGTTTGTGATATATAATATTTATGACTGTTTGGGGAAATATGTCCATTTTTATGGCAAATCTCTGTCCTTTGGTTACAGAGGGTAAAGCAAGCCAAGCTTTCTGCTTGGCTATGGGGCAAGGGAAGGCATTGGGGAGACAATCCCTGCATTCCACATGCTATCAATCTTAACAGAGTTGGTGTCCTACAGCAATAAGCTCTCTGCATAATGAATTCATGTCTCACTTTTTACTCCAGCTTTCTAAATTTAGAATTTCTAAATGCTATGCAATGCACTGCCATTCTATTTTTAATAACAAAAATAAGCACAGAGAACTGCTATCATAGTTAATAGAAAACAAACTAGGGAATACAAGAACGCAAACACTCATGGCATTGGAAAAGGGACTGAGCAGGCCCAGACAGGGTTCACAGACATTAGGGTTGCCAAGTATTAAATGATGATCTGATTTTTCAAAGCACCAAAGATTCCCTATCTTAAGGTGCCATTCTTGTCCCATCCTAATGCTAACTCACATAGGAGGAGGGTTTGAAGTGATGCAGAAATCAAGACATCTTTGTGGAAAACCAAGACAAATTTTCAAACAAATCAAAGGTTTGTAGGAAGATGCAACAAAACAAGATTAAAACCCTATAGGGTTTCTGGTTTCTTCTGTTACTGTGTGTTTTAGTATTCAACTTCAAAGCCTGCCTTTTTCTTCCTGTAGTTTAATTCAACTGCAGAGCAGAAAACCCTTAACTATCCCATTGTTTGTAAAACAGATTCTAAGGAGCCCCAGTGGGAAGTTAGAACTGTCAAACAACTTTTTTTCCTCAGAAATAATGAGAAAAAAATGGCTAACATACTCAGTAATGTGTGAACTAGTGCAGTCATTAAATATCATGAATTGTACAAAAGGAATCTGTGGTTATCTCTCATTCCTGTGAAGGGTGGTATGAGGCAGGGCAGAGCAAGCTGACTGCCCACAGGTTTCTCTATCCCCAAAGAAAGGCTTGCCAGTGCTTTGCAGGTAGGTGCAACCAGGAGACTTTGTGGACATTCGAATGGCAGTGCAGGGGCTGCTCATTGTCACATAGGTTTTGTCCCAGGTGAATCCACCTGATCCTGGTGACTATCAAGGCAGAGCCACAGATGGAATTAAGACAACCAAGGCCACCACAGGGACAGGATAGAAAAACTCATGGGCCCCTAGTCTGTTACCCTAGAAAAGCATAATTAGTGTATACTTTGTTTTTCTTTTCTTTTCTTTCTTTCCTTTTTTTTTGTTTGTTTGTTTTTATATTTTGGCAGAACCAGAGATTGAACTCAGGCCCTTGTGCTTGCCAGGCAAGCGCTTATTCTACTGAGCTATCTCCCTGGCCCCTTGTGTATACTTTGAAATGGCCTTGAAAACTGCTTTTGCTAAACACACACAAAACGGAGCAAAACAAAACACACTGATTCTTCATGTAGGCTTACAGATGCCCAATAGGTAGCTAAAAGCAGAATAAAACTGGACCCACATCTTTGTACTGTCTTCTTTTTACTTTATAATTTTGAGTCAGCTTTACACACAGGCATAGTAAACGTTTAGGGTGTATCTGCTTCTTGAAGATCAAATCTCTTTTAATAAAGCAAATCCCATCTCTTTTCCTGCCCAAATTAGACAGAACAAAACATTAAAGGGCCCCTGCCTAGAACAAGGCCATCACTGGAGTTTCAATCATAAAAAAGGTACAGAGCAAGATTCCTTGCAGTAGCCTGGGTTTGTGGATGTTGTCACCAGGACTTCTTGGTGGAGTTGTCTTCACATGATGGAAAGGTAGGGGGCCATCTTCACATGATGGGCAGGTGGGGGGCCATCTTTGCATGATGGGAAGGTGGGGGGCCATCTTCACATGATGGGCAGGTGGGGGGCCATCTTTGCATGATGGGTTGGTCTTATGAAAGAAACAGATCTACAGGAACTCTGAGTTCCAGATGGACAAAGTCACTATCATGACAAGAAACACTGAGAGTATTACTCTGGAATTCAGGGTGTCCCAAGTCATGCACAATTTAGTCTTGCTAAGAGTTGCTAAACAAGGGAAGAGGATTCCTGACCTTAGATATTTTCTGACAATTTTTAAATTTTCCAGTTTTTTATTATTATGTTTGTAATATATTATGTTTACAATCCTTGTGTGGGGTTGGTACATGTATATAGCACATTTGAATTCCTTTTTTTCCCTCCCCTCTTTCCACCTCTCTATAAGTCTTTTTCTTTTTTCTTTTTTTCCAGAACCGGGGATTGAACTCAGGCCCTTGTGCTTGCCAAGGAAGCGCTTATTCCACTGAGCCATCTCCCCAGCCCCTCCATAAGTCTTGATCTCCTCTCTCTTTTAGAAATCCTGCTTCCTAGCATCTCTTTTGATCTTATTTCTTCATTACAATTTTGGTTTCTCTTATAAGAGAAGCTGCAGTAATTAAGCCTGTTTAATTTATTTAATTTAACATTATGATATCATGGTGCATTCGATTTCCTACAAATGACTCAAATTTGTATTTATGAAAAGTAGTGCTCTATTGTATGTATTTTTTTTTATCCATTCACCTGTTGATGGACATATAGGCTACTACCAAAATTTAGCTATTAAGAATTGTGCTGGTGTCAACATGGGTATGCATGTATCACTATACTATGGTGTCTCTCATTTTCTAGGAAAATACATAGAAGAGGAAGATCTGGATCAAATGGAATCTCTAATTTCATTTTAATTTTTTACTTATGTATGTATGTATTTATTTATTTATTTTGCAGAACGAGGAACTGAACTCAGGCTCTTGTGCTTGCCAGGGAAGCACTTATTCCACTGAGCCATCTTCCTGGCCCTTCATTTTAATTTTGTTAAGGAATCTGCACACTGCTTTTCCATAGTTGTAGTAGTTTACTCTTCCACCAACAGTGTAAAAGGGTTCTTTTCTCCTCAGTCTTGCCATCATTTGTAGATATTATTCAATTTCTTGATGATAGCCATTCTTTTTGGAGTAAGAGGGAATCTCAGTGTTTTAATTTGCATTCCTCTAATAGACGTTGATGTTGAACATTTCTTCATGCATTTATTGACCATTTGTTCTTCTGTGAAGTATCTATTCATTTCACTTGTCCAATTTTTCATTGGGTCATTTATTGTACCACAATATTATCATGAATTCTGACAATGAGGGACAATATTATGTCTCGCTTGTTTTGCAATCCCAAACCCACAAAATCTCCAAGTTTCAGCAAATGTTCTTTGAAGAACAAATTACCTCTTACTGCTTTTCATATTCATGAAATCATTCACTCAACAGAGAGCTCCAGACTAGTTTGCTCAGTGCTAGCAATGGCCAGGGCTTTTACTCTTCCCTCCCACATATTTTTTTTTGGTCACGAGAGCCTAAGAGATCTTATAAAAATATTTACTATGGAGCCAGGAATATAGCTCAGTAGCACAGTGCCTGCCTGACAAGTGTGAAGTCCTGAGTGTGATTCCTGATATATAT
>NW_004524597.1:4927506-4935441 GCF_000260255.1 Octodon degus
TATATATACACAATCTTGGTGACCTACTTTCTTTGGCTGAGCCCCTCTTCCAAATTTCATTCAGCTGAATTCGTCAATGTGCTTATTCACTGATCAAGTTAGCATTGTTGCACTGGAAATCAAAGTATGTCTCTGGAGGATGTTTCATATTTAAATCGTTGCAGCTCTGGGAAAAGAATTCCATAATGACAGAGGTGAGCACAACACTCCTCAAATAGAAAAGATCCAGAAATATCTAAATAAGAGACAAGAGCTCAGCATAGATGGGTGATGGCTACTTAAGGAATTAGCAATAGTATATGGCCTAGGACTTGGAAAGGAATCACAGGGACATATGTTGAACTCTGCATTTCTGCCTCACCAGGAGAATGAAAGCCCCAGGAGTTCAATAATACCAACTTGCTTGTCAGTCCAGAGTCAATGTCTGGCCCATGCTTTGACATCCACTGGGGCCTCCATTAAATGAATAAGTGTAAAAAACCAGCATCTGGGTGCTCATTTGTGCTGACACTCAGAAGTGAGCTGTGGCTGCTCAGTGTGGATCAGGACAGTTACAGAAAGCTATGAGGACAGAAAAGGGCAAATGGAGAAATGAATTTTCATTAGGAAAGTAATTACTTATTTGTACTTACATGGTAGCAAGAGAGGAGGAAGAGGTAACTGACTCAGAAACCTTCAGGTTCTGCCTGCCATCACAGTAAGCATCCCAACCTCCGAGACACAGGACACTTACAGGAAGTAAGAGGCACACAATTAGGCAGCATCTCAAGTTGATACCCAGTGGACCTTGCATTTCATTTCAGCCAACTACTGCTGGGCTTTGGCACCATTTTCATTGCAAATATGAGTAATGGAGACCCCTTAGTCACTATTAAGTAGCAATCTGGGGAAATCATCCACTTCCAATAATCCATTTCTCTAATTTAGAACACTCTGAAACCATGTAATGAATAACACTGATGCCAACTCTCCAGTAATGACATATGACATATGCCTGCAATTGCTCTTTTCAAGATAAATCCCACTGTGTTGGTCCCCTCAGAAACTCCTGCTTATTTATTCACTTGGGTTCCTCACACACTACAGTAGCATCATTTCTGGAGATGAATTAAAGATCTAAGTCAAATCCCTATCAGGAAAAAGTTCCATCTTCACATAACAAATAGCATTAAGTTTTGTCTACAAATGGTTGATTAATATGCAATTATATTCTTAAGTGCAGGCTGTCAATTAATTCCAAAGTGCCTTATTTAATTAGTGGTACCATTCAGCATATTCCCATTAGCAACATCTTCCTGGTTTTACAACAGCAATTTTATTCCACCCCCTTAGAGAGAACTTTTGGCTCTCTGTTAAAAGTAAGACTTTGCTTTTTCTATTCTTTTCACCACATAAATGATACGCCCCCTGCATTCACAGCTGGGGGTGATTATAAAAATCCCCCAAGGGTTGGGTCTTAGACTTCCCACCATTTTCTTTTCTTTCCAGAGATGTGGAATGAAATGAATCATTGCCCACCAATTCTTCTCAAATGCAAAATAATTAAGGAGGTAAAACTATGATTAATGGAATTGGGTTGCAGGTTACAGTCTTTGTACCAAACAGTACTTAACGTTCTTCTGTCTCAGGACATTCTGACTATTCTGATTCCTGGGGTAAAATAACTTCTCTGAGCTACTCAAATAATTATATTAAATAGTTGCTTTTATGTAGGGGTAGTGAACAGAAAAACAATCCCTTGTATTTGAGATGGGAAATACATTAGGCCAGGTAAGTATTAGGCAATGGCCATCTGGTTAGAGGTTTACATAGGCAGCATGTAGTTCATGTTTGTTTCAAAGCATTTCCAGTCATGCTTAGATAACAGAACTGAAATGTGTAAATGCAGTAACATCTGGAGAGTACATGTCATCCAGCAAGACAATGAAAGAAAGAAGGAGGTCATGAAGAGGAAATTTCTGTACTTTGGTACCTTGAAACACAATGCTGCAATAAGATAAGAACATAGTTAAAATTAGACAAAGTTGAGTTAAGGTTTACGGTAGACTCAACACATACTTTCTCATCTTCCATCCTTAAGTGGTGAGGAAATTACAATTTTAAAAACTTCATGCAAATATAATCCACCTTAATGAAAGTGGAGTGTCATTGATCTAACTAGGCATACCTCAGATAGTTTCAGACAAATGTATGTAGAGGACAAAAAGTGAGGTGAATTTGGGAAGACTTATATGTAAATCCAAGCATTACACGTTGTCTACGGTTTGAGAATATCTTAGGCACTGTGATTAAATAGAAAATTCATGGATCCACCAGACACACAACCTAAACAGTGGAACCTGTTTGCTAAAATGTCAGCCCAGCAGTCAGGTAGTAAAAAGCCACAATGAAGGGTACTAGGAGTGATCAGGGCATACAGAAGTCGTGGCAAGTTTTCCCCTGAAAATTGTCTCTGCCCCTTCCCCACCCAACAGAACACCTCAGCCTATAAAACTATTTGACTAGGAAGGGTGGTGACTAGCTTAGAGCAGTGGCTCAACCTGGGTACTACTGGCCTTTCAGATCAGTAGAATCTTTCACTGGGCACTGCTCTTTTCGGGATATTTAACAGCATCCCTGGCTTCCACCTAGGACATGACAGTAGTATGCTCCCTACCCTGTAACAGAACAAACTAGAATGCCTCCAGTCATTGTTAAATATCCCCTATAGGAGCAAGATAGTCTTAGCTGGAAAATGCTGACATAGAAGATGGCTTTAAGTTGCTTAGTTTTCTAAGTTCTCCCTCCAAGAATATTTGGCATTTTTTTCTTGGTTCTATTATTACTGCTTTGTTGCTTTTAAAATTCAAATATGAACAGGTGAAAAAGTGAAAAATTCCCCTTATCCACATTAATTCCAGGAAATAAAGAAGAAAATAATTTATATTACTTCATGTTTATGCAAATATTAGATTTCATTTAACAAATAAAACTTAAAACTTCTCCATTTCCTATCCATAAAATGACTTTGCTCCATTTTTGAACAGCATTTCACTATATTGATAGACTAAAATATACTGAATCATCCCACTGGTAGTCTTTGTATTTTATTCTGTGAATATTTACATATTTGTGTATGTGTATGCAATTACTCTACACTGTTACCTAGTCTTTATCCATTACGTATATATTGAAATAGGCAAAATTCCTAAACCTGGGACCTCTCCCATTCCCATCTTCTTCAGAATATATATATTTTTCTGAGTGCATTAAATAAACTTTTTTTCAAAAGGTTTCTCTGCATGGGTCAGAGGGCCCACCTGTTCTAAACATCATCTCCTATTTCGTTGGTTTGGGAGACTACCAAGTTCACCCTCCATTTACTAAGTAAGTAACGATAGGAACCCAACTGGGAGCAGGGAATGGCGAGAGGACCCTCTGTGAGCTGGTCACCTTCCTCCTTGAACCGAATCACTTCCAGGCTCCTGTCTCATACCACAGGCACCTTCTCATTGTTTCCATTGGTTCCAAAGAACTGTGTAATTTAGAAACTTTTATTTATTTTTTCAAAGATCTGCTCTGTACCAATATCAAACTCAGTACAGGGAGAGGCGGAATGAATGAGTAAAAAGCAGACACAGGATCCTGTGTAATCAAAACCTACAGTGAATGTTTAAATTTTAAAATCCATAGCAAAAGGGACATTGCCATTAGCCAACATACTCCCCCCTCACTGGACATATTGTTCCTATTGTTCTCACCTCCTTGAGACAGTTCTCCAAGTCCTCTATCCTAAGTGGCATTAGTTCTGTTGTGATGGCTAATTCTATGTTCTCAGTAAATTCAAAATGTTGACCTCTCGGGTCATTGTGACTTTAAAGAGCCAGAAGTTGCACAGTGTCAAATCTGTGAACAAAGCGGCTATGGATGCACTGTGTACTGCAAGCCTGCCACGCTACTGGATACTACTAGGAAGCAGCACTCACTATATTTTCTCTGACACCTTAAAAAGACACAAATGAAAGAGGACTTACAGAACTGCTGCAGGAGGTGGCAGGAATTAGGGGACATGTGTGTTCAAAGGGAAGGATACTATTTTGAGAGAAATTCCTGGCAATGTGTCTTTTACTGTAATATACATAGGCTGAACCAGGGATTGAACTCAGGCCCTTGCACTTGCTGGGCAAGTGCTTATTCTACTGAGATATTTCCCCAGCCCTTATAAATTCTTAAAATTAAGCACTCATTTTATGTTTCAATCACCCCTTAGTAGTACAGTGGTCAGGAGGCTTTAATCAGGGATGCTTACAGTTCTAAGGACAATTATTCCTGGAATTTATGACTGGAGAAGAGAGGATAGTGTCCAAGGAGGGAAACAGAACAGAAAAAGGGAAGTCTGGCTATGAACCAAAGGCCGAGAAGGATTAACCATGCGAAGTGAGGCAGGTGGCAGGAGGTCCAGGCAGGGGTCAGCCTCTGCCAGTGCATGCTTGGCAGAGAGAGGTGACCGCATGGAGATCAACAGAGATCTGAGATTGGAGCACAGGAAGGGGATAGCTGGCCGGGCGAGCAGTGTAAGGCAGGGCCAGCAGCTGGATGCTCTGAGCTTTGCATGCTAAGATGGATTTCGACTTTATTCTGAAAGCACTGGAGAGCACAGAAGTGACATGGTCATATTCAGCCTTTGTAAAGATCACCCTGCTGAAGTGTGACGAATAACACAGGGGCAGTCACCAGCTGCCACGAGACTGAGGCCCCATCAAGTAAGCCGAAGTCCTCCTCCCTCCCTGCAAGTGTTTCTCTTCCAGTAATAATCCCAAGCCTGATAAGGTATAGAACATGTTTTTCCATTTCTTCTTTCATAGATTTACTTTCTTCATCTGTGACCACTTGCTTTCGGCCCGCATTGGAGGTTAGCACTCTTGGCCTTTTGAGATTACACCGAGGACAGCTTTTAGAGAAAATGGGATTAAAAATATAAGCCATTTTTTTTTTTAAAAAAAATTAACCTTCAACCAGGGAATTGATTATTTTTTTAATGTAAAAAAAGAGAATACTCTTCAGAAGAGTACTATATCTTATAATAACTGATGTGAAATTGGTGGTAACGAAGAGACTTAATATGCATGTACATAGAACTCCTCACATTTATCTACTAAATTCTGCCCCCAAACGCTTTCTCCCCAACTAAAAAACTTATTTTATAGCACGGCTAATCTATGGCAGTGCAATCATATTTTAACCTTATCAAACATCCTCACATATTTCTTCTACCAGTTCAAAAATGGAACATCAGAGATTTAGATTTTATTTGGAAAATTCCTTATTCATCATACGGAAATGCATTCAATTGCATTCGAGGAATTCAATTTAAAACTAATTTATCTTATATTAATGTTTAAATTCATGAGATTCCACATAAAGTCATTCTTGTACTGTAATAAATTCAGAATAGATATGATAATTATTAAAACAGAAATGAGCGTGAGAAAAATAAATCGCATGGTCTTAGGGTTAGTCTTTCTCTCCTGAGCTCAGTGGATTTTAGCAGAGAAGAAGAAAAGACAAAAATAGAAAGGAAGAAAGAAAAAGTGGGGAGAGAGAAATGAAAGAAGGGGAACAGAGAGAGAGCAATTGCTAAAGGGTCACCAGCACTGCCATTTGGGGTGCACTGGTTGTATACCGTACACTAGTTTGGACCCTTCTCAGGCCTCTGAACCTCTCAACAACTCAAATAGTGTTCGGGAATAATAATACAGGTTAGGAATCCCTCATCTGAGAGTCTTGAGACCAAGATACATCAGGTTTTACCTTTTTTCAGATTTGAATATTTGCATATGTAAGGAAATAAGGATCCAGACCTACGCCCAAAAGTCATGTACATGTATGTGTCACCTGCATCTTATGTCCACAGCCTGGAGATAATTTTGTACAGTATTTTCAACACATCTACATTTTGACTGTCCCATGAGCTCAGCCAGGGAATGCCCCCCTTGTGGCATCATGTGCATCATTTAAATCATGAGTATTTCCCAAAGACTTTCATTTTGAGGGCTTGATAACTAATAGAGCAGTGTTCAGAAGAGAGCCCTGGAGAAGTGGAGGGTTCATGAGATCATGGACCTCTTCAGTAGATTAATCCATTCATGAGTTTGTCATTGGATAGGGTATTAGAAGGTGGGGCCTCACCTGAGGAAGAAAGGCACTGAGGATGTGTTTCTGAAGAGCAGATCTTATCTTCACCCCTGCTCTTTCCCTGGCCCTCCCCAACCCCTCTGCTTCGTGGCTGCCATGCAGTGAGCAATTTTCTTCCTCCACATCCTTCTGCCATCATCTTTATGTCTGACACAAGCCTAAACGCAAGGTGCTAAGCAACCAGGGGCAGGAATCTGTGAAACCATGAGCCACAATAAATCTTTCCACTTGCAAGTGATTTTTCTCAGATATTTTGGGATAGTCACAAGAAGGTGACCAGCACAATTGTGAATTTCAGTTACTCCAATTAGGGATGTTTAACCCGTATTAGCTAATAATCATTGAGCACATGTTGAAGTATAGTCAATTTTCTAAGCTCTTTGTGCACACCTGCTGGCTGATTCCATAATCCTGTCATGGTTAAAGTTATTCTTCAATCCCTCAGGTGAGAAGGAGATAGGGAGACTTTAGAAGATACGAGTATGTTGAAATGGATCCCATGTTGGGACTTACTGAGGGAATGAGTCCAACTCCAGTTCTATCATCTTTAGTACTACATGGTCTGCCCAACCCAAATGTAAAGTGGATGCAGCACTTTGCAAACATGGAAAATCAGACTTTACATGGTTAAGCACCTTGTGTCAATAGCCAGAATTTGAAATCAGATTTACAAGCATCCCAAGGTCTTGCATCCTTCACAGGAACATTTCCTGGGATAGAACACTCCTTTCTAGGCAAGGATCAGTGTTCCTGGGTAGGGTTGCATTTCTATCTGCATCACTAGGGACTGCTCCTCCCCCACCTGCTTTAGCTTCCCGCTCCCCAAGGTCCCATGGCATTTGCTGCTTGCATTGATTGCCTCCCTCCTCCTTCCCCTCTTCATCCTATGCCAATTTCTCTCTCTCTGAAATATTGATCCATGGAGGACTCACGCTTCCTACAGTGATGCAGTGGGTACTTAACCATTCATCCCCAATGATGCACAGTGCTACAAGGAAGAAGAAAGGGAGCTCCAAATGCTTCATAAGCAGAGTTATTTGGACCTTCCCTCTCCAAACAAGCTGTTGGAAAGGCTAGGTTCACCTGGTGTTACCAGCTTGCTTGTTTTATCTAAGTACTTAATTCACTCTTGTATAATGATTTACTTCTATCTTTCCAGATCATTCTACAAATGCCCAATAATCTCTGACTCTTCCATTCATTCCTGAATTTTAATTGTACATTTGAAAACATTTAGAGTAGTTGTACTCACCAAAAGTAGTTTTGTCTCTGTTATGGTTTGTGTGTATTTGTTCTCCCAAAGCCTCATGCAGTCATTGAGGTGCAGCACTACAGTTTGTGATTAATTCATGATCCAAGGTTGGAATTGTGGGTCTGAGGACTGCTGGGATGATGGGTGTGAGTGCTACACCCAGTGTGGGGTGGGTAGCCTGAATGTAACATAAGAGAGACAGAGGGCCTGCCAAATAGTTAAACAGATTAAAGTGCCTACAAGTAGGCACAGGGGCTGGGGATTGGATCCCCGCACCTGCTGTGTTGACCCTGTCCCCGGGGCATGTCAAGATGGTGACTGAGACTGGATGATGTGCCCAGCTCTTGGAAGGCTGTAAACAGGAGAATTAATACCAGTCTGATCTAGTAGTGGGACCCTGAACACCCTGTAGATCTTTCCCTAATATACAGAAAAATAAAGGAAGGGGATGTGAGGCAAGGTGGGAACTGAGTGGGACTTTGGGAAATCAGTTCAAAGACTTCTCTAAG
>NW_004524597.1:4935586-4942517 GCF_000260255.1 Octodon degus
AGAGAGACAGAGAGACAGAGAGACAGAGAGAGACAGAGAGAGAGAGAGACAGAGAGAGAGAGAGACAGAGAGAGAGAGACAGAGAGAGAGAGACAGAGAGACAGAGAGAGAGACAGAGAGACAGAGACAGAGAGACAGAGAGATAGACTTGCTCTCTGTTGCCACCAGTCCTCCCTTTGTTTCTTGCTCTGTGCCACCACCATGAATTGCTGCCCTCTGCCATGTGCCACTCTGCCTTTGAGCCAGCCCAGTGTGGACTAAAACATTCAGTAGCCGTGAGCTAAATAAACCTTTCCTTCCTTCATTTTGAGCATTGGGTATTTGCCCCAGCAAAGAGAGAAGAGTAACTGAGACAGTCTCAAAGAGTACTTGGCACTATCTGGAGATGTTTTCTGGCGGTACGTGTGGAGCCAAGCAGGGTGCACATCAGGGATGCTGCTTTCTACCCTACAACACAGAGCAGTGCCTCTTGGCGGGGAATCACCAGGCCCACAGTGTCCACACTGCCAGGAGGGGCTGAGAACCTCTAATCTAAATGGAAGCTCTGGAAGCTTTGCACTGTTACTCCTCCTGTAGGGGAGGGAACCTGGGCAGAGGGGGACACAATCAGTTCTAATCATTTCACTTCGCTTCTGAACCATTGACAATTTTTCTTTATTATCTGTATCCATTATTTTTGAAGCATCATTATGAAGTTTAAACTGTGTTTGTTTTAAAATGTTCTCTTTAGGTGCTGGGGAGATAGCCTAGTGGTCTAAGCACCTGCCTGGTAAATGCAAGGACCCAGGTTCTATCCCCAGTACTGCATACCATGCCAGAGATTGTTAACCAAATAAATAAATTAATTAATTAATTAAATTTTCTCTTTAAGGAAACACTTTTTGTTTTTTAATTGTGGAATTTTTAAAAGAAAGGCAAAGCTTGCTGGGCACGGTAGTTCATCTATTATCCCAGCACTTAGGTGGTTGAGGCAAGAGGGCTGAAAGTTAAAAACCAGCCCAAGCAACTTAGGGAGACCCCATCTCAAAAAAAGGCAAAACTAAATGAATATGCTAAAAGAAACCTTTCAAGTTAATGGGTCCTAATAGATCCAAAAATAAACTTTTGACAGGGAACAGATTAGTTTGCTTTAGTCAGCATTATGATGGTAAATGGACAACATTAACTTAAACATTTTTCATAAAATATTTACGATGACTACTTAAAAAGAGAAGAAATATATTTAACATACTGACTATAAAATTGAAATCTTCAACTTACAACTCATCACTATTTGCTATTTAAAGTGATGCCACATCTTGAATTGTCTTGGAGGTGAGATGACTGTTTGTACTGTTAAACCTTCTCTAACTGATTGCATTACTGTGAGATGCATGCTGTAGGCAAAGATTTAAAAATCCAGGTAGAAATGAAGTGTACACTTTCATTCACACAGCAAGCTTCTACTCATCCTTTAAGGTCCAGCTCCTATGCCACATTTTCCAGGGTGATGCCTGTGTCCTAGTTTATAAGGAGTAGCTCCAAAAGGCTTCTTCCTGAGGAATCCTGGTATTGCTCCATCCCCAGTTGCAGCACAGAACTTTGTAATTATCTGATTACCTTTGCAGGTGCCCAGAGGGACCTCTGCTATGATTACCTGTCTGATTAGCTGTGCAGGTCCCTAGAGGCAGGACTCTCCTATGACTTATCTTTGTATTTGCAGCAATGACAGCAATGGCTGACATTTAATATTTATTCAAAATATGAACTGAGCTAGGAGTGTAGCTTATTGGTAGAGCTCAGGCTCATGATCTCCTGGGTTCAGTCCCCAGTTTACTATTTAAGAATATCAATGCATAACAAGTGACTGAAACAATAACAAAGACAAAAAAATGAAAACAGCACTTTCTAAGGAAGCGAAAGAATCAAGGACAGGGAAATTCAATTCAAGGGCAGAGGAGTGAACCAGTCAAGGACTTGGGGAAAAGCATACCCTTGTAAGCAGTTAGAGAGGGATGAAGAGAATAGGATACTCAAGTAGCTAAGAGAGAACCCAGGCCCCTGATGGTCTGGGGACAAATGCCACTCATTCTCCTAACAACTGGTAGATTGATAAAAGGACTATCATTCTCTGATGCTCACTTCCCCATCTGTAAAATGGAAATAATGGCAGTGTCCGAACCACAGTGATGATGAGCATGAAATGAGAATACATAAAAAGTACAAGCACACTGTCTACATGTTGAGTAGCTGGCGGAGATCATTGTCTTATCTATGAATTCTAATGCTTACCAGAACTGTTCTTACTGGAAGCAGCACACATTAACACAAATGCCTGACCCTAGGTGACTCACTCTGCCAGGCATTTCAAGGCACAGAGAAATCTACACTTTGCTGTTTCTCTCAAGAGGCATAACCTGGTGGCAGAGTCAGATCAGATTCCCTCCATCCTGTGGTGTCTTTTCTAACTCCCCTCCCATCTCTGAAGGCTGAGTTGTGAAATAGAGCAGAGCGTGGACTTTTAAAAACACATCATAATGTGCAAGTGTGAATTAGCATGGGGTTGTCTAACCTCCTACCTTATGAGCAGCTTCTTCTGCCATAACTTAGATAGTGATGGGAAATAAAGTGCAGGCACAGAGAAGAGCTCACTGTGCACCATGAGACATGTTTTATCTCCAGCCACGGAGCGGAATTGCATTCCCATTGCGACACCCAGATTGATGCCTGCGTTTTATTTATAACCCTTTCTCTGAAAGTTTCTCCAAGTTACAAGTTAGCAATGAAAGTTTGCAGTGGCTTTTAAAGGCCTGCTGGCATCTTCCCTGACAGCCAAATTCTTGCAAATGACAGTAACAGACCACAGCATGGCTGAGAGTCAACAGGCATTGAAGAATGTGCATGTCCGAGAAAAAATAATAGTGATGAAATGGGAAAGGAAGCAAGTGGGACAAGTGAATGGGGAGGCTCAGGGACAGCCTTTTGGCACACCAGCATTACCCAGTGTCACCCAGGCACCCATCCTTCTCCCATTCAGCAGTGCCTATACCTGTACAGGAAGAGCGCTTCCATTTTCCTCTGTTTTTCCTCAGCATATCTCCTCTAGTGGATGGGAAAACACACACACACACACACACACACACACACACACACACACACACACATCTAGCTGGCTGGGCCCTTCACTGGATAATCACTTCTCAATTTCATAGACTTTTTGCTGTCCTATGCGGCCTTGGAGAGGGTGTGTTGGCCTAGGAGCATCTGTCCCCAAGCAAATCAGGAAGGAGAGCTATAAAAACAAAACAAAACCAAAAAGGCTAGCAGTTCTTCCGAGGGCTATATATGGTGGTGCTATATGATTTGCCAGTTGCATTCCTCCATATATATCCAACGGAATTGGAAATAGGGATTCAAGTCAATTTCATAGCAATTTTTGCTGTCCTATGTGGCCTTGGAGAAGGTATGTTGACCTAGGAGCATCTGAAGTTTGAAAATACATTCAAATTTTCATCACAGCACTTTCTCACAATAGCTAGAAAAATGAAAACAACCTAAATGTTCAGTACAGTATGACACAGATGAGCAGACTGTAGTCTATCCTTACAAAGGATTTTTTGATCAAGTACTGATAAGGAATGAAGTACTGATATATACTAAAGCAAGAATGAAATTTGAAATCATCAGTCTAAGTAAAAATGAAAAAGGAACAGACAAAAGGCCACATGTTTTGTAAGTCCATTAAAGGAAAACATCTGGGAATAGAAAACCCATGGACAGAAAAGAGATGTTCGTCATTGTGAGGGGCTAGGAAGAGAAATGGTAAGTATTTACTTAAAGGGTACTTACTTTTTTGATTAATGAGCATATTTTGGAGAAAGATCCAGTATTCACACAATAATGTAAAGATGCTATATGTCACTTCAAAATAAGTTCAGTCTATACACTATGAAATTCATTTATATGAATTTTTAAAAAGGAAAAATAAATTAAAAGGGTCAAGTGGTTGTCAATTTCTGAGATAAAGCAGGATAAGGAAGCAAAACAGTACCATGGGCAAGAAGAGAAATAGAAGAGGCCAACGACATGGTCAACTTTGGATACTGAGAGACACCAGGTTGTAAGCAGCTGCAGGGCAGAGTGCACAAGGAAGTTTCTGGTCAAGTCTAAGAACAACCCCAAGCAAAGATAGTATCAGTTCAGCCAAAGGGACCTGGCACTGAAGCTCAGTGTTCCTGCCTTAGAACCAAGGGGTCCCAGCTGCTTAATATTCCTTAGCTATGTCCACACTTTTGGAAATAAATAAGAATATTCTTTGTAGAGCTGCTTCAATCATTAAATGAAAATGAAGCTTTCCTGATAAGTCACTGACCATAACACATAATAAGGATTTAATAACAAAATTTTAATGATCATTTGATCACTGTACACAGGACATGCAGTTAAAGCTGGTAATGATAGAAAGCACTGTGATTCCAAAACATTCGTTTTCTATATTGATTACTTGGGAGGCCCAGTAATCCATAACCCTGTACTTATCCACAGCTTCCTTAATCACTAGTGGTCTCTGACCTAGCATCTGCTGGGGTCCCTGGGATGGGCCCATCTTATTCTGAGAGTGAGAGTGGACTGAAGTTGTAACAATCCCATCCTGCCCTGAGGCCCTCAAGGGAATATTTGATGAGGCAAAAGATTGGCAGTGCCAGAGGACAGCATCGTCCCTGCAAAACCATTCTCCCTGGCAGGAGAAGTTCCTTCAGATTTGCCTGAGAAAGCACTTTGTTGTGGAAAGGTACACCAGAGTCGGAGGCTGGACTCAAATGCTGAATTTTTGGTAGGTAGCATATTCATAGCTATAAAATAAGTTTCGTCTTTGGAATCAATGTACATGCAGATTACACATTTGATCCCTAAAAAATTATATTTTACAATTTAGGGGTGAGGGTGTTTTTATTCACTATAAACCAATATAGTCACTTACTTTTTGAAACTATAATTCAGATATAAAGGAGAATCTTCAAATGAAGGGAGAAAGGATGGTAAGCCATAGAGGTGAAGAGCACGTCTAACGTGAAATCAATAGAACATTAAGTTATTTTAGTATGCAAGGGTCAAATACCTAGTCTAAGCTGAACTTCACCCAAAATAGAATTTAATGGGTCATAAAACTGAATGTCTGTGGGTGTCTAGATTTAGATACAACTGATCCAGTTTATTTGTACAATGCTATATGAAATTTTTCTCCTTCCTCATGTCTGTTTTTCCCTTCATCAGTTTTGTTCTGATAAGAATCTTGAAAAACATACAGAAATAGTTATCAGAAATTCTAGACTTCCATTTGACCAATTCAGCACCACCAGTTTGGTTAGAAAATGAACTCTAACTTTCCCAACTATTTTTTGTCAATTTCTTGTCACTGGACAAAGTAGGGCCACAAACCAATGTGCCAGTCAATCAGATTGATCAGGAAGATGAAAATGAACAATCTGAGTCTTCAGAAGGTTTATTCCATCTAATGATACAGGCCAGGATTGGGGAAGAATTCTCCAAAGAGAAACTGAAGTACTTCACCAGAAGAAGGGGGAAATTTAAGTGTAAAAACCAACAGCTATGCGTCACAGCTGCCCAGTGATGCATGCTATAGTTAAGGTAAAATGAGAGTGCCATAGTAACTTTAAGTGAGAAAATGTGGCTAGAATTTAAATTATGTACCAGCTTGTGTTAACGTTGCATTAATACTGTATGGCAAACCTAACTTCACAATGGCATTTGATGACTGTTTTGATGTTGCTCTTGCTCATGTACCAGCAGTTCAGCTGGAGCTCAGTTGATCTAGGCCAGGGATGGGATGAGATGGAGCT
Organism: Octodon degus; assembly: GCF_000260255.1. Lineage (NCBI taxonomy): Eukaryota > Metazoa > Chordata > Mammalia > Rodentia > Octodontidae > Octodon > Octodon degus. The sequence continues at coordinate 4,941,427 of NW_004524597.1, forward strand.
ATCTGTATGTGTCACTCTCTGTAGCTAAAGGACTGTTTAGAGATCTTGATGGTTATGGGGATGAAATAAGCCCATGAAGATGAACTCCACCTTACTAGACCCTCCAAAGCCTCTGACTGCATCATGTGTACTGACATTTCATTGCTAACATTTTTTAATTGTTTATTTGTTTGCCTGATACAAGGTCTCACTACACAGTTCAGACTGATGGTGATCCTCCTGTCTCAGCCTTCTCAGCACTGGTAATACAGGTTTGCACCACCATGCCTGATTTTGATGGCCAGCTTGACATGGGGCCATCATGGCATGTGGCACCAGGGATGGAACCCAGCTCTCGCATTTGCCAGGCAGGTGCTTAGACTGTTGAACTATCTCCCTGGCCCATTAAGTCACATGACTCAAACTGGGATCCCTAGGGCAGGAAATACATATGGGATACTGTAGACAGTAGAAACCAAAGAAGTAAACAATTTGAAGTAGTAATGCAAGCATAGTATCTAAGATAATTTTATACCTCCTGAAAGACAAGACAGCAGAGATAAATGTGTACCACCTGTCCTATGTTCATTAGGTTTGAAGATGAAAGAACTAGATTTGAAACCAAATCATCTAACATTGTAGCTCAGTAGAGGGATATGATAGAGTTGGGAAAAATGATACAGAAATATGTATAAAGCCAGTGATCACAGAGAGCTTCAGTTATGTTGCCCAATAAGAGTTGCATTCTGAATTATAATGAATAATAAGATCTGTGTTGTCAGAAACGAACTTAGAGAAGCATCATACAACAAAGATATGCCTTCTGCACACAAGTTCAGTGGAGTCTGTATAAATTATGTTTCAAAACTGAGTCACTTCCATCCCTGGACCTAAAGGAAGTTGACAGACAAGGCTCCTCCTCCTCCATGAAAGAGGTGCTCTGGTTAAGTGTTTTTGAAATTATGACAGATTAAGGCAGTCAGAAATAAGTTACCTGGGTGTCTGATTTCTCCTTAACACTTCTGAAACAAAGTTCCTTGTGTCCAATCATGCAGACAGTTTGATGTATTACAGTACAGTCTAGAGGTTATCCCTTATTCAGCAGTATCTTC
>NW_004524597.1:4942997-4943781 GCF_000260255.1 Octodon degus
CCTAGAGAAGGGCAGGGCTGGTTTGCATTTTGGTTCTGGAAAGTCCTAAGGAGCTTCACTTTGGAAGGCCATGAATGGGCTCTAGACTTGATTTACTAATTAGTAAAAATGAGAATAAGGACAATAGGATCCAATGAGAGAGTTATGGAGAGAGCCAGGCAAAGAGTCTGCATCAGAATGACTGAAATGATAGCTTGAAAATGGATATTTATCCATCTCACATCTTTCAGGTAATTTCCACTGCTAACTGGACACAACCCAAGAGCCCCGATCTCAGCACCAGCTCCACCTCCCCTCCTGGATTCCATCCTTAAGTCATTTCACTTCATTCCTGCATGCCCAGGGCATTTACAGGTGCTGCTCTATCTGCTTGAAAGGGTTTCCCCTCCAGAGTAGAGCCTGATTAGCCCCTACTCTTTTTGCAACTGGCTCTTCAGTACTGTTGCCTGAGGAAATCTCTCCAGATGAGCATGTCCAGTCCCTGTTTTCTATTCTACATGGCCCTGGGGTAACTTATCTCTATAGCAAATATCAGACTGTAATTGTTAATTGGCTGATTTATTCAATGCCCACCATTCCCCTCCTTCCAGACTCTTAAGTCACATGGACTTAAACACTAGTCTCATAGAAGGTAGCAACCAACCCCACATCATTCAGCTTTAGCCTTAGCACCCAATATCAGGCCTGTCATGTAGGAGTTACTCAGGCCCTGACCATGAGCTAAGTCTATACACCATTGCTTACTATTGACTTGAGAAACACAAGACTAAGACTCTCTGCTTCT
>NW_004524597.1:4944413-4963826 GCF_000260255.1 Octodon degus
AAATAAATAAATAAAAAATAAAAAATAAAAATAATAACATTAGGATCATGTCACTCATTCAGTGAGCTCTTTTTGTAATATTGGCTGACTTGAAATGTTGTTGTTATTATAGTTTTAAATAAGCTCCCCATGTGGGCTATTAAACAAAGTAGGGACAAATGAGAAAAATTATGCATCTGTTTTTCACTCCAGGACAAGTTGTTATGTTTGTTTGAATCTAATTTCCCTTTGTGCAGATCACTGAGCTGAACCTCAGCTACTGTAGGTGCCAAGATGAGAGTATTTAGTGGCACAGCCTGGTTAATAACTTGCTGTGTCACTTCAGAAAGGAAGTGTGACCACTCTGGGCCATCCAATCACTTGGATTATGTAACAAGGGGTGTTGACTGAGCTAAGGAGGAGGCACTGCAAGGGAATAAAGCTTCTCTGCTCATTCAGTTCAACGGGTTCTCCCTAGCTTCTCCCTGTGCCTGCTGTTCCTTAACATGCCCAAGGGATTTGCTTCAAAATTGGAAAAGAATAGGGGCATTGATAGGAAATGGCAGTTTGGGGCTTAGAAATGTGATGAGGAAACTTAAAATGGAGAGGAAGGGCATTCGCTCTCTGATCAGCTCCTCAGATTGACTTTGAGCCACCGACAGAGAGACAGATGTGGAACGAGAAGATGAGACTTAGATCCAGCTCCAGTGAATTGCTTTGGGAGCTAAGCGATAAATTAGAACAGAGGGCTGGTGAGGTGAGCACTTGCCCTGATTCCAGAATAAAGCCAGAGAATGATCTGGATCCACAGACAGGAGCCATGACCACACCCAGACATGACCACAGGAAGTAACACACTGAAGTTCTCAAGGTGAGGAGTGGCAATGGGGGGATCTGACGGCAGTCACCTAGGTGTGGTTACTTAGAGGCTGGACAGGGAGATGGATGACTATGACACATGTCTTTTGTGAGATCTTTGGAAGATGGTCAGAAATAGTTGTGATATAGAGGAAGCCTACTTGTTATCAATAAGGTAGGGATTGTTTCCCTACAAATGTAATTTTGGCGCATGATATAGTTGTGACCTGATTTCTTTTAGGTATGAAGTGGTAAGAACAGGATACATAGGATTTCTTTTTCTTTCTGGTGGGAGTCTCTTTTTTTTCTTTGTAATTGGAGTGAGGTGAGAAGGAAGAAAATCCTGTTTTTTCTTTAGATATGTCAACGTGGTTTGGTTGGCCGGAGAATATATCATTTCAAAAATACAGTTTTATAAAATTTCTATCAAAAAGGAATAAGAGAGGAATTTTTTTTTTTTACAGTGCTGGGAATTGAACTCTGGACTCTGTGCTTGCCAGGCAAGTGCTTATTTTACTGCGCTATCTCCCCAACCCCAAGAGAGGAAAATTTTAATTTCCTTTTTTTTTTTTTTTTTTTCTCCTCTACTCTTCCAGTCCCAAAACATGGTGGACTGGAAGTCAGCAGTGCCTTCTAGAAGCATCTAAACTTTGACCTGCAAAAACAAGGGCTTAGGGGCTTTCCACTAATTTTAGTCTTTGACATTCCATATCAACAGATGCAATGCTTTATGGAATAAGATAGGGAGCCACCACCAGCAGTGATATGTATTGGCCCATGTGGGGGCCCAGCTCCAGGCTTCAGGGTGCACAAGGCCACACTTGCTTCTAAAACACACAGATGGAATTGGACAGTGAATGCCAAACCAGAAGCATTGAGTAGAACCAGCACTTCATTTGACACATTATCCTCATAAAGTTTGGTTGGGAGAATATTCTGGCAATGATGAGGAGAGAATCATACATTTTTGGTGGAGTTTTAAATAAAGTAAGAAATGTGAGGGGGTACTTCATATTCACAGGCATTCATTCTAACAAGAACTCAAATACAATTACTACAGAGTCTTGCTTTGAAAGTCATTAATTTAAAACTAATTTGCTTTGGAAGTAGGTTATTCATAAAGGTACCATGTGCATATTTTTAACCCTGTTTAGTTAGAAAAGGGAAGGACAGAAGCTGTCTGTGTGTCGGCTGGGGATTTTCCACCTTCTGTGCATCTTTCCTGAAAGACCTACTTAGGTTACTTGATGTAGTATGAAAGTGACCCCCTAACCCGCCCACAAAAGTAGATGCAGCTATTTAAGCAACTTACTCCAACTTGTACAGATAGGTCCAAGTAAGCCAGAGACATATAGATCCATAATCTGTAAGATCTATAATCTCTAATTATTTACACACTTGCTCTTATCATCAGTAGTAATTGTTATTGGACTGGTGAGATAGCACAACTGACTAAGCTCCTGCTTAGGCAAGTGCAGGGCCAGGGGTTCAATCCCGAGCACCACAGGCCTTACCAGCCCTCTCCTGGGTATGCTGAGGAGGCCACCAGGACTGGGCATGGTGGCACAGGCCTGTAATCCCAGCACAGGGAGGCTGAAAGCAGGAGTATCACTATGATTCCTAATTGTGTAATGATACCTGTAACAAATACATAGAAAAAGAAAATTTAAAAATGTAGTAATTGTTATTGAGGAAATATGGGTAACTATCTTCTTCTGGGTCCTCCTTACAGCTGATATTATTCTATTATTCAAAGAAAATAAAAGCAGAGAAGAGAGGAAGTGAATGGGGGAAAGAAGCAGCAAAAAAGGGAGGAGGAGAGTAGGGAAGAGAAGAGGGGAGGGGAAAGAAGAGGAGGCGAGAGGAGGGGAAAGAAGAGGAAACTGAGTTTTCTCAAAACAGCAAAGAGGAGAATAAGCTCTAGATGTCTGATCATATCAAGCTCAACTCAGGACAAGCCAGTTGGCTCATCTTGGGTGTTTATTCATTTGGACAAAAGCAACTTTCTCCAATTTTACAAGTTTGAGAAAGGCACTGGACTGGTGAATTGCACTGGGTATGACAGCACTCTTCCAGAGAACTGGAATAAAATTCTTGGCAGCTAAAATGTTTTTAAATGCCACTGCTTTCTGTGGTTGCCCCCGTCTCATAAATGACTGTCCCTGAGAATGACCAATTCAAAAACAATGCTCAACTCCTTCTCCACAGCTCTTCAAATCTCATCTAAACTTTTCAGACCTCACTATATCCGGAGCTGTATTCCTATGAACTTCTGATGGGTAGAAATTCTGTACAAACGTGTTCAACACTTTTGATTTATGGCTTTATATACAAAAAAAAAAATCTCAAAGGCATAGAAACCTACTAAACTCCATGTCCTGGAATGAATGGGAACTCTGCCTATAGATAGGGAAGAGGATTGCTTTGGGAGTGACAACAGAATGGGGTTCAAGTCTTACTTTACTACCACCTCTTAGTGTCTTCAACTTGTGACCTTAGGTTTCTTCCTTTTGAAATTATCTTCCTATTTAGAGAAAAGGATAGAGTAAGTGTCTAGAACTTAAACGCTTTATATACTAGTTTACTGCTTCTCTCAGCTTGGGCTTTCTGATATTATTTAAAGGTGTTTCTGTATTTATTTGTCTAGAGATAATGATTTACTAGAACTTGAAGGTTTTAAACATATCATATGAGTGGGAAAAGACAGACCCAGAGTTAAGACAGCACAGAGATTCAGGTGTTTAACCCTAGTAAGACGGGTAAGGTTATTAGACACAGAATTTGGACAAAGATCTGGTCTTCATTTTGTACTTCATCAAATAACATGCATATGAATGGTTTTTATGCTCAAAATTTAAAATAAGAGCCATCACCCGAACTCCAAATGTAATGAGGAACGTGGAAGATATTCTCCATCAAGCAAAAGCTTTTGACTAAAATTGTCCTTCTTCATAATCTCAGAAATAAATGATATCATTGTCTTCTTCATAGGAAGGATACAGGCAGGAGAAACAGGGAGTGAATTCTTCATCTACTTGAGGAAAAGAAACTGTAGTTCCACAGCTTTTAGGAAAGTAATCCTTTAGGAACTTGCAAAGTTAAAATGTAGCATCAGGAAATTGGTCAAAATTAGATATGTATTACTATTATTATTATTAAAATTTATGTATTAAATATAGGGTCTTACTACTCAGCTTAGACTCATAACGATCCTCCTGTCCCAACCTCCCCAGTACTGGGCTTACAGGCATGTGCTACCAGGCCTGGTTTCTGGGCTGGCAGGCACAACCAGGGTTCTGGGGTCCACATGTCATATGGTACCAGTCTCAAATCCAGGTCCTTGCACTTGCCAAGCAGGTGCTGAGACCAGTGAGCTATCTCCCCAGCCCTAAATTTAGGTAGATATAAAAGTTATGGTGCTAGCAAAAGGAAGAGAAAATGGTAAGTGATAATACCAAAAGACAAAGAAATCAGTGAACTATAGGGACTCATTTGTGTGTGTATCACTCAAGATTATAATAAAACTATATGTGTATACGATAAATGTGTGCTTTATCTTCATATGCTAATCAAATTCAAGAGCGTGCAGAATTTATGATTACCATCTTTTATTAAACCTCGAGATTCTTCTAATACCCTTTATGTCAATAAATGCTCTCATCACCTGAACAAAGCAGAAAGTTGTCTTTCCCCCATCTTTTCCCCAAAATCTTGACTATTAACTTATTGACAATTTTTATTGATTTTATCCCTGAGAGCTCTCAGATCTGATCATCAACATAGTTTTTCATCTCTCTCAACCCCTTAGGCCAAGGTCACATAGCTTCACGTTTCAGTCACTTTTTCAGCTTCCTGACTGGCCTTTCTGACACCCTCCAGTCTGCTTTTCATACTGTGGCCATTGAGTCCCTGGAAGGATGAAGGAAGCAGGAGGAAGGGAGGGAAGGAGGGACAGAGGGAAGGGTGAAAGGAATGAAGGAAGGTGTAGAGAAAGAAAGAAGAGAGGGAAGAAGAAGAGGAAAGAAAGAAAACTTAAAGATGCTCCTCTTGTGATACACATAAAATGTCATTTTAGTAGCACAAAATTCATTTCCTACAACATGATAATACAAATATGGTACTTCATAAAAACAGAGAAAACTCTAAAAAAAAATCATCACAACATGTGATTAAAAAAATTTTAAGGAGTTAGGCAGTTCTCCTTACAAACTAATTTTGTTTCAAAGACTATCCTTGTAAGCTGATGCACACATACAAATAATTTTCTTCCCTCAAAACAAGAAAAACAGTACCTTTTTTCTGAAATTATTTATTACTGGTCCACTAAAGTTAGTTTACGAATGTGGAAAGAGTGAAAATACATTTTAGGGTATTATAATGCTCTTAATTTCTCCTTATCATAAGTCAGTTCTCCCTTCTACTTTTTTCAAAATAGTAGACATCCTTACCTGAGCAATTAGTCAAGAGAAAAAAATAAAAGGTACCCTACTAAGAAGGGGAGAAATGAAACTGTGTTTGCTAAGGACATGAATATATACATTCATGAATTCCACCCAAAACAGTTGGAATTGATAAATTTACTGAAGTTGCTGGGCACAAAAATCAATGTGCAACTGTTTACGCAGAGTGCAGAGGCCAGGGTTTGATCTCTGGCGTGCTGTGCAGGCCCTGCCCCTGGGGCACCCCGAGCTAATGATTGAGACTGGCGTGGTGGTGCTTGCCAGTAACCCCAGCACTTGGGAGGCTGAAAACAGGAGGATCACTATAAATCTGATCTACATAATGAGACCCTGTACACACTGTACCAAATACATTTAAAAAAAATCAACATACAAAAATCAATAGCACTTCTATACATTGGTAATGAGGAATCTCAGAAGAGAACTGAGAAAATAAGCCCATTTACAATAGCAACAACAAAAAGATAAAATACTCAGATGTGAATTTAACGAGATGAGAACTTCTGTACATGAACTCCAGAACTTACGAAAGAATCTTAGGAAAATACAATAGCACATCTCATGTTCATGGATTGAAATAATTAATATTGTTAAACATTATCTTTATACAGAATGATCTACCTATTCAATGCAATTTTTAAAAACTTCCCAATATCATTTTTCACTGAAACAGAAAAGGCAATCAAATTCACAGGATATCATAAAAAGTCTGCAAATAATCAAAACAATCTTGACCCACAAGAACAAAACTCAAAAATTGTAAGGCAACAGTAAGAAAGACAGCATACTACTGGCCTAAAGCAACTCACTGGCCAATAGGAACAAGATAGGAGCCCAGAAATAAGCTTGGCATTTGTGGTCATTTAATTTTTGACACAAGTCCGAAGAATACATAAGGGAAGAAGAGCTGTTGGTTTAACAAGTGGTACAGGGGAAACTTGATTATCCACATGCAGAGCAATCACATTAGGCTGCTACCTTACAGTAGGTGCAGAAATGAAGTCACACTAAATAAGCAATTACATTATTAAACACACATGTGTAAATGTTGCATTATTTCTCTAGTGTAAAAAAATAGAAGTGTGAATAACTACCAGATACTAGATATTATGATGTGTGAAGAAAATGCACAATTGGGAAGGGTAGCTAGGGAGTAGAGAAAGGAATGGAAGGAAGGAAAAAGAGAAAAGAGGAAGGAGAAAAGAAAGAAAAGCTGGAACTAGAGCTTTTGAACATGAGGAAGGGAAGAAGGATTGAAGGGAGGATAATGAAGTGGAAAAAAGAGGAATTGAGATAAGTTATGAACAAGTACAAAGGATATATATATATATATATATATATATATATATATATAATGTACCAGTAAACTTAATTAATAACAAAAAAGACCTGATACTATGAAACTACTACAAAAATACAGGCAAAAAATTCAAAAATATTGATCTGGGCAAGGCCATATTGGATATGACCCTGCACACTTAAGCAACAAAAGGAAAAATAGTCAAATGGGATTGCATTAAAGTAAAACCCTTCTAGTCTAAAGAGAAACTGAAACTACTTATGAAGAAAAATAAGCCGTAAAGTAGGGAAGAACATTTTCTTTGCATTACCTGCTAGGTTAACATATATATATGATATATATGATATATATATATATATCATTCAAATCAAAAGCATGAAAACAACCCAATCTTAAACATGGACAAAGGACCTGCATGCATAGTTCTCAAAAGCAGATATACAAATGGCAGGTAGTTATATGAAAACAATGCTCATTAATCTTTATGTAAATGCTAAATGAAACTCAGTAAGGAGTTGACTCACACCTGTTAGAACAGTTTTACAAAAAAAGAAAAGAAAGAAAAACTATATTTACAATAACAAAAAGAAGATGAAACCCTATACACAGTTGGTGGGAATGTAAATTAAAATAGTCAGCAGAAAAAAAAATGATATAAGGGTTCCTCAAAAACTTAAAACAGAAGTACCATGGGATCCCATAATCCTACTTCTGGAAATGTATCTGAAGGCATTGCAATCAATATGTCAAAGTTCATGTGTATGTCCATGGTCACTGAAGAATTATTCATAGTAGTCAAGATGGAAACATTTTTATTATCAAGGGATAAATAGAAAAAGGAAATGCAGAGTAAATATACAATAAAATATTTACTTAACCTTCAACAGAAGTGAATTTTTATCATTTGGGACAACATAGATGACTAATTCCTGCTAAAAGGAGGAAAGTAGACACTGAAACACAAATAAAATACTTATCTCATCTAGATATGAGATCTAAAGGCATTGACCTCCTAGAAATTCAGAGAAGAATGAAGGGTACTAGAACCTGGTGGAAGAGGTTGAGCAAGGGTACTGGAGGGGTAGTGGATTCACTACTCAAAGGTATGAAGTCACAGTTAGACAAGGGACACAACTTTTGAGAACTATTTCTTTTCCTGGCAACTATGAACAAATATAATATAGTCCTTATATTTTAAAGTAATAAAAGTAAATTTCAAATGCATTACCACAAAAATGTCCAGGAATATCATGGGTGTGCCAATTTGCTTAAATAAGTCACCCTACATTGTATACACTTATCAAAACATCACTCTGTGCTCCATATGTGTGATACAATTATGATTCACCAATTTAAATTACTATAAGTAAAAATATTTTAGCACAGCCTACCAAAAATCCAATATGATTTTCTGTGTAATTATGAACTAAGCATTGAATAATAGTATGCTAATGTAAAACTTTGTAATGATATTTAGAAAGTAAAAGTACTTCATGAAAATTTTAAAATAAATAGTAACTATGGGACAACCTCCTTTTAACCCAGTGATTATTATACTGTGACTGATTGCAGTTCTATGGCAAAAATCTCTTCTGATTCACAATATTCTGGATCGTCTAAGTACTCTAACTTATTAGTGGTTAGGTTACCTTAGTGAAACATGTACTGCTCTAACTCCTGAATTATATCCTACATAGCTATGGCAAGAAAAAATATTACTACTATGTGAATATTTACAACTTAATTATACCAGCCAACCAACAATAACTGCTTATCAAGCTTTAATATTATGATTCAGACTAGAATTCAAAAGAAAGGATAAGACCAGAAATAGGAAGAACAGGGCTATGTGTTGCGAGGATCCAAGCTTCATGATGAAAAAGAGAGACAGGATAGATAGTGTGGGCAAGAGGGGAGCAGCTCCCCTTGGCTGGGATGCTAAAAACTTGAGAATGGATAGAGCATGGAAAATGTTCTTCAGGGGTGCAGTGTTCTTTGGTACAGAGGAAGAAAAAAGTAGACACTGTGGGCTAAAATAACTTTAAAGAAATTTTTTCAGCATCTATTATTTAAATTCCTTCTTTGTAAACATCCCTGAAATGAATTTTTTTTTTCCTTTATTGGGTGATCTTTATTGCTTTGGATGTGACCATAACTGAAGCAACTCTTCTTGGGTCTGACTTTTCATTTTAAAATTACGACAAAATCACCATGGTGGGACTCATGTCTTTTCAGTGAAATTGACTATGAAGACCATGATCAGTTTCCTCACTTTACCTGTGGGAAATTAGAAGAGCAAACGCATGTCTATGGGAACAGAGGAGGGGAAGCTCTCAACATCCCGCATCACGCTGTCCAGTTCTTCCTTAATAACCACCACTATGTTCTACCCCAATCTATTTGCCAAGTGAGGGCTGCGACTCCTTAGGAAAGCTCTTCTAATGAAAAGTTCATTCTCATTATTGACATCCTACTGAAAGAACACATTGTGAAACCTGATATCATTCATTCCATCAATCTTCCTAAGTTCCACAGTAGCTACATGCAATATTTAAAATCCAATTTAGAATTCATTGTCACAGTGAGATTATGGATGCATCTAGAGATGCTGACCATGCTTTTTCATCCAATATATGCACCAGCCAGCCAGCCTTTCATCAGTGAAAAGTAAGAGGACTCCTACAGGGTGTCAGGGCTAGAAGACATAGACCAGAGTTCAGTCTCCACAAAGGAAAGAACTTTTTGCCCACTTTTATATCCCCAGCTCCTAAAAGAGTGGGGATATTGAGAGAGACCCACATTTTGCATATGTCTCTGAAACTGATGGCATCCAGGAACAATATATTGTCCTTGGAGATTCATTTTGTAAATCTAGTTTAGGTTCACACATACCATGCATGTGTCAGAGAATTGTAAGTTCTAACCAATATCCTAAGTCTATGGGAACAGTCAGACAATTTGCATTTTGGTCTCATTATATAGTGTTCTAATAAGGTATTTTAGGAAAAATTTCAAAAGTAGCCTGTGAATTTTCTGGCACTATTGTACAATAAATTTGTCTTAAGAGTTTTCCACCAGAAATAATAGAACCTGAGAATTACTATTAAACCAGCTAGATTCTGTATCTTTATTTCCTATCTGGCAAGATTCTTAGACCAGAGGAAATGAGTAATGATGAATAACCCTTTGGCTGAAGTGCCATTGTTTCATTGTCCCTTCAAACATTTTTTTTCTTTTCTTTTTTTTTTTTAGTACAAGGGATTGAACTCAGGACCTTGCACTTGCCAGGCAGGCACTTAAGTGCTTATCTCCCCAGTCCATTTTTATGCTTTGCTGCTTTGTTTTGTTGGTAGACCAGAACACCATTTTTCCTTCTTCTTCCCTGGGGGGGCACCAGCAGAATCTCTCTAAGGTTTCAGCCAATATTTTCCTAGTAGTTTCTATTTCCAGTAACTAAAACAACATTTCCAGACCAGAACCAAGGACCATGAAAACTGAAGTTGCACCTACAGACAGGGACGAACATCAGTTGCATAGGCAACGTGTACAGGTGAACATTTTCTACAGACTTTTTGTGGGGTTTTTTTGGTACGTTTGTTTGTTTGGGTTGGGTTGGGTTTTTGTACCAGATATAAAACTCATGACCTTGATGTTGCCAGGCAAACACTTAAGGCACTGAGCTATGTTCCCAACTCCTTTGGACTAATGTTATCACTTCATGTCTTCAAATGTCCAGAACATAGAGGGGGAGCAAAGGATGGATATGGAAACTAGATAACAAACATGCACTCTTATGCACACAGCATCATTTTTAATACAACATAAATGATTACACCCCTTTTCCTAATAGCAAAACAAGGAAACACACCCTGACATCAGAATAGAAGAGAAGAACATAAATGTTCTATTGAAGATGTTTTCTCCCTTCTACATTTAAATGAAAGGGACCTCAATTACTTGTTCAGTATCATAATTGGGCTTCTACAAAGAAGGGTGGGGACCCTGAAATGATTGCACAAACCCCAAATCCCAGCACTCCAAGAGGCTGTAACAGGAGGATAAAATGTTGAGCACAGCCTGGGCAATTTAGCAGCATAGTGTGTCTATATCATTGTGTGCCTCAAAATAAAAATTTAAAATATCTTAAAGATACAGGATATCATGTCTGCATCTTGTACAATGAATAACCACTAAGCCAACAATATGCAATGTATTAATTACTGAAACTGTGCTAGTAATCGGTTTTAAAACTGTCTCATTGCTATTTGTTTCTCAATAGAATTATTAAAAAACTAAAAAAAAGTAAAATAAAATATCTTAAAGAGGGCTGGCAATGTAGTTCATCATCAATATCCTATATTCAATGTCCAGAACCAAAATGAATGAACAAATAAGAAAGAGAGTGGTGAATTAGTATATTTTACAAATTCCTTTCTGACTAAGTCTCTGAAAATATCTCTAGACAACCTTCTTTAGGAGCCTATTGATATTTAATGGTTACTTCCATGCAACAAAAAGAAGGAAGCATTACCTGAACTAATAAATAACAATGAAAACTAGTAGGTACCATGATTTCTCTGAAATTGATAATTAAAAAGTAAATGCCCAGTAATACTCAGATAATAAAACTCCCAGAGGACCAGGAGAGAATTCTGTCATACCTAATGATTTGGTTCATACTTTTTATCCTCATTCCAAACCTACCTTATCCAAATGGTGGGATTTCTTGTTTGGTTGGTTAGCTCTTGCTTTCCCTAAATTTTTTCCACTCATTTATATGAGTTTTTTGAGTCACTATAAACTGGCTCAAACGTACTTATATTTGCTGCCCTTTTAGCTACACATGTAGTCTGTTTTGTATATTTATCATAACTTGGGAAGACTCCACAAGAAAAAGCCTGTATAAGGGCAGATGCAATTATATCTTTAAACAAGTCTGATAGCAACAGAAGACATAGAGTTTTATTTCAACTTAGGTCTCATGTATTCGTACCATTGTATTTTCCTAATAACTTGATGGTTTGGAAAAACACATATGACTATGTAGCTTTACACATATTTCATGTTTAATCTAAACTATTGCCACTCAAGATGTCATCCATGACCTTATTGTCACCCAGGAGCATATCACAAATTGATGCTCCATACTTTTGTCAGAAACCCTTGGGAGACACTCAGACAGGACCCAAAATGATGGCAAAAATATTATCAAGATTTCTAGTGGAAGACGTTGGACTTCCAACTTCAAGGTAAAAGAACCACAAGAACATGAAAAATATCACTCTATTTGGGAATTCTACATATACAGAATCACTCACATGATATTTGAGTTTAAAATACAACTTTGTCATCCACTAGTTTCTGGAGAGCCTTCCTGCACATTCAGTAGTTAAACGGAAATTTTAATTAAAACCAATTGGTCCATGGGCCAACCCTGGTGCTTGTTTCAGAGGAAAATTCTAGGAGAAAGAAAGGAAAGAAATTTCATGTGAGGACTGAATGTGTTGTTTTCTGATCTTGCCAGGTAATGACAATGCCCTATAGAAGCTTGTTGGTTAGGTCAAGTACCTTATGGGGCAAGTTTGCATTACTTGGAAACTACTAGACATACAGATCCTCAGGCCAATCCTCATGAATAAGAATCTACCTCTAACAAGGTGACACCTATGCATGAAAAGAACAGTGCTAGAGCAAGCAGCCACTTCCTTAAGACATACCAAATTTGGTGTGACTGACCGTTCTGATTTCTCCAAGGTATTTCCAGGACCCTTGAGTGTTGGACCATCTCAAGTAAACAGGGATGGCAAGTCAACCTGGGCCAATGCTGTGCTCCTATGCTAAATTAAGAATCCAAAAAGCAACAGCCTTATTCTCTGGCACAGCATCTACATGGAGAACACACAAATATGCTCACTTGACTCTATCCTAAGTAAAATAGCACCTCTTGCCCCAAAATTTAATACACAGCCATTTAAAAAGAAACTTGAGATCTTAAGAACAAGAATTCTTTTTTATTTCTTTACTCTAAAACTCTATAGAAAAGAAGAGTCATCATTTTAAAGTGTACATTGAATTACAGTTACCAAAGCATGCTAGGGAATGCAATCTAGTCACAGATGCTCAATAAACTATGATGCTACTAAATCTACTTTACTTTTACTCCACTTGCTCCATTTATCATGGGTCATTTTCATTATCATGAGTGTATAAATATTTTAGTCCAGATATACAATTTAGCTTGTTTAAAGTACAAAATTAAAGCCAAAATGGCACATATGTCTGATCACAGAAACTAAAGGCGCAAGTCAACAAAGAATAGATCTATATGTCGTTGAGTGAAGACAGCTGTTATTTCAGTGTTTAAGGGTACAGTTAAAAGTCAGGGTGTCATCTAGACTTTATGCTTAAGCAACAAGATTCTGGAGTGGCTGCTTCAGAATTGGGTACTGTTTCAATTCCCTGCCATCCTGAATTAAGCAAGAGAGAAGTTTTCTGTCTCTCATTGTCTATTAAAAAGGACTACCCAGTGACAGCTGCATTCCTTTCTCTTTCAGAATGAATTTCACCTTTACCAAAGTTTATTACTTTCCCAATTTCTATCTTTTAGAGAATTTATCAGAAGCACAAATTCTCAGGCACAATGCAGGGAGATTCAGGAAGCATGTTGTAGGACTCAGGAACTTTGCTCTGGACCCAGCACCCACAGGGACTCTAATGTACCATAAGTTCCTTTTGGGCACAGGACCAAGAAAACAGGCATCTTGCTTTGACTGATGCTCCTCACAAGAAGAGAAGTCTTATTATGTGTGTATCAGGTGCTGTACACAATGTGAAACACATTTGCAATATTTCCACTATGCCTATGAACTGTGCGTTGTCATCATTATTGTCTTTCTAGTGTCACAGTTATCCACATTGTACAGGTGGGGAAGCACAAGCTTAGAAAGTCAAGAGTGGTTCATGCCATCAGTTTTAAGTATGAAGGGTCCCCCAAGGACTTGTATGCTGAGGACTTAATTCAATGCATCAGTGCTCATGTGATGTAGGCAGATGACTGGTTCATGAGGTAATCTCATTGTCGATGATTTTATAACCCAGTGATTAGTTTATAGCTGAGTGTACAGTTAGGAAGTGGGATTGACTTGAAGGGAATGAGTTATGGGGGCATTGTGTAAGGGACTATATTCTGTCTTCAGCTCCTTCGTCTCTGACTCTTCTACTTTCAGTTTTCTCTACTTCTAGGCCACCATGATGTGAATGGCCTGGTTCTGCCATACTTTTCCAACATGAACTACTGCCTCAGCACTGTGGATCAAACCCCTTTCAAATTGTGAATCAAAATAAATCTTTCTTCCTTCAAGGTGATGCTTGGAGGTATTTTGTCCAAGGTGATTAGCACATTTTGCTGCTCAAGGTGAACCAACACCAAGTTGGTAAAAATTCAGACAAAAACAGAGAAGCTCTGGAGCTCATGGTTGCAGACATTATGTCACATTATTTCTCATCAAACAGGTGTGAATTTTTAAGCCTAATGAAGCCAAGCAGAGTCCTGGACACAGTGTAGCTAAGAATTGTTAAGAACTTTGTAAGTTCTAAGTAGTTTTAAGTAGTTCATGTCGGAAAAGTATGGCAAAACCAGGCCATTCACCTCATGGTGGCCTAGAAGTAGAGAAAACTGAAAGTAGAAGAGTCAGAGATGAAGGAGCTGAAGACAGAACTTTGTGCATGTGGATGGAATGATCCAATTCACTTCAAAATCTCCAGATCACCACCAGGATGAAGGACACTGATTTCTCTGACAAACACAAAAATGTTCCTATTACTCCACTGTAATATTGTACTGTCAGAGGAATAAAAAAATAAATATTGTATTAGTCTTCATTAGCCATGTGTTTGAGGAAATGCCATGGTATATGTGTTTAACTCTTTCATCTCTCTGCTGTTAGTGTCTGTCTGTCTGTCTGTATGTATGTATGTCTGTATGTCTGTCTGTCTGTCTGTCTCTCTCTCTGGACTACATGATCCAGCCATTCCTTGTTTCAGCCTGTTTCCCCACATGTATGGTCCTCATACTTGAACATCATAGAAAGTTCTTTGTTTAAGACTTACCAGGATCCCAGTCGCCATGATAGGCCCTCCAATGTTTGACAGAGATTCCTCAGTATGTGCAAGTAGCTCAGCTCATCCTTGCTATCAAATGCTGCAAATGTCTCTGCCAATCTGCAGAGCAGTCTCTGACAAAGAGCCGAGCCTCCTGCCTTTTGCAGGATCGATGTATGTTACTCTATTTATTTGCTCCACTGAAGCAGCCCAGAAAATGGAAACCTTTCAGACTAGCAGTCAAAATCCTGATGTTCAGGCTATGCAAAGCATCTTATGTTGCCTTCTATGTGATGCCCTATTTCTTACTTCCTACCATGCAATGATTTCTAACTAGAGATGTAGAAGGCATAGGAAATTGAAGTCTAGGGCCAGATACCAAATGGCAGCACAAACAGTAATCATACAAATTACTATCTCTGTCCACAAAACTATCAATTATAGAACAATATTACTTGTGGTAAAGTACACAGAGGAAACTGGGTAGCAAACACAAGCACTTTTCCATGAAAATTTTATGAATACATATGTGTACACGGGTTGTGAAGTTTATCAAAAAAAGTGCCTGCACACCCTATCAGGAATATCTACATACATTTAAGAATCACAAAAAAATGGGAGATGGAGAGAGAGAGAGAGAGAGAGAGAGAGAGAGAGACAGACAGTCAGACAGTCAGACAGACAGAGAGTTCTCTTCTGCAGACTGTATAAGATAGGTATGAATAAATGTAGCAGAAATAGACAAATGAAAAATTAAGTCCTCAATTCACAGGTAGTATCTATTCTTTTCACTGTAGTTTGCAGCTGTGGGAGATGACCTAGAGGAAGAGTAAGGGTTGATAGCACAGTATAAGGCGATGTGTTTTAACTCAGTTTAGTCAGAGGATAATTGTGATGACAACAACATTTTAAAAATATCCTTTCCTGGAAAATAGTCCTTTACCCCTTTGGCTGCCAATATTTGGATTTCACTGGCAAGAAAACACATGAAGAGCATGACAAAATGTAAAGGGAGCAAGGGAAGGATGGGGTCAGAGTGGGAAGTGGACACACATGTGGAGCCTTGTTTTCCCAGTGAGGACACAGAAGGCACCAACACTGTAACGGGGACCACATGTGAGGTGTATCACCAGACTGCAAATCCGTATTGGAAAAAAATCCTTGAATCAGCCCTTTTCTTAAGGCCACTTCTATCAGCGTGACAAATCGTTCCACAAATGTAGGTGGTTTGGAGACACAAGTGGGTAACCCAGCAGCCTAGATCATACCCAGGTTGGAATTAGCACCGTGATGTGCCTGTGCCTTCCTATGAATCAAGAGAACCTGTCTCGCAGAGGAGGAAATTAGATAAAATACAACCAAAAATGGCATCCCATTTTTTTAAGGTGACATATATCATATCAACTATCAAGAGAAAATGTGCAGCACAAGGAAAAGCGAACTGGGCGGACTGTCAGGAGATGTGACTTTTAGCCCTCATTCTGTCTAAAAACTAATGATTTAGAAAAATTACTCAATCTTTCAGGTCTCAGTTTGCTCATCTGCAAAATGAATAGGTCGATTCAGAAGGCTACTTCTCTCCCTGTTTTCTTAACAAGGAGCAAAGCCCTCAACAATTACCTGGGAAAGCAGTGTCTCTACTAAAGAAAATCAATGTGCCACCTGCTACTGGAAGAAAACATTAACTATATTTCCCCACATCAACCACACACCCGTGTCAAGAGCACTGAGTCCAAGCTGCTATCAAGATTCACATTAAACATTCAGGAGTGCATCCTTTGGAACCAGGAATGGTGGGTTAGGAGAGGGAGTGTTTCTCCCACCTGCCTCAAAGGCCTAGAGAGTATTCTGTGATTTATATATAGGTCACCAAATGAAATGAGGGCTCTGCTAAACAGCCTATGCAAATGACCATGCACCAATTACTTAGAATAATTAGGAACTTATAAAATGACCATATGTCATCATTATGAATAATTACATTGAACCACAAAGGAAATCTCTCTCCCAAACCTGAGACAAACCTGAGAGGGAGGGAGACAGTGGGTAATTAAACACCATTTTTTTAAAAAAGAAAATATGTATATAGTTAAGGAAAACAATATCCTGCACTTGGCAATGCCTTGTGTTTGTACCTGCCTGGCCAAATGTCTTCCTGTTAAAAAAACAGCAACAACAACAAAAAAAAGCTCAAGCAAATAACAGCAACAACATAAGAGGAGTACAAAGGTTTGCTGAGGTCCTCGAAGCTTCTGGCTGCTCCAAGCAGCCCGTGGCCAACTTCTCCAGATGCTGACAGCATAACCTGAGAGAAACTTCCCAACCAGGAATCATTTAGCAGTGCACCTCAACCCTAGCCACCTAAACTTTTTGTTCACTCATTTCAGATTTTCTTTGACAATGTGTTGACACAGGTTTGGTGAAATTTCTGAGCATGCTTCATTACCTAACCAATAAAGCAACCTCTCCAAGTTACTGAATCATACACTTCTTGCTGTATTACTCTGCTCTTGTTTTTATTTTGATATGGGATTGCTCCACTGGACTGTTGCTCAAGAGGGAAATACATTTCTGATAACCTTTACTAAAATCATTCCCATCAGATATATGAGTTCTCCACTCTCACACACTAGCCCCTTCTGAGAAAAGCTAGCAGCAAACAAAACCATTCACCAAGGTAAATCTGAAAGAAAGCTTTGTGTCTGTCGCTGGGCCATTTTAATTTAATAGACTCTAGCAGAAAAAGCCAACACATTGTCATCATTTCCAACATGTCAAATTACTTTGGCTCCAAATGGGTTTTTTCCAGACAGAGTCAGCCTTAATTTTATTCTAAGAAAAACAAATGACTCCACCTCAGATGTGGTGGTCAAGAGGTAAGATGTAAGTCATAGGGTAACCTTGACTTGAAGTTCTTGGCTAGGATTGAATTGCCCAAACATCCTGGAATTCCAACTGCGTGCCCCAAGAAAATATCTAGGTGAAATCACATTTCCTATAGGTTTCCTGGCTTCCAAACAGTAGAAAAAGTCTCAGCATCCCACGGGGACTCTGTGGAATACAATCAATCTCCAAGAAAAAAAGTCAGATTTGGAAGAAGTGTAAGTTTACTGCTATTACTTTTTTAAAAAATTAATATGCAAAACCTATGTCTACTCCATTGGTCTGATAGGATTTCCTCAAAATCATAATTTCTTTTCATAAAAATTGTACTTATTTGCCCCGCAGAATCACGACATCTGTTGCAGATTCTGCAGTTCTTAAAAAATTCATAAACATGCCCAACTAGGGTAACTGCGTTATATAGCTGTATGATGAACTTTTGAGAGATCTGACAGATAGCATCCAAGTGATTATTAACAGATGTATAGCATCCTCACTCCTATTTTTATTCCCTTCAAGAACAACCCATTTTGAATTGTGCTGAGTGTCAGACATGGCAGACATGAACACCCAAAGTCAGGAAGAATTGACATTAGGTTACCATAGATAGCATTCTGGCAGGACGGCTTTCCAAGCCCTGACTTGGTGTTAAGTGACAGAGGAGAGGATGACACTAGGTGTTATGTGGGGACACAGCATGGATTAGAGCCTTTACATAGAATGGTTTGCTGAGAACTAAGTGTCAACTTGAAGAAAAGCTGAATCTCCAAGAATGATTCCTGGTACCTAACTGGGTCAAACTTCTGAATGTAGCCTGCTAGTCATTTGCTAATGGAGGTGGGGAAACTTTGTTCCTCAGGGAACCTTAGCCCTGGCCTATGCACATTCCTGTTTCAGTTAGCAAGATAAATAGCCCTACCCCCACTGCACAAAGACTCATGCTGGACCTGAATGATGAGTAATCTTCAAGTAACCAAGCAATCACAACTGTACACACACACACACACACACACACACACACACACCACTTACATAGATGGACCTGAGTGGATGCTAGAAAGAACCTGCCATCAGCCACTCTCTCATTTGCTCCATCAGAGCATACCTTTCTTTTGTACTGAAGACTGTGGGGTTTTCTCTTTAAATAATGGCTCCTCTTTTTCTTCAGTTCTCTCCTAGTGAAATCATTGCCACTGGATAATAAATTTATCTCAACACTCGACTTTCTGGAAGGGCCTTCTTTTCCAAATCAGAAAAATATAGACATAATTTTCCATGAGCATGAGAATTGTAGAATCTGACAATGCTGAAAGAAACTACCAGATTCCGTGGTTACCACCACATATATCTCAAATTTGACAGTCTTTTGTATAATGGTCAGAAGTTTTTATTATATCCAAGAATTGCCTATGCTAATTCTCAGTGCTTTGGAACTGACCTTGCTTTTGTTAATTACTGACTGTAACCACATTGTTAAAATATAAATAAAAACAAGTCTTCTGTGATCTTGAGTTTCTTTATCTATGTGACACAAATAATACCACTACTAAAATATACCCAGGTACGCACAGTGGTATGTATGACAGTTTGTAATACAGTTTAAAGTAAAAGCCCTTCATTTTTCATGTAGAAAACAGAACTGCAGAGAGTTAAAGTAATTTTCTCTGAGTTAGATTTGGAGATTGAATTCAAGTCCCTGAATTTCCAGTACCCTTCCTCGTCACTCTCTTTCCTTCCTCCTCCTCTCACTTCTCTTCTTCCTCTTCTTCCTCCTCTTCTACCTCTCTCTCTCTCTCTCTCTCTCTCTCTCTCTCTCTCTCTCTCTCTCTCTCT
>NW_004524597.1:4963926-4988599 GCF_000260255.1 Octodon degus
TCTCTCTCTCTCTCTCTCTCTCTCTCTCTCTCTCTCTCTCTCTCTCTGTCTTTCCCTAATGGAGAGCTTCACTTAAGATGTAACTGAACCAAATTCATCATGTAATACCTTGTCCTGTGCTGCAGCCACCTTCATCCATATGGTGACACCTATGGTGTCACAAAAGGCCCCTATTAAGAAAATCCATAAACTTAGATTGAAGCTTGGTTTTTATCATTTTAAAATTCTTAACATTTTTTTAGAAGGACATAGGAATTTTCATTTGCACAGGGCTATACTCATTATTCAACAAATATTGACTAGAAGTGAAAGATTTTTATGAAAAAATTAAAATAATCAATAACCAACCACAATTGATGTATTAAAAAAGAAAAAAGGAACTTCCACATAGCTAAGGCAATGATTCATGCCTATAAACTTTTTTTTTTTATGTGTTTGGTACAGGGCTACCAAACATGACGCAGCTCAGACTCGTAGTGATCCTCCTGTTTTCAGCCTCCTCAATGCTGAAATTATAGGCATGTGCTACCACTCCCAGCTCAGCATGCCTGAGGGTGGCTCTAGCACGGAATTTGCTGGCTCTGAAGTCATTCATTTTTTTTCTTTAAACTCTACACAGACAACAGAACAAATAAAGCATGATTACACCACTTCTTTAAAATATATTATGAAGACAAAGAATACTACACTTAAATAACTTGGCACTAGAAAGATATATCACCTCCTAGCAAAAGTTTTCCTCTGTCAATCAGGTGGACTTCTTGATGAGAATAAGAAAGATGCAGGAAAATAGAAGGAGAAGAAAGAAGAATAGAAGACTAACACTGAACTGAAAATCTCTTCCAGGCAGAACACACCAGCCACCATAAAAAAACAACACAGGCTTTACAATGTCTGCTAAACTGGGGGAAGCAGCCCTTGAAAGACAGGGGTTCTGAACAGGGCAAGGCAATCAGGAAGGAAAGCCTGCCTGTGGGAACCACAAAACAATGGGAATGAAAAGCAAGGAAGAGCTGAGGACACTGTAAGACAAAAGAAATAAAAGTAAACAGCAAGAAATAAAATAACACAGCTTCTCAGAAACCCCCATGTTCCTAATAAAAATCAATCATTAAACAAAATCCACTTCTCTCCACTGCAAGAAGACAACACCTGCAACCTTGAAACCTTTTGCATCACCTGAAATGCTGGCTTGAAAACTGGAAATGATCAAGACATATGAGCTGATGGAACATCTTCCCCAAAATTCAACTAGGAGTAGAAATAAAGTGCATTACAATAGTCCATGCCAAATTATATATCAAATAAGCATTCAAAAATAAACTAAAGACATATTTGGGAACATGTAAAAATATATATTAAAAGAATTTTGGTGTTTCCTAAACACATCCATGGAAACAATTTCAATTTTTATGAAAATTCAATGATTCAAAATATGCAGTAGAAATGGGGGGAAAAACTAGAAGAAATAAGTCCATTGAATTCCTGAATAAAATATGACAAAAGTAGAATCAGGTAAGACATAAAGGAAAATTATAAGGCACCCAAGGGGGAACACAGTTATCGAAATAAAACTTTTTTATAAGAATTAAATAAAAACAATAAAATAACCAAGAAATAGCAATAAGAAAAAGAATTAATACAAATCACAGAGAGAGTGGTATAAGTACAAGAGGTGTAATGAATATCCAACTTACATAAAATTGAAATCCATAGAGAAGAAAAGCAAAACAATACAATGAAATGGATATTTGAAAGTACAATTTATCTTGGAAAAAAGTAACACTTCTATTAAATAGCACTTGAGTTGGAGAAGAAAATATTTTTTAAAATACAGTGTTTAAAAATAATACTAAAACCACTATTAAAATTGGATTTCAAAACGGTAACTAGAATGAAATTCACAGTATGATTACTTTTAGTAAGAAAGGCAAATGTAAATAAACACATTAAGTCTCAAGCTAAAATCTTTAGAGAACTATCAAAGAATCAAAATACCTGTTCCTTATTATGCCTAGGATGTTTGAGATGCAGTGAGATAGTGAGGTTAAGATTGATAGCCCAAATCGTTTGATAATAACAATAAGCTTTTCTTCTGGATGGTTAACAACCTAAGTTTGCAGACCAAAATTAGAGAAAAAGGAGGGCTACAAGGAAAGCCAACATTTTGGCCCTAGCCTTCTAAGGTCAATTAAGACTCAGGACATATGAGAACTTGTACTGTGACGTCATGTACCTCAGTAGTGTCCCAAATTTTCTGATCAAGAAGATTATGGGGCCAAAGAGGAAAGTGATCGATGACGTAGAGTGTGCCTAGGGAGAGTCACATGGGGAGAAGACACTCTCTCAGGCTTTCACAGAGAGCACATTGGCCAAGCATTGGCCGTGACTCATCCACATGGCTGACACTGACAAATGTTCTACAATCTGAGGTACAGGATCTCAGAATAAATCCTGAGGGCATTTCACTGACCTTCTCAGACCAAAAAGTTACAACTCTTGTTGCACAGGTCCTGCTTTACCTTGGTCTTAACCATCCAGTAGAAAAGTATGAAGATGAAATATAGGAAGTAAAGCCATGTTGTTAGGTTGAGCTGTGGGGGACTCAGGTCAATAATTTCTGACATTGCCAGTTAAACAGAGGACCCAATGCTATTATGGGCTACTGGACTCTTTTGGAATATTTTGCTGAGTTTACACACCTATAATATTCAACAACAGAACTTAAAAAAATTGGGATATAACTATGAATGTCCATTTTGTATATGTGTATTCAAAGTGGATGGGATAGATACATAGTTGCATTCTCTTAATGAATAGAATGATTTGTTCTAATGGTGTTTGTAAGTAGGATCACAGGTCTGCATCTTGTACAGCAATTAACCACTGGGAAGAATGTATGCAGTGTATTATTGAAAAAAAAATAACATTTTTGGTCTACAAGCTTTGAAATACTACATAAATATAACATATGTATGTGATAGTACAAATCTGATGATGTCTGCCTATACTTGTACAGAAATTGTGTACCTAAACTCATGCAAATTTTCCTATGAAGAATTTTATTGTTATCAAAAAAAATAAAAATAACAAAATGCAAAAAAAAAAAAAAGACATTTGGGAATAAGTCAAAAACAAAAAAAAAAGAAAGAAAGGAAAATGTGAAAAAAAAAAAAAGAATCAAAAACTAACCAAAAAAAACCCCAAGGAAAACATCATAAGGAAAAAACCAGGAATCAACAAGTTGGGAAAGAAAAACCTCAGATTTAAGTAAGAAAAATAATCATATGCACTTATCAAGATTTTCTTTCACAAAATGGCAAAAACATAAACCAACCAGTACTTAATGACGAAAAATAAAAGCGTATATATACAACATAAGAAATTATAAGCAATTAACAGCTAAGCAGTAACACTTTAACACCATAAGAGATTACACAGTTTGATGAATATTAATACAAAATTCTTATGAAATTGAGCAAATAAGAATGTAAAGTCCTAGAGAAAAATATGCAACAAAATTGAGCAGACAAGTCATGTCAAATGAGAGAGAGAGAGAGAGAGAGAGAGAGAGAGAGAGAGAGAGAGAGAGAGAAACAAAGAAAAGAAAGCAAGGATGTACACAAGCTCTTACATGCATAAAAAAATGTGTGGATACTGGGTCCAATAATACCCATTTTATACAGATGTGGAAGGTGCAGTCTATTGAATGCAATAATTTGTTTCTGTTTCTATAACCAAGGAAAGTCATATCTGGGATGGGAATGGTTCTAACACACAGCCCTGATCCACCTGTATTTCATTTAAACTTCTCATGTTTCTGTCTGTTAAAAACAAAGAAAGGAACTGCACAATATCCAGGCCCTCCTTACATTCTAGCAGTCTGGGATCTGATGCTAGGATCCCTCGAGGACATTGTTCATAAAGACTATTTACTCTGCTTAAACCCTAGTGAATCGTGCTAAAGGCTATCACTGATCAGGGAATGGTGCAGTTTTCTTTATCTTGTCACATTCTTTTTAGAGCTTACGGTCTTCAAGTCTTACATTCTTTCTCGATATCCTGACAGTCACGAATAGATGATTTGCCACAAGTTCCTGTTTTAGCAAATCTATGGAGGTTGTTTAATAGAATCCCACAGGAAGGTTCATGACATTCATAGCATTTCTGTACCACAAGAGACCTATTTTCAGTCTGAGTCTGTCTAGAAGTGAATGCTCAAGGGACACAATCTCACTGTCCCCATGATGTCACAGGAGGAAGAGAAGCAAACAGAAGGAGCCCAGGTAGCAGGCTTTGGGACTTTGAGTTGTAAGAGCAGAGAGACGGCTGGATGCAGTCTCCAGACATCAGACGGTATGGGGAACATCAGACGGTATGGGGAACATCCACTTGACACCACAGAGGCACCCATAGACGCTCAACAGGCTCCTTATACCCAAGGAACAATGAACATTTTCAAAGACATGGAATTAGTTACATGAGGATTAGATTCTTCATTGGTTTGTGTTGAATCTAAAGGAAATAGTCTGTGGGTGGTAGGGATTTTGTTAAAGGGAAACTTCTACAAATTGGAACAGGTCTGACTTCTGACTTCTTTTTAGTAGTTACTTAGTAGCGATGGGGTAAATGTTTAATTTTTAAAACAATATTGCAGTAAAAGACACATTGGCATTAGTTCTCCTCAAATTACTGCCCTTCTCCTTAAACACACTTGTGCCATCATTCTAGTCACTTTCTCAAGCAGTAATGCAAATCCTCTTTGGTGAGGATCTTTGGTTAGTTATACTGTTGTGACTGCTTTTGTGTCCTGAATTGATTCAAAATGTTTACCTTTAATCTTAGTTTTGACTTTGGGAAATCGATGAAAGTCGTTGTCAAATCTAGTGAAAATGGTAGACAAAGATGTACCATAATGATTTTATTTGATGGAAATTGTCATAAACTTTTTTATTTTATTCAGAACACTGGAGCAGTGACCACCTACTCATGAAAAAGGCCTTTCAAAAGCTGATTCAGAAAGTGGCAAAAGGATCAGATAAGAGTGTTCAAAGCACTCCAAGTGAGAGGGAGTAATCTGAGAGACATTAAACATTAATGGCAATGTGTGCTGTACTGTAATACTTTGTTTTAACCTAAAATACTCACCATATGTTTTGATTATACTTCATATAATAAAAATGCATTGCATTTTAATGGGTCTGAAGGATATCATTGCATTACTGGGGGAAAATAAGTTTTGTAATGCACTACACAAGTCCAGGTCCAGAGACTGGCCTAAGACGAGGTCACTGCTCTCTTTCAGGTCAGTCTAAAGAAGTGGTAGTGAACCTATATGCATGTGATTGTGCTTTACTTTTAAGACAATAGATGTTAATATAGAGTTCCTTGTTCCACATCAATGCTTCAGTATTCTATTAACTGCAGTATGGGCACTTTGCAATAATCAGTCGGTTTGGGATTCCAGTTTGGCACTTGGACACTGAAAGATTTTCCATCACTGGGCTAGCATAAGCCATGTATTGCTGCTCATACAACTGTTCTGGGATGTGACCTCACTCTCCTGTAACCCTTCTCCTATAAGACCTGGGCTCTGGGGTCACCACACACTAAGAATAGAGTCTGCGTGTTGCACATGGGTAGGGAGTAAAGGCTACATGTGAAAGTGGCTCATGTCATTTACGTGTACAATATTTTCTCTTCCTAAAACACAGTACATGGCTTCACTCATACAGGAGGCTCTAAAACACAGAATATGTGCATGTCCAGGAGTAAACAAACTTACTATACAGGACATTGCTACTGCTTCAGACTTGCCCATTATTTTTTTAGTGGTTGTTGTTATTTGCAATAGCTGAATATTGTGTCTTAATTGACATGGGAAGGCTAGGGCCAAAATGTTGGCTTTCCTTGTGGCCCTCCTTTTTCTCTAATTTTGGTCTGCAAATGTATGTTGTTAACCCTCCAGAAAAGAAGCTTACTGTTTTTACCATACAACCTAGGCTGTTAAGTTTAACCTCACTATCTATCTGAATATCAAACATCTTAGGCATAACATGGAATGGGTATTTTTCATCAAACATTGATACACTGAACTTTAAGTCCCTACAGAATATGATGAAAAAACATTTAAAAAATTAAAATATATTTTAAAAATAGGCATAAAGAATTATATAATTCTTATGTTTACACACAAGTCCAGAAATCTAACCATATACAACCTTGTAGCAGGACAGTTCCACAGCATTCCTTTTCTTGTTTCCTGCCTTCATTCACCACCCCCTTCTTTATGAACAATCATCTAACCGAGAGACAGTAGGACATATGAGAACTTGTATTGTAATGTCATGTAACTCAGTAGTGTCCCAAATTTTCTGATCAAGGAGATTATGGGGCCAAAGAAGAAAGTAATCAATGATGTAGAGTGTGCCTAAGGAGAGTCACCTGGAGAGAAAACATTCTTTCAGGCTTTCACAGAGAGCACATTGGCCAAGGAATGGCCGTGACTCATCCACATGGCTGACACTGTCAAAGGATCTACAATCTGAGGTACAGGATCTCAGGATAAATCCTGAGGGGATTTCACTGACCTTATCAGACACAAAAGCTACAACTCTTGTTGCATAGGTCCTGCTTTATCTTGGTCTTAACCGTCCAGCAGAAAAGTATAAAAACGAAGTATAAGAAGTAAAGCCATGGTGTTATGTTGAACTGTAGGGGACTCAGGTCAACAATTTCTGACACTGCCAGTCAAGTAGAAGACCCAATACTATTATGGACTACTGGACTCTTTTAGAATATTTTGCTGAGTTAACACACCTATAATATTCAAATAACAGAAAAAAGGGGACACAGATGAATGTCCATTTTGTATCTGTGTATTCAAAATGGTTAGGATAGATATATAGTTACATTCTCTTAATGAATAGAGGGATTTGTTCTAATAGTGTTTATAAATAGGATATCATGTCTGCATCTTGTACAGCAAATAAACACTAGGAAGAGAGTATGCAATGTGTTAATTATTGGAACTGTCCTACCAATTTGGTTTGAAACTGTCTCATTGCTATTTGTTTCTTAATAAAATTATGGAAAAAAAATAAAAAATAAAGAAACAATATTGTGGAATCCATCCAGCTTTTGTCCTTAAGATTCTGCTGCCAAGAATGAGTGGTTTAAGGAAGGATCCACTGTAGACAATGGCACATCCTTGATCCAGCTTGTTTCTGTCTGAGTGCACCACATATGGCCTTAACTCTGCACATCTTATAAATGTTTCATCAACATTTCTTTGAGAGAACTATGCCAAAGCAGGCAATCACTGCATCTTGATGGAAATGTACTTTACTAGTGATGTTTTCTTTTCTATACTCAAAGTTCAGACCTGTAGGTACTCTTCTGACTATCCAAGCCTCCAAGCCAAGCATTTTCAGCTGCTTGGGAGATCTGTGTAGAGAGTAAATGGGCATCATACATTCAATCAAGGCCCCTAAGAGTCACAGAACCAGGATATGCTGGCCAAATAGTCCTCTTCCTTTGGGCCTGAAGTATGATATGCTCAAATCAAGTTCTCCTCCTTTAGTCAAAAGTGACCATGACCTTCATGGTGAGCTAAC
The DNA here is from genome assembly GCF_000260255.1 of Octodon degus. NCBI lineage: Eukaryota > Metazoa > Chordata > Mammalia > Rodentia > Octodontidae > Octodon > Octodon degus. The sequence continues at coordinate 4,971,543 of NW_004524597.1, forward strand.
ATTCACTTCTTCTCAGTGGGCCTTTCTAAGATCTCATTTCCAACAGTTCAAGTAAATAGCTGGTTGTGAACCATGATGTCCCCATTCAAGGAAGATAGGCCTTTGCTGACTTGGAGTTTTGAAGTAAGGATAGAGCATCATTTGCCACACTGCATCTATAAGAAAATGACATCTGATATTCAGACAGATAATGAGGTTAAGCTCAACTGCCTATGTTGTAGGGCAATAACATCATTAAGCTTCTCTTATGGAGGGTTAACAACTTGCTTGCAGACAAAAATTAGTAAAAAGAAGGGCTACAAGGACAGTCAACATTTTGTCCCTAGCCTTTCAAGCTCAGTAAGGACTCGGGACATAAGCAAACCTGTTCTGTAACATCCTGTAACTCAGTGATGTCCCAAATTTTCTGATCAAGGAGATTATGAGGCCACAGAGGAAAGTGATTGATGATGTAGAATGTGTCTAAGGAGAGTCACATGGAGAGAAAACATTCTCTCAGGCTTTCACAGAGAGCAAATTGGTCAAGCAATGGCCATGACTCATCCACATGGCTGACACTGACAAAGGATCTACAAACTGCGGTACAGGGTAACAGGATAAATCCTGAAGGCATTTGACTAACCTTGTTAGATACAGAAGTTATCTTTCTTGTTATATGGGTTTTGCTTTATCTTGGTCTTAACCATCCAGCACCAAAGTACAAAATCGAGGTATAAAAAGTAAAGCCATATTAATATGCTGAGCTGTAAAAGGCTCAAGTAAGCAACTTCTGACATTTCCAGTCCTATGGATAACCCACTACTATTATGGAGTACTGGACCACATTGGATTATTTTGCTGAATTCACTACCTACAATATTTAAATGACAATGGAATACCCATCTCTGACAAAACTAAACAAAAAAAAGTGGATATAAATGAAGGACCATGTTGTATCTGTATATACAAGATAGTTAGCATAGATATACAGTTACTTTCTCTTACTTCAATAAGAAGAAAGATTTGTACTAATAGTGTTTGGACAGGATATTATGTCTGCATCTTGTGCTATGAATAGCCACTACGAAGACAACAATATGCAATGTATTAATTATTGTAACTGTCCCACTAGCTTATTTTGAAATTGTCTCATCGTTATTTGTTTCTCAATAAAATTAATTTTAAAAAAAGAAAGAAAATGAGCCTCTCATGGTCTCCTTTGGAAGAGCTCTGAGCTCTGAAAGTTTCATGAATACATCTATAAAGGAGCTGTGTTCTTTTTGTGTGGCTCTGCTTAGCCCTGGCAAATATGTTTCTTTCATGCATTACATACCCCAGAATGTGTGGCCTTATCTCCAGTGTAGGAAGAGAATGATGTTGTCTGGATTAAAGGAAAATCCCATCATCATGGGGGCAGTGTCAATGACTCTTCACAGAGAGAATGGTTAAGTAATGGTTACAAGCCTTAGACCAAACGGACTCTGGCTCCTGGCCAGGCTTGTACTTAAGGTTTTCTTAATCTGACCCCACTGCTTTTAACACACATTTTCCATTGAGCTGCAGGGCACAAAGGGTCAGGACAAGATCTCCAGCACTCTTCTCATTTGGGCGCACCTAAAACCACAGAGGTGCTGGCACAATGAAACAGCTACCCTGATCGGGCCACAGATGGAGTATGTCCTCTGCAGGCATGTCCACACATCTAGTGTCTATCCCTAGGCCTGAAGTAGGAGGTTAAGAAGAAGGCCTTGGGAAGTGGACACAAACATTTGTAAGTATCAGCGGGAAGTAATAAACATATACACAAAGCCCTCCACACATGGTAAAGTTAAGGCACCCTGGACAATCTTAGAGTCTAAAGGGCTTGGAATGCAACTCTGGTCCTACGGTTTCCAAGCTCTGGATCCTAAGGCCAGCTGTCGCTGTGGTAGTACTGCTACCTACACCACCCTCAGTGCCCTCTGCCGAGGGATGATGAAAACATTTATACGTGCTTTGACTTCCTATGACATTAAACTGCTCAGTGACTGCAATAGGCTGTCAGGGAACATAATGAGCATTTGGTAGGTGGTTGGGGTAGTGATTTTGTGGTTGAAAACAGATTTGAAAAAGCACATTTAATGGAAATTTTACCACTACACGTTTAAAGTTATTTAAGTAGCAGGGGGAAACATTATTGAGTGTACTCTGGTGAAATTAGGATGAAAAAGCACCACACAGACCCAAGCCTGTGGCTCTCCCTGCCACTCATCTGCTCTATTTTCCTGCTATGAATTAGTTCAGCCTGCAGATACTACCTCTCCTTATATGGACGAGGAAACAGCGGGAGATTTCTGTAGACGGTTTCCTTGGAGATTTTTCTCAAGAACAGACCAGATCTGCCAAATTACTTTGTTGAGAAATAAAAATAAAGTTTTATCCACCTAATAAAGTTTGTGGGGAAAACCACGATCACTTTCTAAAATCAGATACTATATTTCTGAAGAGCAATATCTCATGTGTAAGATGCCTATGTTAAGTCAGTGCCTCAGTGCTTCTTCTCTCATTGCTGGGAGAGGTATCAGACACTCAAAATTAGGGAAGGAAGGGAAGTTTATTTAGCTCACAGTTACTGGCGGTTTCAGTCCTTACTCAGTTGGCTCTAAGGCAGGGCAGCACATGGCAGACAGCAGCCAACTTTTCATAGCGGCAGCAAAGAGGAAAGAGCAAAATGGAGTAGCAGCAGCAATGGCTACAGAGAGCCATTCAGTTTCCTTTATGTTGCATTCAGGCTATCTGTCTCAGGCTGGGTGCAGCACACATACTCATAATCCCAGTAGCACTCACACCCATAATCCCAGCACTGAATTAGGAATTCATCACAAGCTCTAGAATTCCACCTCATAACTGCATGAGGTTTTGCAGGGACAACTAGACACAAACAACAGTCACTGTAGAGCACAAGAGACGAATGTCAGTGTGCCTTACTTGAGAAACAAGAAAGCTCCTACTTGACCACTTAAATGTCATTGCTCCTGTTATCTTCCCAGCAACCTGAGGCCTGGGAGTGTGGCCCCCTGGTGGCAAGCTTGCAATACATATGCAAGGCATCAAGTCCGTGCCCAGAAGTGGAGGAAACAATAAAGAAAACAAGGGGAGAAAAAAGAAACAATGAAGGAAATGAGGAAAAAAGAAAGAAGAGAACATAGAGAGGTCAACAATATGCTTGTACCTTATATGAATTTGGGTTATCAGTTCGAGTAAACTCACTTCACAATGTTTAAGAGAATTAAGAAAATCTCAATACTGATCACATATTTAAGCATCTTAGGGAATCACGTTGATGCTGGAAGACTAGCTGTGATCATATTTAGAGATGGAATTTAAAACCTTTATGGGTGGAATACATGATGTCTGGCCTTAGCTTTGCAGTAATCCAGTCATGCAGAGGCACTAATAGGGGCCTAGATGAAGCATGATCAAACGTGAATTGGAAATCATGGAATGTAGGGATGGATCCATGAAGGTTCATTTCAGTCCTCTCTACCGTTGCATGTGCTTTTCTGAATAATGAGAGCAACAGAAAGCGTTCCTTGGATGAAACTGCCGGTTTAACTTGCTTGCAAAAATTATCAGAGAGATGTGTCAGTATAGATTGTATGTTTGACATTTGGAATTCAGTTCTCATGAAACTCTGTGTGTATGTGCATCGTGAATCCATGACTCATTTTCTCCACGGTGCTTTCTGCTCTCAGACTATTTGTTATTCCACTTATGTTGAAATGACAAAATTTCTCCCGCATGTTATGAGTTCACACATGGAGTATAAATGTATATTTATATGAGTTCTAAACTGATCTCTATTCTGCTGTTCATGCTCAGATATTACCACCTGCGCTGAAATTGGAATTTTGGAAAGCTCCGAGGAAGCCATTTCAATATGGATGGAAGTCAGCTCTGGGCAGCTTCGACTCCTCCAAGGAATACTCTTAGCGCAAAAAGTGGAAATGAAACTGGAAGGCTTTGCTACGAGGTGCAAAATGCAAAGCTCCCCTTGTGTTTTCTCATCATATTCAACTTCCTGCTTAAAAATTTATCAAACCTGCCACTTATGAATATCAAGCTTTATCAGAATGCATGAGATTAAAACATCAAGGTCTACAGATTGAAGAAATTGTCAGGGCAAGAAAGTAGTTTAGGAAAAAAAACCCTGAGCAACCTGAATTTTCTATTATTCTGTTCTTTCCCCCACCCTCTAGTCTGATAGGAATTGCAAACAGACCCACAAGGTCTAAAGTTCCCTCAGGGAACTGAATTACAAAATAGAATACAGAAGCCTTTCTAATAAAAACATTAAAAATAAGTTGAGTTTACAAGGAACTGAAAACTGATACCCAATATTATTTCTGTTTGTTTTCCTACCTGGTCAGCTCTCCCTCTCAGGCACAGACAAATAGGATGAATGTAAATGCCATTCACTGGTAGACGAAGAATAAAATTTGCTCAAATTCTAATCAGTTATATTTAGTTTTGTTTTAAAGCCAAATGATGCGTGAGTGATATCCTTCCTCTTGGGATATATTGTGGGTCAGTTTTAGGTCATGTATGACTTTTCTGAGAATCAAAATATTGGCTAATAAATGGTACATAGCATGGAAGACCACTTTCTCTATGGCTGGCTATTTACTAAATTGAGGATGCAACATGCTTAACACAAAACCTCTGCCCTTTGGTAGCTTTGCGTATTGCACGCCACCCATGCGATAAGAATATTAGTCTCTTCATTTTAATTACACTTGCATCAAAATCACATAAATAAGTTCCAACCTTTGAGATTACTCAGAAACAATGCAAAGCCAGGTGTATATTCCCATTAAAAATTAATAAGTGCTGAAATTAAAATGTGCCATATGCTGTGTTCATTTCACATTGCTAGGAAGAAAAAAATAAAACCCCAGCCATTCTAGGTCCCAGGTTGTACCCTGTTCCCGCAGCAGATTTTACCTCTCATCTGATGGCATCTATGCAGAAAGGTTCAGTACCTAGTATGGTTTGACCCCAGGAAAGCTCCCAGTCCCAGAGGTATGTGACGCTTCATGACATCATGGCCTTGGAATAACCCAGTGTGTAGACATGCTCATGTGAGTCGGTAAAGAAAGCCGCCCACTCAGAAAGAATAAAGACTTTCCAAGTACCTCAGTGAAAAGCTGAGCCCTCTAAGGAAAGGGGTCAGATTTTAACCTAGTGGCACTTGTTTCAGGCAAACCTATGGCACATACACCACAGTGAGCACACAGAACCCTCTGTATCAGCACATGAGCTGAGTCACCCGAGCCAAAGTTTGACAAATTATCAGCATGTCTACAGTAGCAAAGATCACATTCACTGTGCAAAGGTGTGTCAAACAAACTTTTACCTCTCAATAAAATGCTGTTTTGTATTACAGAAAGCTCTGTGGTTGTGTTTTTAAGACAAAAGATGTGAGTGGATGAGCTGTTTTAAAAGGCTCAGCATCATGATTCTATAGGCTTTCATTGTATACATTTCTTAACGCTTCATGATTCAAAACACACTCTCCAGGAAAGAGAATTGTTGACTTTTTAGTAACCTGGAGAAGAGGTGTGTGGAGGTGACCAAGCAGGCCTGTAAACACCATCCCTCGCTCACCATTTCTCTGTTAGTCACCAGCATTAGAAGAGAGCTGTTTGAGCTGCAGGAGGAAGACCCTGGAGGCTTTGCAGATGGCTTTGGACAATAAGGGATTTCCATTAAACATGTGGATTAGTTTCACAGACTGAATGCAGTTCATGCATTGTTTATGTGTCTTGTTCCTCCCTGTCACTGTCACTGTGTGCTGGCTCACCACTTTAAAAGGCACTGAAATCCTAAGTTTAGGTGCTGACTACACAAAATAAAAGAAATAATAAGACTGTTCACTTCCTCTGTACCAACTGGGACCAAGAGAAGGAGAGGATTTTTCTGGATTATAGGGATAATTGTCACAACTTTCCATCTTTTTCCTTTTAATTTTAATTCTAGGACATGGTTTGAAATAATTGACTTCATGATATAATTAGTCTCATCTGATTCATTTGATGAGTTTTTAATCCCATCCCTTTTTTCTTGTTCTCTTTGGAATTAGGCAAGATAAATCATTAAAATCCTCTCTTTATGCCTTCCTAATCCTAACCTGAGAGGTATTAACAGTTTGGTGCATATCTTTGTAGCCTTCCTGTCTACACTTTAAAGCTTATTATGTGGAATTTTAACCTGAATGATAAAGATATATAAGTATATCTATCTCTTTTTTTAATTATAAGAACAAGTTATACAGAATTACACTGTGCAAGACAATAGCCACCGTGCAATGGGGCTCTGCTTTTACATTAGCAATAAATACAATGTCAGTTCCTTGGTTTCACCCACCACATTTCACAGGCTCAGCAGGTCTGTGTGGCCTTTGGCTGGGGTTTTGGAGTCACTACTGTAGACCCCAAACTCCAAGTGTGCAGTGCTGTTAAACTGAGACATTTGGTGGGTTAGGTGTACTAAATGCATTTTTTTCCTTAGGTATGTTCAGTTTATCATGGGTTTCTTAGGGTGTAGCATTAACATAAATCAATGAGAATCTGCATTCATCACAATAAATTAGAATGGTATTCTTATTCTTAAATATAATCCTATAAGCAACGGTAGTCTGCCAGGAGTCCAGGCAGTGGCAACCAGAACTCACATGGAGTGGTGGAGACAAAAAACTCTGTACTGTGTGCATATTTGAACTCAAGAATGTCTTGTCTATGCTACTAGTTGTCTGAACTGTGATCTCTGCTAAAGAACTGCAATTGCCTATTTGTCATCATGCGTGGACACAGTCAGACTTGAATAGCCACTCTGTGACTTCATTCCACTGCTTTCCTGCAAGGGCACCTTTCTACCTGGGGATGGTTACCGCAGAGGGGCACAAATCATCCCAGCAAAAGGCCAGTCCCAGGCATAGAGCCTCTGGCTTCTCTCAACTGCCTTCCCAGAGTGCCACTTTTTGCTATGATAACCTGATAGTTTGCCAACAGTCCAATTCTTAGTGATTTAAAGTTAGGAAATTAACAAGAAATCAGAAAGCCAAATGAGAATTTACAGGTAGAAGAAGCGAAGTGTGATTATGTCGTCTCTGAGGAGCTAATTACAGGCTCAGCTGAAACTGGGAGGATCACAGAGGGATCACATACACACACATTCATACACATATACGTGAGACTACACACACGTATGCACACACACACACAAATGCACAGGAACACTTCAACACACCCATACACATATGTGATATACGCAACCATATGGACAAAACACCATGCCCTCATACTGACACCACACACACACACACACACACACACACACACACACACACAGCCATGAACACATGACTGTATTTACTCACCCAGAGACACACACATATTGAAGAGCATGCGTGTCCAGATGCACAGAGGCACACACACACATTTACACAGACACATATGGGCCTCCAACCCTCCATATGCACACACCTTCAGCCCGTGCCCGCCCCTACAGAAGCAGTGAGTTGCATTGCTGCTGCATAAATAAATCATCCGGCTAGCTCGCTGTTCGAGCACAATCGATCCTTCCTCCATCCTAGGGTCAGGCATAGTATATCCACAGCCCGGGCTGACCTGCAGTTGTATATAAAATATGATATTAAAGAAAGCTCCCCACCAGCCTGCATCTACTTGGGAGACTCGCAACCCATCAATCATTCATTCTTCTCTGCCCACACCAGGACCCCCCACAGTCTGCAAATTTGGGCAAGTGGACAGCACTGAAAGGAAAACTTCCTCTCAGGAAGCCCAAAATCTCTGTCACAAAAACCAGGTAGCACCCTATACTCTTCCCAGAATGCACTTAGTAGGAATTTACTATCACTGCCAAACAAATAACTCTAAATCCTGTGGATGCTTCTATGTGGATATTATTATTTCTGAGTGGAGGGCAGCCTTGTCCCCACATACCTTCAAAAACTCTTACATCCAAGAGAGAAGTGAGCATAGTGTGTTGTCTGTTCTACCCCATCAGGATCCTTCAGCCTTGCGATGGGCACATTATAAGCTGAGCAGTTCCTGATTATTATGGGGTAGCTACTATGTACACTGCAGACTCTGGTCTCTACACAGGAGGTGTCACTAGCACTGCCATCCCAACTTCAAATGGTAACAATCAAAAATGTCCCTAGGCACCAGCAAATGTCACCTTCAAGACAAAACTGTTTCTGCAGGAGGACTGCTGACCTGCATGTCACGCACTTCCAAAATCTGTGCATTGAGGTATGTCTCCATTTTATCTAAGCTAGAATTCATTCATTCATGAGAGCAGCCATAGTGAAGTCCCCCAGGATTGGATAGTGGTGTCTAAACAACAGAGATGTACTGTCTCATATTTCTGGGGATCAGGAGGACAAGACCAACGTGTCAGTATGGTTCTTCCTCTAGGGCATCTCCATAGATTGTACCCAGAGTTTTCATATAGGCTTCTCCCCATATAGGTCTGCATCTGTATCTCTTGTTTTTATGCCAGAAGTCATGTGCATTAGGGCCCACCCTAATGGCCTCATTTAGCTCTAATAACTCTTTAATGTTCATGCCTCCAATTATAGTCATGTTCTGAGGAACGGCAGTTGAAGACCTCACCATATATATGTAAGGGCACACAACCAAGCCCATGAAACATAGTTCCAAGACCCAAAGATATGCTACTTCTTTCTTTCTTAGAATTCTGATGCCTTGCCTGTCACAGATGTCAGTCCTATTACCTAAAATGGGGTTTTGCCCATTGCTCATTCCCTTTCTTCTGGAGCAAGAAGAACTTCCTTGACTGTGGAGACAAGGAGTAAAGACCGAGTCCCTGGGGGTAGGTTCTGCTCCATTCTCTCATTTGCTTCTCCCTCCCACTCAGAGAGACCTTTTTGCTTCCTTCCCTCCTCCCAGTCAGGTTCCACTGCCTCCCCATAGAGATGTAACTCCTTCCTTACATTTAAAAGTTATGCAGCAGAGAAATACACCCCCTTTTCAATATAGAAAGTACCTATGGTGATAAACTTTTGATCCTATGGTCCAGAGAGTAAATGCTTTTAGCTCAGAGGATCACATGACTATCTTGGCTTTGTGGCACAAAGCAGCAGCAAACACAAAATGGGTACATGTGGCTGCATTCCAGTGAATACTCTTTACAAAAAAGAAAGGCAAGCTAGCCTTGCCAAACCACAGTTTGCCAAGGCACATCTTAGAGTATTAAATACCTCACTGGATGGGAGCAATTTTAATAGCTGCTAGTCTAAAGCTTGTTTCGGCAAAATGAGGAAGCCCATGAAAATGTGATGAAAACTCCAAGAATCCTTTTTTTCACCCATAATTATAAGGAGCATATACAAGAATATTTACAATAATAAGTTTTTCTGTGCTGTCAGGATTGAGCCTAGAGCATTTGCACTAAGCTCTACTTCCAGCCCCTCTTTAAATATTTCACTTTGAGCCAGAGTCTCCCTAAGTCACGAGGTTGTACAGGCGGGTCTTGAACTTGTGAGCCTCTTGGTTCAGCCTTCCAGGGCACTGGGATTATAAATGTATTCTAGCATGCCCAGCTCAATAATAACTATTTGCAAGGGCATTTAAAACCCAGTTTCTGTCTCCTTCTGTTGTTATTGGCCATGTTGCCTCCAGCTCTGGTTTCTAATTTCTTTTTTTCCTTAAAGTCCTGTCAACCTTCCCAAGAATAAAGTTGATCCTTTAAAACTACCCATTTCATAAAGGGTCTGTGCCCTGAAAACATCCAGAAGATAAGAACAAGTCATGAAATTCCTCTACACGTAACACTTAGGAGAAATAAACCTAGGCTTAGACTTCGAATCTCTCCAAACAAACCTTCAAAGAGGGTCTTCAGAATGTGATTTGTAGCATCATCCCTGGGCTCATGTACTTCTTTTCTACAAGTGAGCCTAGAACCCATCACATCTCTCATTACATTCATCCATAAATCGTTAGCCAAGGTCAGGCCATGTAAGCTTGTCCTGTGCTGCCAGGGAACATGAGCAGACAGGATGGTGTGGATTTCATGAAACCACACACCAGAGGCAGCAGTAGTCACTAAGAATTTGCCACCAAAGAGAGGTCTTGCTTACTGGGTAGGATGCCGTTTAACATTGTCACCAACCATCAAAAGTGGAATATAATGAATACCCAAGGTTCACCGATGGGGTGATCACCACATGATTTAAATGCATACTATGCAATGCTAAGTTGATGCTAAAAACAAGACTATCAATGAATATGCACAACGTGGAAAAATATTCACAATGTACTGCTGAATGGGAAAAAAAAAGCTCATAATAATCGCCCAGACATATACATACATTTTTGCATGCCCACATGTAGACACATGAAGATATACGTATACATATATAGAGAAATCATACTTAAGCAAAATTTTGCATATACCTGAATAAATATATTTATTCATATATGTTTTTCTCATATAATCTCACTACCTCTAAATGTTCCTGTCAGTATATAGAGGTGGATCCTATTTGCAGTAGTCTCTTCTGGGAAAGGAGTATATTTAGAAGGCTTTGTGGGTTGGGAGGGAATTTCACTTTTCTACTCTGTGTACTTTTCTATGTTTGATCTTCTTGGAACAATTACATGTGTAATCTTAAAGAAAAAAGCCAAACTACCTTAGGAAAAAGTTGAAACACTTTTTAATAATGTTCTTTATTGTTTTATAAATTACAAAGGCTTTGCTTTAAAAAAAAAATAAAAGAATAACTTAATCAGAATGAAAGCTAAGTCCTCCTCCCTAACTCTACAATACCACTTCATACTCTAGGGAAATCTACTGCTAACAGTTTGGTGTTCATCTTGAAGAAAAGGTTTGTAATTTAATTAAGGAAAAATGTTCCTCAACCCAGACCACATTCCCAAAGCTACATATAAACTCAGTGGTAAACTGTTGTGGTCCTTTGGTTTCTGGGATCATAGCCGTTTCACATTTCACAAACTCAAAGCCTGCTCGAGAGGATCTTGCACCCTTAGTTCTCCCTGAAGACCTGGGCCTTTCGGCTGAGTCTGGAGAATCGGAGTGGCCTAAGTCTCCTGCCTGTGTGACTTAGAAGAGACACCGAGAGATGGAGCACCCAGGCACACTCATGTACTCCGCGGCTTTGAAGCATGACCTATCCTGTTAAGGTAGATCTCAGCCAATGTAAGTGATAGAAATGTGTTAGTAGTTCAAAGTGGAGCTAAGCTAGGATGACAATCTGGACAGATCTTGAAGCATTTCAGAGGTTGACTGTCTAAACAGCAGGCCTTTGACTGCTTTGGAAAAATAGGTGTTTCCCGTTGAAGATAAAATTCCTGAGCATGACGCTGGTAAGACAATATCCAAGCTGTCTGTCTCTGTCTCTGTCTCTGTCTCTGTCTCTGTCTCTGTCTCTGTCTCTGTCTGTCTCTGTCTCTCTCTTTCTCTCTCTGTCTGTCTCTGTCACACATTCTCTCTCTGTCTCTGTCTCACAGAGAGCGAGCAAGAGAGAGACAGAGAGAAACAGAAACACAGAGACAGCAGATACAATGTTCCTCCCTAGAAACAAGTTGAATGTCATAAAGGTAACAGTGAGAAACAAACACACCTGTGTGTGTACAGATTTAGTTCATAATCACACATTGTTTTCATGGTCATCCTTCTTAGAGGACCTGAATGAGACAAGGTTGGAGAGTAATTTGACAGTAACGAACCTTTTTATTTTTTTTTAATGAATTTAACTCCTCCAGAGATCTAGAATAGCATGTATGCTGCTATAAATACATCTTCACTTAACTCATTCTGGTACATTTTATTTTAAGAGCATCTCATTCTAAGTATAAATCTGAGTCAAACTTACTTAAAATTTTGATGAATGATGGAATTGGAGATCTGTGGAGAAAGTGAAAGAAACATCCTTACGAGAAAAACCATAAATCTAGCTAAATAACCAAGAAAGAAAATCCATTATCTCCCTCACAATATTATTTTCTACTTTCTATACTTTCAATTTTATCTAGTTTTCACTTACAATTTCTTGAGCATTATTAAAGTGGGATTTGAAAACTTTATATTCTTAAAAATGCTATATCACTTGTCATTAGCTATTACCTTCATCAGAACTTTTCTAGTAGAGTTTTAAGTAAAATACCAAGTGAAACTGCTAAAGAAAAAAAAATAACATATTGTTGCATAGAAGTAAAAACTCTCAGGATAACTCTGGATTTTAATAAGATTAAATCTAGGGACTTGACAGGCTCTTTAAATTTTCTATAACATTGACCATATTTTTTGTGGGGGAAGCAGTGAAATGACCCATAATCCCAGGTCCAGGTTCAATGAGGTCATTTACCAAAGTTTCAGTAAGCGTTTTGAGGCTGACCCTAATTGGATAGACTTGGGTCACATGATCACCTCCCAGCCAATGGCTATGGTTGGGAGATGGAGTTATGTCAATTGGTCCAATTGAGCTACCCACCCTCATATATCACTGTATAGATAAGGAGCTAGCCAACTCCCATCAAATATTATAGGAAGGCGAAGTGGTCCACTAAGGGAAATGCAACTATATAACCAGAGAAAGAGGAAATAGGTACAGGAGAAAAGGAAAGTAAGTTACTTGCAAATAACAGTCTTTTCCTTGAGCAGAACTTATAAAGTCACTGTGACTAAAGTGCTCTATGAAGATCATCATTATAATTTCCCGTGAACCATTAGCATGCCATTCAAGATTTATTCTAGAATTAGACAACAGGAAGGGGACTGGAGGGAGGAGGGAACTGAGAGTAGAGAGGGTAGGTGGATATGGGCAGTATTTCATATGCATACTAGAAAAAACCACAGTGAAACCAAATAAAAACTTCTCCACTGCAGGGGATCCTAAGAATCATAAAAAGTTCCTCATGGTAAAATCACTATATGCAATTTTTTATTATTTCTGATATGTCTGCTAGTGATATGTCCCTTTAGAAATGTTGACTACATTTATCATTTGTTTAATTTTATAAGCTAAACCCCTCTTGACTCACGCATTGTAAGCAATCTAATTTTTTGTTTGCTTTCATATATATGACTGAGCTTCTGGTTTCTGGATTATGTTTATTATCCAGTGGCAAATCTATGAATATCTGAGATTTTTTTCTAGGAATTATTAAAGCTTACTTTATTACTGCTTCTTAGTATGAAAAAACTATCTGTGCAGTTAGGTAAAATGCATCTGGATTTCCATAAAAAAACCTATATTTGCACTGTTTTTGTTGTGTTTTCTTTTAAGACAAAAGACGTGAACATATGAATATATTTTTTCTAAACTACAACCTCAGTATCAATTGTAGTGTTGACACTTCGTAGTAAATAAGTGGGTTATGAAATGCAGTTTGGAAACTGTTCTCTAAAAGGTTTCCCATCCCTGTTCTAGAGATATGCTTCCCAAGATGACAGCTACTAATCACATGCAAATAGATAAATTTTAAATATCTGTAAATCAGATAAAGTTTAAAATTCATCTCCATGGTAGCACTTATTGTGTCTGCACACATAAGACTTGTGTTTGGTCAGCAGGAGCCTCACTAGGTGCAGAAGATGGGGACATTTCTGTCACTTCAGAAAGTCCTCCTGGGAAGCAGTGTTCTGGATCTTTTTTCTTTTCCTCCCAACATTTTCAAAGGGAAGGTGTGCGCCTGTGCTAGGCAAGGCCAAGTGGCATTTGGCATGCCCCGCAGGATGAGGACTTTCTGGGTATGGTAAAGATGAAACATTGACCCCAAAAATACTCCCATGGGAAAGGCTACTTTTTAATCCCTGAATACTACCCAAAAGAAACTATGAGATTCATTCTTTTCCTTGTCTGACAGAGGCAAAAACATACATAACGACTCAGTCAAACACAGAGAATAACTAGTTAGACAATTGGATAGAAAGACTCCTCTTTCCCCCACATGTAAGATTTTGCAGTAATTAGAGATACATACAAATTTCTGATAAGAAATGCATCTTTGATATTTTATTTCCAGTGGTTTACAAGGGGAGTTTTGCTATATGCCAAGTTGAGCTGAGGTGTATGTTACATTTGGAACCAAATCCAAACTCGGCCCACATTACCTTGTGTGTTTGGTGTCATCAACATCTATCTTCGCTTCTCCTCGCAACATGTAATAGCATTCAATTTTTTTTTTTGTTTAATTCTTTATTTATTTATTGTATTTTAGGGAAAGGTCTACAGGATGTTCAGGGTCTCACTACTAGATCAGATTCATGGTGATAGGCGCGCGCCACCATGCCCAGTCTCAATTGCCATCTCAGTGTTCCCCAGGGCCAGGGCTGGCACAGAAGGCCTCAGGATCAAACCCCCGGCCCCTATGGCTGCTTGCAGGTACTTTAATCCATTGAGCTATTTGGCCGGCCCTGTTCTAGCATTCTAGGCTGAATTCAGAGCGTATGTGAAATGAATTATCCTAGGCTTCAATGTCTTTGTGCCTGCTTTATTTTGGGTGATATTTGGGATTGAACACAGATCCTTTGCAATGAGCTGTAATCCTAGAACTTTTTAAATTATTTCTTTTGATGCAAGTTCTCATTAAATCACTAAGTTCCCCAGTCAGAGCATGAATTCATGATCCTTGTACCTCACCTCCCAGAGTGCTTCAATTACATGCAGGTACCATCACACCTGGCTATCAGTATAGCCTATATATTTATTCATAATATTTTCAATCTGATTATCTAATGGCCAATTTGTAACAGCTGAACTGAATCAGCTCTTCCCATCATTGGAGGAGCTCAGGACCTCACTTTTGCTGAGGATGGCTCTGGATCTCTTCAGGGAGCTCTGGACCTTACCTTGAGCCTCACTCACTGCCTCTTTAGCCTGCTGGCATAGATCCATCATCCAGCTAGCACAGACTTTCCAGCTTCCACCACTGGCCTTTGAGCCTTCCCAGTGAATATCTTTGATACAGACTTGCATGAGGTGTTATCTTGGGCTCCAGGCCTCCAGCTGGACTCCTGGAGGGCATAGCTATGGCCTTTAGGTCATCTGTTTGGCTCATGAAGGACACTGCCACAGGATGCAGCTGTATTCTCTATTGCATGGACATATCTACACTGTTCTGCATTTGACTTTTTGGGTGAGTATTATAAAATAATCCTATAAATTATGTGTCTTATATTAAATTTATTTCCTTAAAAACTCTTGACTACAACACAATTTCTAATTGTTTGCTCATCCCTCATGCATGCTAGAACCAAGTAGAATCAAGTTTCATAAAGACAGAGACTGTCTATGACTTATTTTCTTTTGCTGCCCCACCATAAAGGGGCACTCAATAAATATTTGTGGGATAACTGAGTCAAGTCAGAGAGAGGAAACACTGGAGAGAAGAGTGTTCATTGCTCAGTAAGGTGGTTAGCCTCACATAGAACAAACAAAAGAATAAATAAGCTATCAGACATTTTCTGATGCCAGGGCTTTGAACACATGCTTGAAAAAGATATTCTGTTAGTAAATGGTGCTGCAAAACTGGTTATACACCCGCAGAACAATGAACCTAGATTCATCTCTCATCATGTACTGAATTAAAAGCAAAATTGATCAAACTATTAAAATAGAAACATTGTAATCTCCTAGGCAAATAAATAGGTAAAATTTTAGATGACATAAGCATCAGCATCACCAATTCCCAATTACATAAGAAATAACTTTAAGAATCAACAAATGGTATTACAGCAAATTAAATGATCCTGCTCGGTGATGGAAACAACCAACGAGAGTGAAGAGATACCCTATAAAAGTAGGAAGAACTTTTGCAGCTACATCCCAGACAGAGCACTAATGTCTAGAATACATAAAGAACTCAACAAATTAGATTTTCTGAAAATAAAAGACCCAATCAAAAACTGGACAACTAAAATGAATAGGTACTTTTCAGAAGATGTACAAATGGTCAAAAAGTAGCAGAAAACATGTTCAACACTTTTGGCACTAGAGCAGCGCAAATCCATACAACACTGACATGTCACCTTATCCCGGAAAGAATAGCTGTCATCAATAAATCACATATTAACAAACACTGATGGGCTACAGAAGAAAGCAATCCTTTTATATTATCCATTAGATATAAAGTGATACAAGTCCTATGTAAGACACAATGGAGATGACTCAAAAACCTAAAATTAAATTCCATTTAACACAGCTATTTTCCTTCCAGGTATCATTTTGAAAGAGTTGAAGGCATCATATCATAGTGTCACCTGCACACCCATGCTTGTAGCACCTCAACTCACAACAGCGAAAGCTTGGAGGGAGCTTGCATGTCCATCAACAGATGAATAGATACACGTGGTATTTATTCACAAAAATGAAGCATCACTGTGACATAAGAGAATCAGACTTCAACTCTAACTTGAAAATTGACCCACCTGGAGACCATCTATGAAGGAAAATAAATCAGACCCACAAGCTCAAATACTGATAATTTCTCTTAAGTGAGAAGCAAAGTATAATCAAGGAAAAAACAGAAATTATAGGTAAATCTAAAACAAAACAAAAGGTAATACAAAACAAGGTAATGGCTCTTTTGCAACTGCAAAGGGGACTAAGAGATGGGCGGAGGGGAGGATCAACAGAGGAAGAGGATAAAAAAGGATTAAGAAGCATCATGCACGTGTGCCAACTTCCCATGATGAGCGTGGTCATTATGTATGGCAAGCATGTACTAATAAAAGAAAAATTTACAAAAGATAAAATATTTTCAGTTTTTCTTCTAGAATTACTATTCTCAAAATTGTCAGGTTTTCGTGTGTGTACATGTGTGTGTGCACCCAGCTAGCATAAAACTTAAGATAGCCTGAGTGCTCTTAAATCCTGCTGAATCTGTCTTCTAGCTGCAACCATAAAAATAAGATGAGAAGCTAAAAAGCTTAAGGTGGAGAATTTTAGGGCATTGAGCGTGTAAGTTAACTAAGGAAGACTCACCTTTCCTCCATAATGTGAAGGCTAGGACACAGAAGAAACATATATA
>NW_004524597.1:4989274-4997525 GCF_000260255.1 Octodon degus
TGCATTCCCACATATTTCTCTGTATACATGTGTAAGGATTTAGAGTTTTTGCAAAATTTGTCAGCTTTATTGAATGATAAAGGTGAGATTAGTCTTAACATGACCAATATTTGATAAAAACTACACTTTAAAATAGACATAATACTTTAATGTGATAGGATATAAAGTTTAAAATATAATTTATTAAGACAGTAAAAATATAGTAGTTATTGATAAGTAATAGTCAATCATTGCCAGTTCACTAAGAAATTGTCCTGAGCTAATCTAATTTTCTGAGTTACTAAAACCCCAGTAAGTCAGGCTGGTGGATTAAGCAGAAATCCTAACTGCCACAGGACCTGTGGAGTTTCTGATAACAGAGATTTGGGGATGAGTGGAGACATTTGTTGTTCAACAGCTGGGTCAAAGAATATTGATTAAAGGGATTGATCTCCACCTAATAAGTGGTCACCAGTGATAAAACACCGGTCTCTACCTTGACCCCATTCTAGTCATTGGTTTTACCAATGACTTTACTTCCCACTAACAAGAGATAATTGTGATATACCATTTTTTGATTAAATTCTGTCTTCAACTAATAATTACTGAATGCTTTCTATGTGACAACAAACACTGAGCTGAGAGTTTTAGTCATATGAAGCTAAACACGACAGCTCCTACTCTGAAGAACCTCAGTTCAGGGATGAAATATAACGTGCCCTTATATTTTAAAATGTTTTCATCCATCTCTGTATCTTTTAGGGCCTCAGCAAATCCCTGGTTGGTAAGCATGACTCATTGCCTCCCAATTCCTCATGTGCATAGTTGTGTGTTGTGAGATATTTCTCAGCTGTGCCCCCACCTCATTCTGGAGATTTCCACTTCTTTTTCAGGTCCCAACTTAAAAGTCATCTTTTCAAAGGTTCCCTTTGGGTCTGCCCACTCCAGACCAATAAAGGACATGCACCCTTCTCTATGTGTCTGAAGCAGCTAAAAGCACCCAAACTGGCTCTTATTTTCCCATTGCTTGTCTATTTGCTTGTCTCCCCAACTCTCTGGATACCCTTGAATGAGGGTCTTTTCTCACACATCTTGTTGCACTCCTAGAAGTCAACCTACTAAGTAGCAATTACAGAGGCCCAAAGCATACCACCCGATATCAAGTGTAATGGGGCTCTTGCTGTGCAATTTGATGAAATCGTGTCCCTATTTTCTTTTACCTCTAAGGATTTTTTAAAAGATGGTAGCCGAGGGTTGCAGTGCTGGAACAGTGATGGTGTGAACAATCAGTTGTTCAGAGTCAGTGAACAACTTATAAAAAGATAATACAGTTCAGCCATAGACTAATCAAATGTCAAATATCTAAACCTTTTTCTCTTCAGATAAGTGGACTATAACCCCATTGTGTATGGCATTATGATCAATTCAATATATTTAGGAATGTTTAGCTTTACCAAGTTAAGTAAGTGTTGGTAAAAATTAATTGTATAAAAACTAACTCTGACATATGACAAACTTATTCACGGTTAAAGGACATCAACTGTGCTGATAGTCTGAATTCCACACAACAGAAAAACATAATCCATCATCACCTTGCATGCCATTCTTCCTGGTTTGTTTTCTTAGTCTCATACTGTTTCATCGAATGCTAACTCTAATTCGATGCAATTGTAATTATCGTTACCTACATTTCACAAAAATGAAAACAGAAATCAGAAAACTGTGTTAATTTTCTAACATGACTCTGCTAGGGGAAGACACAACCAGATGTGGACATTAAAGCCCGACCCGCTCTTTTTAACTTTTCCACTATATTTCCTCCTGGTGTCTGTGGAACCATGAAGAGGAAGATGGGAGGAAGGAGCTCTCCAGTGGTGACTGAAAATGAAAACTGCAGGAAATGCTTAAATTTTAAAAATGATTACACTAAAAGGCACATTTCCATTAATGCCCCTCAAAATGCTCCCTGCTTGCTTTGAACACATGCATTCCACAGCTCTTTCCACATTCCAAGGCAGCTCTGGACGCCCTTGTGCTTGATCTGCTATGATCCCGAGAATCTACTTATTTATCGATTTATTTATTTTTTTTTATGTATTTGGTTGTTGCAGCATCCCACTATATAGCTCGGACTGACAGTGATCCTCCAGTTTTCAGCCTCCCCAGCACTGGGATTACAGGCACACACCACTAAGCCCAGACTCTGTGACTGGCTCAGCACGTCTGGAGGCAGAGCTGATACTCTGGGGACAGCCTGGCATGGCATGAGGTGCTGGGATAGAACCACAGTCCCTGCGCTTGCCTAAGCTTGCCTAAGCAGAGGCTTCAGTCTGCTGAGTATCTCACCAGACCCACCACAAACCAGTTTAAAACATTGATCTTTCATGGGCAGTTGAACACTGAGGAAGGGCCAGTAGTTTCGCAGCACCATATCAGGTGAATGAGGGGGAGGAGTACACGCTATAATTGTTAATTTAATTTAATTGTCATTAATATATATTTACAGTTCATAGTTATTACATTCATAGTTGGAAGTTGATTATGTATATAACACAGCTTAATTTGTGTGTGTGTGTGTGTGTGTGTGTGTGTGTGTGTGCCCTTCTCCCCCTCCTGTCCATCTCCTATTCCTCAGTGTCTTGATCCACTTCCCATTTCCAAAGTTCTGTCTCTTTGCTTCTCATTATTTCTTTTATTTTGTTATTTCATTTATTTGTACTTTATGCTTTTTCCTGTAAGAGAAGCCATCTGATATTTAAATTTGAGTGTCTGATGCGTCTCACGTAATATAAGGATCTCAATGTGCATCCATTTTTCCACAAATGCCTCACATTTACCCTTCTTGTCGACAGAACAGCACTCTGAGGTGCACAAATATCATGCCTATCCATCTGTTGAGGGGTATAATGACTGCTCATTAGCTTTAGCTAGTAGGAGTTGCACTGCTATAAACGTGGTTATGCTAGCATTTCTGCTTGATGCCTCTTGACAACATCATGTACCATATTTTTTCTAGTCGCTCTCTATAAAGACACTCATGAAAGAGGATTTCCAGAACTGCTTCAGAAAGTCACAACAATGTGATCGGTGTGTTTGAGTTCAGAGGGGATCAATGGTAATGCCTTTTTTTTCAATAAGATAATTTTAAAAATTCAAACATGCACTATATATTTTGATCATACCTCATATAAATGATCTTTTCGGAAAAAAACAGCTTAGTGACAAGTCTCTGAGTCATTTATCTCTTGGGAATTATTAAACAGATTACACTTTCCTTAATTATTACTCAAGCGCCTTGTTCACCTGCTTCCCTCACATCCAGAAGCTTGTCTGGATCCACAATTTATAATGCGGCTAAATTCACAATGATAAATAAAGCATTGGCTGTGCTCCTTGTGCTGTGTTTTTTGTAATACTCCCCTCCTAATCAATAGATAATTCAATTTCAAAATGTGAAGCTGTGAGCTTGCAGGTTCTGCTTGATTTCTTTATTAGTTAGAGAAAAATACTCTGGTCAATTTTCAGGTACGGTAGGACAGGAGGACACGCACTGAAGTTCAGTCTTCACAGAGGACCCTGCCTACACCAGCTGTGGTCTCCAGGGGTCCACTGCCGATGGCAATGGAGGGATATGGACGTTCTTAGTGGGTGATCCAATTCCCCTATGTAGAAGTGATCCAGTCCTCTCCATCATGATTTTTATCATTATTCTAATACAAAACTTGTAAACAGAGAAAGGAGTTTGGTCTTTCTACGCCAGAGCATAACTGATTCCGATTTGGGCAAATCAGTCAATGAGGCCAAGTCTATGGTAGGCCAAGGTGGTGCTGAACTACATGCTAAATCATGCAGGAGCCTCACAGTTCCTTCCAGAATCATTCACATCCTGCCATTTCATATATCATCCAGTCAGAGATGGTTGCTGCCAACACGGAAAACTGTTTTAAGTTCTTTGAAAATTCATACGAAATTCCTCGATATTGAAATATCACTGGTTCTAATACTGCAAGTCAAAGGTGATACTCTTTGGTCTGCCTTAAACATGAAGACCATTTCAGGTCCCCTCCCCATTTCAACCCAGCAGGGGTATGGGGCTCACCTGCTGGCAGGATAATGTGCTTATCTAGCCTCAAAAACGACTGCCTCCTAACCATACTCACAGGCTGCTTTCTGCCCAAAGACTGGTTCAGTAGAGGGTATTTAGAAAATAATCGTCTAGGAAGTTAAAGAAAACCTGCCTTCCATTTTGGTGTATTTTCCTGGAGTGACCTCAACACCACAGATTTCTTTCACCCCTTTTCTCCTTTAGTGACAATAACACTACACTGAGTTTGCAATGCTCTTAGCAGTGTGCCCCGGGCCTCTATCTGGATCATGCAAGATGCTTTGATCAACTTACTTTAGTATGTTTAAGGCTACATATTCAAAAGCTCCACAGGCCTTGATATAGATTATCTTCTCAGTTAATGTTTGATGAATAAACAAATATGAATTTATAAATACAAATTCTAGTGAAGTGTTACTTCACACTTAGTTTCATTAATCTCTTGTTAAAGGCTACTTGGCTTTAGTTTCTTTAAGTATTATAAACCACCTTGTAATGAACATCTTTTATTTTGGTGTATCTTTATCCTTTTATGTATTTATTTTTTAAAAATTTTATTGAGAAACAAATAGAAATGAGACAGTTTCAAAACTGATTAGTAGGACAGTTTCAATAATTAGTACATTGCATATTATTGTCTTAGTGGTTATTCATTGTACAAGACACAGACGTGATATCCTGTCCACAAATGCTATGCAATGAACACCTTCATAGTTAAATTATTGCATATACATTTCTTTATTCTTTTGTACAATTTTCACAGCAACAATTTCGTCAGTGAAAAGTGAATCGCTCATTGCATTAATTACTACTAGTGTTGTTGTTGCTGCTGCTGCTGCTGTTGTTGTGTTTATTATTATTTTGGCACTAGAGAATGCAATCAGGACCTTGTGCTTGCCAGGCAGGTACTTAAGCTGCTGAACTTTCTTCCTAGTCCTGTATCAATTAAAGGTTAAAATCAACATGGGCAATTTTAAAAAGGCAAAGAGAATGTGGAAAATAAGAGATGGTCTTAAACAATCTTTGTATATAACAGAAAAAAGACACACTGGCACAGAAAAACTGAACAATACCCTAGCAATGAACATACTGTTGGTTAGACAGAAGCTGAAAATACACACCATGTGTCTACATGTCTCTCTCTCTGACTCTCTGTCTCTCTGTTTCTTTGTCTCTGTCTCTCTGTCTCTGTCTCTTTGTCTCTCTGTCTGTCTCTCTGTCTCTCTGTCTCTGTCTGTCTGTCTGTCTCTGTCTGTCTGTCTCTCTCTCTCTCTCTCTCTCTCTCTCTCTCTCTCTCTCTCTCTCTGGCTGACATATTCTGAAATGAAGGAGTTTCAGTATAGAAATAATTGGCAAAATAGGGATAGGTAAAAAGAAATATCCCTGATTCTATGACAAAGGGTACTAAAAATAGGTACACTCCTGGGCCTTAACTCATTAAAAATATTATGTGTTCTTCCCTAATGCCTCACTGTCCCAAACAATCTTAACAACCTCAACAACCAGCCAAAACATTACTACATGGAAAAATAAAACAAGAACAGAAGGCAAACAACCTCATTAGTCTAATACTTATTCGGACATGATTTTAGTTTTCTTCCACCCCTCGCCTATTTGTGCTCTTAACAGGAACACCAGCTCATCCTTATCATCAAGCCAGGATGTTTGTGCAGTATGAGTACCAAAGGAAAAAGTGTGGTAATGGGGGAGAACCTGGACTCCATTCCTAGAGCCAAGATGCTTGCATGGGAAAAGAAAACCAAGATCAATGAACATTACCAGGATCAGCTCACACCGACAACCAAACAAAAGCTGGCTCCCTTCCCGTGCTCAGGAGCCAGCCTGGTATCTCCCTGTTTCCATCAGTGGTGCAGCCTGCCCTGCCCTTCACAATTAAAAGCTTTGCATGCTTAAAACTCCTTGGCTTGTTTCCCTTTCTTCTGACTCCAGCCAGACAATCCTGCTTGTTCAGTATTAGCTTTACTGCAGGGCCACTTTGCTTCCCACAAAACCTAACCCAAATCCCTGCCTCATAGCAATAACCTGAACCAGCAAGAAAGATTCCCTGCTCTTGTGACAATATGAGCAGTTCATCATTATTTGGAGACATACCAGAGAAAGATTCATTTTCTAGAGCCAAGGATGTGGAGCCTGTCTGTAATCTCAGCACTCTGGGAGGCTGAGGTAGGAGCATTGCCTCTTTGTGCCCAGCCTGCAAAACTTACTGAAGCACTATCTCAATGAAAAATAAAGAAAAAGAGATGCAACTCAGTGTAAAGAATCTAAGTTCAATCCCTAGTACAAAAGGAAGTCATTTTTTCTAGTCAGAAGAACAAAGGAGTTTTCCTTTCAAAACTTTTCCTTCCCTCCCTGGGCATGTTTCACATTCACTCCATGTGCTCTATTAGGAAAAGGTTTCTTATCCCCTTATGGTAAAACACATAAAGAATTAAGTATTTTTTTAAATTCTAAAATTATTTCTCTTTTTGCTTCGTATCACAAGACAAAGCAGGCTGTGGCTGGGGGCATTTAATGTAAAACTTCTTTTCCTTTCTGTACAACTTACAGAATTAATATGAATTTCCTGATGCATTTTAGAATGAACAAATGCTGTTGGTAATTGGGACATTTTTGGGGTTTATAACATGGTGATGCTTTGTTTTGAATGATATTTACATTGCTTTAAAAGATTTCAGGCTGGACTCACATGTCAATTAATCAGTGTCACGGCTCTGTCTAACATTTTGCTACAAACTGGGCTCAACTGTGATTTGTCAACTGCAACACCCGTTGCTATGACAAATAGCTGCAGTCTGGTTAATCTTCTGAACATAATAGCATTCTGCTACTTTGATAAATCTATTATGTCGTGGTTTACATATGCTTTGAGGAAAATTTTTATTGGGGCATTTTACACTAAATTATCTCTAGTCTACACTAACAAAGTATGTTCAGGGCTGATACTGATGGTCACTTCCTATGATCTCCAAAACATCAAACTGTCTTGGGCTTTAAAACTCACCGAAAGTCAAGATGCTGACTCTAAAAACTAACCCCATACTTTGAAAATCAAGTATGCACAATGAATTCATCATGTGGGCGATTTACTTAACTATCCATGTTCTGAATTATTCAATGGCATGGCGGAGATAGTTTTTCAAAAGTGGAAAAGCAAACTATAATATAGCACAGTGCTTGGCAAATGAAGAAAGAAGTCTAAGTCATTGTAATTGTTAACCAAAACTTCCTGTATGGAAATATAAAGCACTATTTAGTCCATAATATAAAGGACATACCTTAATATAGAATTTTATACCATGAATCACAAAACAAATAAAACTTTCAAAGTGAGTTTGTTGTCAGCAAGAGCCTGGCCTCCGGCAGGCCCTCTTGGTGCCTGTCATCCGACCGGGCTGAGGTGTCTACAGAAATGGGCAGTGAGTGACCTCAGCTCACCAGCTGAAACTGCCTGCAAATTGTTCCTCAGGGTCTTAACACACAGGATGCTGCTGTGTGGGGAAAGTGCACCGGCTGCAGTTTTCACCCATACAGTCTCAAAAAGTCAATTTCACCTTTGGCAGCTTTGAACGAATCCAGATTACTTTAAGTATAATAGCTCTGAATAAGGGCAATAGTTAAAAGAAGGCAACCGAAGAAAGAAGATCAAAGTAGAAGGGGTGACAAGTAGTTCTTTTTAATAATAGAAAAGTAATACTGTAAGAAAAAAAAACTTCTCTAGTGTTATATTTATGGCAGAGTGATTAAAAGTTGAGCTTTTTGTTTTAATTTCTTACAGTAAAAACAGTCACTGTGCTCCTTTATAAAAAATTGAAATAACACAATGCCCTGCTGACTTAGAGATAAATGAAACATCAAAACTGTGGTAAATATTTAAGGTGTTCTGACAGGTTATCCTGGCATTAAAACATTTCATCTCTCTCTCTCTCTCTCTCTCTCTCTCTCGCTCTCTCTCTCGCTCTCGCTCTCGCTCTCTCTCTCGCTCTCGCTCTCGCTCTCGCTCTCGCTCTCGCTCTCGCTCTTGCTCTCTTGCTTTCTCTGTCTCTGTCTCTCTGTTTCTGTCACTCTCTCTCTGTGTATCCCTTTATCTCTGTCTCTCTCTCTCTCTGTCTCTCTCTCTCTCTCTCTCTCTCTCTCTCTCTCTCTCTC
>NW_004524597.1:4997625-5010066 GCF_000260255.1 Octodon degus
TGAGACACAGATAGGAGAACAATGTGCCACTGTGACATGACATAAAGCCACATGGACACTAGATGCCCTGACAATCTCATATGTGAGACAGCTCTCCCTCCATTTGTATCTTTCTCTTCAAACCATTCCCTGTGTTAAAGCCTGCTCCTAGATACTGAACACTAAGGAACCGATGACTAAAGGTAGCCAGGTCAGACTGCGGTGGGGGGGGGAGGGCGTTTTTATATGGGAAAGGGAAAAATGGAACTACAAAACAAGTTTAATTGCCCTTATGAAAGGATGTCACACAGTAATACCTCCACTATAGTTTTGAAACATAATTCTTAAAATGGTTTTGCTAAATTTAAGTCCAATTTAACTGAAAATTTTTAGGGAGAGAATTATCTCCAACACCATTTCTGCTGCTTGGGTCGAGGGTATTGAACTGGTAATGGTGAGCAGTGCAGTTCTGGAAATGGATCCGCGGAAACCAAGTGAAGATTCTGACAAGAAGTACAGTGCAGAGACTCCTTGCATCGCTGTAACTGTGTGGGTGTCGCCTTTCAAAGTCAATCTCTGCTCCAAAGAAAGGGCTATTATTCTATCAAATGAAAGGGCATGGCTTTTCACAGTGCAAAATATTTAGGCAAAGTTGCGGGTGTCTTTAGGTTTTTACTCTGAAGAGTATGCAGAGTATAAACTACCTAGCAACCACTGGGTACCAGTAGAAAACTAACTTGTACAAATTGCTGCAAACCAACTCCAGCTCCAAAAGGAGCAATTCTCTTCTCTTTTAGTAATTAAGCATTCAAACCAGTAAACAGCTTGGTTGGAATGATTTTATGACAAATGACCGAGAGCATATCAACCGTAAAACTCAGCTCTGCAAAAATCCCTCAAGCCCAGGAAAGTCAATCAATGTAGAGCAGGCAGCAGTAGAAGCATTCTTTCAGTCTGCACCACATAAATCCAAGGGGGCTGGAATTGCTCCACTAACTTTGACACAGGAAACGAAGAAGGAGGGGGCAGGCGGGTGTCGAGGAAGCCAAGGAAAAGAAAAAGAAAAAGCTCAGAAGAGCATCTTGCCTCCCTTCCGATCTGTGCTGCTTCTATAAACATAAGGAAGACACCAAGTTGCATTGCTTCCATGAAGACAGACATAACTGGTATTTCAAGGGAAGAAAGATGTAAAGAGACCCAGATTAGGTGTCTGTAGGAGGCGGGCTGGGTTATGGCAAGATGATCATGCTGCCAGTGTGGTTCCTCACACGTCTTTGAATTGAATAGTGGACGCTCAATGCAAGGGACATAGCTTTAGCTCAGTCTAGTGCTATTCACATGATTGTCAGCGTTTGCATTTTATTTTACAACATTTTATAATGAAATTTTTCAAAGATACAGCAAAGCTCATACAACTTCACAACACATAATCCACTTAACTAGTTTGTGCATCCTATTAGTGTTTTTGTTTTGCTTGTTTTAAATCAGACTTTTAAGAAATGTAAAATAAGTTTATTTTTAATGAAAGCATAAGACACAGAGATGTTGGCTATTAATGAGTGCATGCAATGTTTTGATACAGATATGCTCCCTGCGATATTTAACTCAGATGAGATTGCGTGCATTCAGGGTAGTATGGCCATAGATGATATTCAATTCAGATAAAGCATATTTCCTCAAATATTTATCTTATTTTTGTGGTAAAAATTCCCAAAGTCCTTTCCTCTACCTCTTAAAAATGTGTGGTAAATTATCACTATGTATTGACACTCTAGTATGCAATAGCACGCCAGAAGTTCTCACACCCATCTTACTCTTAGTATCCATTGATTAAAACTTGTCCACCTGGGCTGGGAAGATAGCTCAGCAGTCTAAGCGCCTGCCTGGCAAGTACAAGGACCCGGGTTCAATCCTGGTGCTACACGCCATGCCAGCCCTGGAACCCCAGGCATGTTGTGCCAGCCCTGAGAAACTGGCATGGTGTTGCATGCCTGCAATCCCAGTGCTGGGAAGACACAAGGACCACTACAAGTCCAAGGTACGTAATGAGACCATGTACTAAATAAATAAATAAGTAAAAGATTAAGCAAAATAAAACAACTTCTTTATCCTTCTTTCTTTCTTAGCTTTCTTAGTCTTCCTCTGGTGCCCATCATTTTCTCAACTTCTTCTCTATTTTTTGTCTTTTTGAGATAGGGTTTCACTATGCAGTTCAGTGTGCCTTGAACTCACTTTGTAACCCAAGTCAGCCTCCAACTCACAGCAATCCCCAGCCTCAGCCTATCAAGTGTTGGGATTATAGGTGTGCACCACCATGCCTGGCTCAATTTCTATCAAAGCAACTTTCATAGATTTGCATATAAGCAAGATCAGGTAGTACTTATCTCACTGAATCTAATGTAGCTCAATTCCATCTATCCTGTCATATTTTGTCATACTTGCTTTACCTCTGGGATTTCCATCTGTCCATCCTATGCATCTGCAGGCTACTTTACTTTTACTTTATCTAAACATACATTTTGGGTATCATTGAAGACCCTCTAAGTACTTCTGCAAGCAAGACCTTCACTTAATTACCACAATGAAATAGTTCACATTAAATTTGCACAAAATTCCAAAAAGCTCACATATTTTAAAAATATACTTTTCCTTCTCCAAAGCAACAAGATGAAAATCTTATGTACACACAGCTTACAAACACATTGGCAATAGGCAGATAAAGATTCAGTAAGAGAAATTGAAAAAATGAAACTCAGTGTTCTAAAAAGTAGTGAGCAGAGAGACAGAATAAAGAGTCCAGGGCAGGGGAAAAAAAGGGTCCATTTAGAGCAGAAAACACAGAAATAAAGTTTGATGATTTGGATACCAGCTTGAAAGGGTGAAAGTCAGGAAGTGAGGAAAGCTGAAGAAAGGAAGTCAAAACCACAACCAAGTTAAACGCTCATACTGCACAAAAGGAACACACACAAGGCATTCGTACTGCAGTTGCTACTGGTATCCTAGGGCAGGAACTTGAAGGAAAATTATTACACAATGCAATGACAGGCCTAAGGAAGTTTGCAGAGCTCAGGTTAGCAGTACTACACTTCCTCCTGATTCAGAAGGTATCAATGCACTGCCAAAGGTGGACAAACATGGGGCAAATTCGGCATCCAGCCAACAGCAAGGTCCAGCTCTGGAAAGCGCACTTCAGCATCTCTAAATGCTTGAGCAATGGGGACCTCTCACTTCTTTGCATTCCGTTGCTTGGTCCCTTCTCCCTATTTTTCTTATACGGAGGAAGCATATTAATTAGACTGACAGCATACAATTTCACCCAATAATGCCAAAGTTATTGGAGGATTGGAGCACACCCAAATTTCATTTCAACCTATCACTTCAATTTTATAAATGACAAATCAATATTTCTAATACTTTTCTATCTTAATGCTTTCTGATGGAATAGAGCCGGCACATCTTGCAAGAAATATGCAGATTACTCAGACTACACTTTGAACATAATGGAATGCAAAACATTCATTTTATGGTATGTGCAGGCAGTGGGTCACCACAGTAGATGGACGCTCTGCAGGAGGTAGAGAAATTAACACCTTTCTAACACTGAAAGCAGTGGTGACTTGTTACTAAGCCACCTATTCCAACTGGGATCCCATTAAAGTGCTTTATTTGAGGGCAAGGACATAAAATCTCAATTAAAAATATTGTTTGTTAAAGCCTGGATTCATGCTGGCACCCGTGGAAATTTCATATGAACCAGCAGCACGTCCCCATCTAAAATTCAATTATGTAAGTCCAAGATCGTAGCTGGTCTGAGACAGCTTCGTTATGAAAATAATAACAAGTGGGTTGTGATAATCACCCATTCTTCATAAGATCAGGGGGGCAGTAAACAGTGCAAGTTCAACACCTGGAATTGTCGCTCTTGGCTTTACCAGCTCATACATTTTAAGTAGCAAGCTGATGATAACCAGTGAACTAAAGAAACAAATCATTGTTATTGGATTTTTTTTTGCCACTTTATGCAGTGTAAAACATGAAAAGTCCCAAACTCCAAAATCAGATATACAGAGCAAGTACCATGTATTCTACATTTGTAGTGCTGTACCCAGCTATTTATTCCATAAGTATTTCACTTCAAAGTGAGGCAAAGATGAAACTCAACATAGAAAATCAGGGAGTTTTCATGCACCAATGAATAAATTTCCAAAGACAGGGGCTACATACCTTCCTATAACTTTCTAGCTAAGCTTCTTCTTTGTGGGTGCAACTCCGAAGAGTTCTTCCTTCTGCTTTAGTGTCAGCCACATTACTTCCTGCACATCTACAATGTTCTTTCCTTAGCTACTTCCTCCTTCTAGCCAATAAAAGGTACTCCTTATAATATCCATCAGCGTTTGATACCCTCATATTTAAAAACTTCATTTGTCTCTAAGTATTCTGAGTAAAATTTAAGTGACTGACATTACAGGGCAAAAGACCTGGCTGTTATCTTCCTATTCAAGGCCATTTTCTTTGCTGCTTGATGTAGCCGCTCTGCCTTCCCCCACTGATATCCTCTTAGGTCTTTTTCAAACCAGGGAGTTGCTGCGGTCCTTAGAGATTCCTTCCCTGTGTTTATTCAGGTAGAATCTTCATGTTACTAGGGTCTCTCTGTTTACATGGGTTCTTCTTATACCATCGGTCTCCAGCAAGCTTATTTGAAACAAATACTGCTCTATCTTTCACTATCTTTCACTATGTCAATCCTCTGGCTACTTCATCAGACATATGCTCTTTGTTATTCTGTTATTCTTTGTTGACATGTTTTCCTGTTTCCAGCACTAGTTAGGCACCATCTTAGCCTACTGCAGAGAGTATGACACTCACAGCATCAAGACATGGTAACGAGATAAATGAATGAATGAGCAAATGAATGAATGCCCTGTCCCCAACACCACAGCATGTATCACTTCTTCTTTGATCTAAATGTTTGCTTCATATCCCTCATGGTGATGGACAAAGTATACATTTAGAGACCGTACTCTGGTCACCAATTTATTTTAACATACTTTCACTCCTGAAAAAATACTGGTGACATCATAGTAAAAATATATGCCAAAAATGTTAAACTTTAGTTTAAAGAAGAACATTCTAGCAATCTGAAAATATAAATTACTCTCCAGTGAGCCTGGTGTCAGCTCCTGTTGCTATTGTAAGTCTGACTACAACTAAGTGCCTCAATGTTATAATATCGCATCCCTCACCAAGTTCCTCTCTCTGGCCCATTATTGAAACCAAGAGGATCTGCAAGGAAATAGGAATCATTCAATACAAATGACTTAACAGCTACTGATAAATTTATCTTTAACAAATGCCTCTGGTAGTTCTAGGACTCAGAAGGTTTTGTTAATTTTTTTTTCCTTCTTTGAATCCCATTTCACTTTCATTAGCACACCATTGAATACAAATACAACACCTTTCTTCTGTTAGAATTTTTTTTTTCTTTGCAGAACCAGGGATTGAACTCAGGCCCTTGAGCTTGCCAGGCAAGCGCTTGCCCTCACCTACAGTCCTGACAGTAACAGAAACCTATATGCCTCGATGGAAATCTTCATGTTAGCCCCTGGGTGATAGCTGCATTGATTTCAGAGATGTCCTCCCCGCTCAAGACTCTCAGAGAAGAAAATTCGTAAGACTTGGAGAGCACACGCTTTTCATTTGTGGGCCCACCTACTCCCCAACACCCTGAGACAATCAACTCAGCCCTTGTAGTCGAAGGATATAGAGAAAGAGAAGGCTTTCAGAAATGTGCTTACTGTTGATGATTATTCCAAGGGAGACAGCATGAGGAAATGAAAACATTTCACATTGCATTCTTCAGTGATTTTAATCATAAGGCTATGGTGTGGACAGTGAAACACTTCGCAAGTCACTGTTATTCTTAAGTAAGAATTTGTACACTGTAACACTGTAACTCTGTAGGGCTTATTGCTTGCTTAGGTCAATGATTTGTTACCTCCCAATATACTGACTAGAAAACAGGTCCTAGGAGATGATGAACATATACAAGGTCTACAAATTTCACAACAAAGGGAAAAGGGAAACAATTTTGAAATCAGCTTGGCTGCCCACTGGGTGTGTGATCAAGCTGGACGTCATTTCCTGGACGTCACAGCCCACATTTGTAAACCCGATAAAATATAAGTCCCATCTCCCAAGGTGGCATTGAGTATAAAGCATCTGAATAACAGTAAGAAAAAAAATTAGCATATATTGAGTGTTTCCTGGGGGAAGACATTACAGCTCACTGTGGACCACATACCATGGGAAATATCACATATATGTTTCTGTTCTACCCTTGCACTATGTGTATGTTGTTATTGACCTGTGGTATCAGACTCAGAGAACATGGCAACTTCACCAATCAGGATCTTCCATTAAATATATGGCACAGCCATGACCCACATCCAGGTATGGCCCCCTGGGATCTCATAAGTATGCATTGGCCTCTAATACAATTACTGAGCTATCGACAGAAGGATAAGACTCCTCAGGAATAGCCAGATGAACCACTCATCTCATACATTCACATCTTTTACTCTTTCCTTTCAAAGCTATTGATGCCAAAATTGTCTTCTGTGATTCGTGTTTTCCCTTAGACAACTGGGGACCTTGCCAAGTTTTGCTCATTGCTGAAGCCCTAGCGTCTAGGAAGTAGTCAGTAGAGGATGAGAATAAGGTAAATCATTACCAACTATAGTAATTCTTTGTATATTTAAACCAAGTTCATATATTCCATGCTTCAAATAATACTTACATTCATCATGCGTATATATATTTCAGTGCATAGACAGGAGGGAAAAGAGGAACAGAGGGAAGGATAAAGAGAAAAACCATGGAGATGAGAGAAAACAAAGTGAGGAGGCAAGAGGAGGTAAGCGGAGAGGAGAGAAGAAAAAGGAAGCTGAATCTATATACCTTGGTACTTATGCACAGCATGTCACTTAAACCCTAATGGCATTCAATTAAATAGGCATTTATTGCCTAATTGAGATGCTAGTAAATCACGTCATAAATAACATTAAAAAATCCTACCAGATAATAATTAGGCACACAAGTTTAGTTTCTACAAGAAGATCTCCATAAAACAGTGCCATAAAAAAGTGCCACTAGTGGTAGGAAAATCCACCAATTCACACAACCCAAGTTTTGTACTCTCCATGTATTTTAAAAGGGAAAGGAGTGGAAAATACAGCCCAGTCTCATGATGCCAAGCCAACAGAATGTTATGTTTTGTTTTGTTTTTAACAGCTATACAACTGTGGGGCTATAAGATACGGATTGCCTATGAAAGTTTTATGTTGGAAAAATGACTTGACATGGTGGGTAGAGTCTGGGGATAACTCATGACTCACACATCTCTGGGGCTTGTAAGTAGACAACTCCCAGTAATCTATTCCCAGGTGCTGATCTCTAAGAGGAAGATGGTCCGCACAAAATACATTCATGCTTATGCAAAGGAGATGGGGATCGGAAGGACAGAGTTTGGTATGGTATGATCCAGCAAGTCCTTTTTTTTTTTTAAATGACATCTAAGATTTTTAAGAAGAAAAGTAACAGAAGACAAGGAAAGTACCACTTTAAAGAGTGATCCTGATCTGTGTATCAACTTGCTTCCTACATGTCCCAGGTGACAAAGTGGTAAGTCAGGAGATCATGGATGATTCCCCATATCTGGCATATTCCACACATTGTCTCTGTTGCAGGGACATTCTGAGCTCTGTAAGAACGTGTGTGGGAAGGGGGTAATTCAGACACCTATAGGGAGAATGCCTGCAGACAGGCAGTAGACCCTGGGGAGGTATGGGATCAGAGTTTGCACGTAACGAAAACATCTGCTTGAAATGTGCAAAATACTCTGAGAAGACAACTGGATGATGGCATTTCCAGTAGCTGCACATCAATTTTTGAGTTAATGTGGTTCCTAACCTTCCATATGACCATGCAGGACAGGAACAGTTCTGATATTTTAGTTAGAGATGCCAGCATTTCTCTTTGCTATGTTATATATACCTTCTGCATCAATGAGGTGAAGATAAGAATTCACAATTAATTTAAAATAGTTGAGGACTAGCAAGTCAACAACATCACCACTACACTGATTACTGTAGCTATATGTTGAATCTGGAAACCATATTCATCAATCCCCCAAATTTTCTTCTACTGCATTTATAAACCAAGTAGAGACCAGTCTTTCCACCTATGCAAGTGATATTTGGACACTCTTTACTCAAGAATTCTTTCATTTCTCCTTCAGAGTGTAGTACTTACATATCTTTTATCAGATGAGTCCAAGTATGTTTTTTAAAAAAATACCTATTACAAATGGTATTTTAAAGTTACACTTTCTAATCTTCCTAAATTATAAAGGTGTAGTTAACACATATGTAAATACTGCATCAATTCAGTTGTTAGTCCCAGTTGTGTTTTTAAAGATGATATAAAATTTTCTGCATAGATGATTATCCATGAATGAAAACTATTTTATCTCTTCCTTGTCAAAGCAGATGCATGTTATCTATTTTTATTGTTTTACTGAACTGGTTAGAACTTTCCTCAAAATGTGGAATAAAAGTCATGAAAAAAGACAAAGTTTCCTTCTTCCTAACGTTTGAAGAAAACACCAGTATTTCCCTGTCAAACCTTGTGCCAGGTGATATTCTGTACAATCATCTAAATCATACTGAGATATTTCTTTTTTTTGCTTCGTTGAGTTTTTAACTAGGAATGAATGTTGGATTTTAGTCAATAGCCTTTTCTGTGTCTAGTAAAATAGTCCTGTCTATTCAAATATTATTTTAGTAATATTGTAAATTATATAGGTTGATTTTTCAAAATTAATGTCAACTTTAAAGTTTCGGAACAAAATAAACTTTTAATGGGAGAGTATCTTACTTTTTATATACTACTGGATTTGATTTGTTTGTTAAATTTGCTTTGAATTTTATGGGGTATTAGTCTATAGTTTTTAGGTATGTCCTTCTAGTTTTGGTATCAGAGTACTGCTTGCTTCACAGAATGAATTATGAAGAACTGGTTCTTTTTTCATTTTATAAATGATAATCATGTATAATGCATAAATGAAATAATCTGGTCTTGGAATATTCTTTTTTGCTTTGTTTTGTGTTGTATTTTAGGGAAAGGTCTACAGGGTTTTCAGGGTCTCACTACTAGATTGGACTTGTAGTGATCCACCTGTTTACAGCCTCCCAAGAGCTGGGATTACAGGCACGTGCCACCACACCCAGTCTCAATTGCAGTCTCAGTGCGCCCCAGAGGTGGGGCTGGCATGGCAGGCCTGGGGATTGAACCCTCTGCCCCTGCATGGAATATTCTTTTTTCTTGCGAGAAAATTTTCACTATAGATTTAATTTATTTAATAGATACCAGGCAGTTCAAATACTATTTCTTCTTGATTGAGCTCATTTAATATATCCATTTCAAAGAATCTAGCAATTTATTCCATAAATATTGATTTCATGAATAAAATTATAATACTTATCATTAATTGCATATCTCTGAATTTTGTATCAGTTATTCTCTGATCTTTTTCTTTTCATCCCTAATAGTGGTAATTTTCACTTTAGCTCTTCTTTCCTAAGTCAAGCTGGTTTTGTTGATTTTACTGATTTTTCTCAAATACTTGGGTTTTGGTTTCATGGATTTTCTCTGTTTTGTGCTTCTCTTATATTTTATTGATTTCCACTCTGATCTGTATTATTTCCTTGCTTCTACTGAATTGGAGTTTGATCTTCTTCTTTATCAATGAAGTGATGGATTTAAAAATATTTTTTCCTGACTCTACTATGGCTATTTAAGGCCCTGAGTTCATCTCTCCACAAAGTTCAGTAACATCACACAAAATCTTACAAACTGAATGTTTATTTTATTAAGGATTTCCATTTAGACGTCCTCTTTCCTTTTTAACCCATTTGTTACTTCCTATGTTATTTATTTATTTGGTGTTCTGAGATTTTACTTTCAATTTTTGATTATTTCTAATTTAATTCCATTGTGGGTAGGCGAAATATCCTCTGATTCCAAGTCTATTAATTTTTAATACGGCAGTCTAGAATAGAGTCTCTCTAAGGCCTTATATTTTATTCATTTTAAGTCTCTGTCTTTTAACTGAGTATATTTAGATCCTTCATATTTAATGTCATTATTGGCAGGGTTATGTCTGAATCTGTCATCTATTTGTGTTCTACTTCTCCCATCTGTTCTTAGTTTCTTCTCACTTTTTCTTTTTTGCTGTTAGACTGATTCCATTGTGATATTTTTGTAACATTTTATTTGAAATTATTATAGATTCACAGACAATTATAATAATAGCATACAGAGTTACTTTCCCCCACCCAGTTAGTGACATCAGCAATTCACTGGTTAGCAATGAATATGGTTACATGTTCAGACATATGAAATCTAGAGTACAATATCATAACCAGGCATTGGCCTTGACACAATGTGTCAGGATAGATTTATTCCTTTTGGTCATGCATAGATTTCTGTGTGCGAGTGTGCTTGATTGATTGATTGATTGATTGATTGATTGATTGATATTTTTGAAACAGAATTTGGCAACATAGCCCAGGCTGGCTTGGAATGTGTGTGGAGCCTCCTGCTTCAGCCTCTGGAGAGCTGGGGTCACAGGCGCTCACCCCCACGCCCAGCAATCACGTGTACATTTCTGTAGCTATCAGAAGCAGGACTCAGAACTGGTATTTTCCTTGCGCAGTGTGTTTTGATCACATTAATCTCTTCCTCGACTGCCATACTGGCAGTCGCTAATGCATTCTCCATCTTTATAATTTTGTCATTTTGGGGATGTTATGCAATGAACTGTGCTGTAGGTGACCTTTTCATACTATTTCATTTGTCATTCAGTGAAACATGTTTGAGAGGCATTAAAGTTATGTTATGTTCTTTAGTTCACTTTTGAAATGTTAAGTAGTTTAGAGTATAAGTGTTCCCAGTCTCTATAACCATGTGCTATTGTAGAGCTTTTGGTTGTTTTGAGTTTCTGAGTTTTATAAATAAAACCCGTAAGAATTCTACAGAGGGGTGTGTGTGTGTGTGTGTGTGTGTGTGTGTGTGTGTGTGTGTGCATGTGCATGCGCATGCATGCACACCCCGGTGTGTTTATTACCCATGTGTTATGTGTGGATATACATTTTTAGTTTTCTGGGACAAAAACCTAGAAGTAATTGTTGGCTCATGTGGTAAATGTATGTTTGTTTTCTCTAAGAAACTGCCAAAACTATTTCCCAGAAGAGCTGAATCATTACATTTCCACCAGCGAGCATGAGAGATCTAGTTTCTCTGCATCCTTTGTAAGCATGCAGTATTGCTCCTATTTTTAATTTTATCTGATATGTATGTAACGATATCTCATTATATTCTTAATTTGCATTTCCCTAATAACTAGTGATGTTGAACATCTTTTTATATGCTTATTTGCATCCACATATCCTCTTTGGTGAAATGTCTCCAGTCTAATTTTCTAGTTGGATTTGTATAAATTCTTCACTTTTTAAAATAGACAAATAAAAATTGTAAGCATTTATCCTGTACAACATGATGTTTCGAAATATGTATACATCGTGGAATAACTCAGTTGAGTTAACATGTGTTAATTGATACACTTAGCTTTTCCTGTATGAGAACACTGAAATTTTACTGCTAGTGATTTTCAATGGTATAATAAATTGTTACTGACTATAGTCATGTATTCAAATACATCTTTGACCTTATTCCTCCTATAGTCCTGATATTCTGTATCATATCAGTAGCACCTCCCCAACCTCCTGGCTTTCCAGCTCCTAGCACCCGCCATTACCATCTTCATGTAATTTAGACATTAGTTAGTTCTTCATAACATACATAATGCAAAATCTTTTCTCCCAGTTTGTAGCTGTCTTTATAATATTTCAAAACGGTTGTTCACAAAGCATATGTTTTCAATGTCTATGAAGTCCAATTTATCACAGTTTTCTGGCATCTGATTTTTGGTGTCATGTCACCAACTTCTGGGACCTCAAGGATTTTTCTGATATTATCAGCTGAAAGTTTTATATTTAACATCTTGCATTCAATCTGTGATCCAAACTGATTTTTTTCATGAGGTATAAAATTTAGACCAAGATTCATCGTTATTATTATTCCTATGAGCAAGCAGTTGGTATAGCATCCTTCGTGGGAAAGACTATCCTTCCTGCATTTAAATGCTTTGTACCACTGTCACAAATCAATTGACAACATTTACATATTGTTGTTTTGTCTTTCCTGTTCCAGTTATCTAGTTATCTGCTCCTCAGCAACTATCACAATTTCTCATGCCTATTGCAAGATTTGGAAGTACAAATGGGTTTTGTAATGTGATTGTATATTCTGCAAATTGGCCAGGCTAATTTGTTAGTGTTTCCC
>NW_004524597.1:5010201-5022796 GCF_000260255.1 Octodon degus
TATATATGTCTCATTTTTACATGCATTTTTTTCTTTCTTTGTACACTGTAAAGAGCCTCCATATTATGTTGAATAAAAGCCATGTCTTTTATCCAATGTTATAGATGAAGTATTCAGTTCTACCATTAAATACAATATTAGCTGAAGGCTTTTTGCATATATTTCTCTTTATCATGTTAAGAAAGTTGTCCTCTGTTCTCATAGTTCTGGATGGACACAACTGCTATCAAATATGTTTTCTGTATCAAATCAAAGACGATTCAATCTTTATTTTTTTCCTTTTGGTACTGTAGTGAATTACATTGATTGGTTTGGAAATAGAAACCACAATTACCATTTCTACAATAGTCCTCACTAAATTGGGGTGTAAAGTTCTTTGTTTATGTTGCTTAATTCTTTCACGAATATTTTAACTGTTTTATGTCTGTTTTACTATAGATATTTGCCTGTAGTTCTCACTTCTTGTAATGTCTTCATCTTTTGCTGTTATGAGAATATATGGCTTCATGTTCCATCACTTTTTATTTTCTGGATATTAGTGTGAAGAACTGGTGTCAATGGTTTTCTAAAAACTAGTAGGATTTTCCGTTGAAACCTTCATAGGATTGCTTTTGGAGGAGTTCTTAAATTACGAATACAATATACTTAATAATTATAAGGTTATTCAAATCATTTTTGATTGTGTAGTGGGTATATTGTGCTTCATATAGAATAGGTTTGCTTAATCTCAATTGTCAACTTTATGTATGCAGAATTGTCCACAGTGGTTTTTATATTCCATTTAAAGCCTGCATGGTAAAGGTGACACCCCCTCAACTCACACCACACCCTGCTCCCCTCCTGCTATGTGTAACTGTGGCTTTTTTTCTCTGTCATTCTTGTGAAATGTTTGCATATTTTCAAAGAACTAGCTTTTCTCTACTCATTTTCTGTTTTCAATTTCAGTACCTTGCTCTAGTCTGTATTGTTTCCCAACTTCTATTTCCTTGGTTTACTTAGTTCTTCTTTTCCTGTTATTTGAGTGAGCACTCACATGACTGACTTTAAACTTTCCAAGGTCGACTGTCATTTCTTCTCTCAGGGC
Source organism: Octodon degus (assembly GCF_000260255.1). Lineage (NCBI taxonomy): Eukaryota > Metazoa > Chordata > Mammalia > Rodentia > Octodontidae > Octodon > Octodon degus. Next base: position 5,011,286 of record NW_004524597.1, read on the forward strand.
CACCTTAGCTGTGTCACACAAGCTGAAGCTTGTGTTTATTTTCACTGAGATCAATACATTTTTAGAAGTTCTCTTCTTGCTTCATCTTCAAGTTATGGAAGTGAGAGATTACCTGGAATTTAACAGTTTACTTTCTAAGTATAGATATTGGTACTGGGGATGAACCCAGAGCCTCTAAGCTAAAGTAATCCCCAGTCATTTCTCAAAGTCTGTCTTTAGGGACAAGGTCTCACCACATCATTAAATCATCAAGGCTGAACTTAAACTCGTGTTCTTCCTGCTTCACCCTCCCAGAGATTACAGGTATTCATTACCACACCCAGTTTCTTATTATTTTATGTGACCAATTTCTAGTTTGATTCCATTTTGATCAGAAAATGTACTCTACATGGTTTATAACTTTGGTGTGTTTACATCTGTTGAGATTCACTTTGAGGTCCAGGATAGGGTCTCTCGAAGTACTCATTCTATGTGATCTTAGAAAGAATGCGTATTGTGTTTGTTGGTGGGTGCTCTACAAACGTTAAATTCCATCGGTTGATGGTGCTGTTGAGTTCTTGTCTCCCCTCACTGATATCCTATCTTGTTGTCCTGTTAGTTGCTTAGAAATGGGAATTTAAATCTATAGCTACTCTTGTGTATCTGTATATTTATTTTTCAGTTTTATTAGGGTGTTTTTGGCTTCATATATTTTATAGCTCTTTGACTCAATACAAAGTTATTTAGGATTTTTATCAGCTCTTTCTAAAGTTCTTACTCTCCTTTCTGGGGCTTAATCCTGGATGCAGCAGGTGTCTTGCTGCCTCACCACTCACTTCCCTCTCTGCAGGGCACCCCGCTGAGCTCACCAGAGGCCCTTCTCTCTGCAAGACATCTCCCTAGGCAATAAGTCCACCTTGCAAGGGGCAGTTCACTACAACCTTCCCAGAATCATTGTCTCGCATTGCTTGATGTCCAGTGCCATACAAGCAATAACTTTGTGTGTTTTGTCCTTATGTGGTTGTTTAAGATGAAATTTTAAATCTGTGCTCATTACATTGTAGTCAGAAGTACAGTTCAATTTTTTTAGAATTAGTTTTTTAAAAAACTCACATACTTTGCCTATTTTATTTCCCATTGTATAGGCACTTGAGTCCATATACTGGTGATAGTTATAATTTAGCACTTTCCTCCATAGCAGGGATTATGCTAAGAAATGTTTTATTATGTTATTTAACATTTTTGCAGTATTGGAAATTGAAACCAGGGCCTTCCACTGAGCTGCCTTCCCAGCCCCTTTTTAAAAAATTTTAAATCTGCTTGAAACACTTTTGGTTCAAAATTGTACACACTGTACTCAAATTTGCAATCTTCCCACCTCTGCCTCCCTAATTTCTAGGATTATGGGCATGCACCAATAGATCTAGTTCAACAAATGTCTTCAATAGGACTAAAGCTTTGTGGTTTCTCTTATGCCCAATTAATAAAAATATACTTTGTGTAGGAAAAAACTATAATTCTTAAATGAAATGGGCTAACCAATTCAACCATATGGTTTTATAACACCTCATTGTCTTCTCATCTTGCACGGATTTTTAAATTTAAATCTTATATGACATTTGTGTACCTGGACACCCAGCCAATCACAGGCCCTGGGACAATGTAATGAAAACAACCAGCTCATAGGGAGTCTAATTAATAAGCTTCACTCTTCCAAGCTGTGTTTCTCTGGTAAGCCTTCACATCAGATGAGCTTCATGCAAGATAACACATCCTAGAAGCAGAGCTCTGAGGAATCACTCCCAGAAGGTTGACAGGCACCAGGCAGAAGCATGTGTAGCCAGCCGAGCAGGATATATAAGAATTCTTTCAACTTTCCAATATTTTAATCTCTTTCAATACTGTGATGCCCGCTTACATGGGTGTCCAAGATCTCTCCTAGTCTTTTTCCTGGCAACTTAAATGACAGATCAAACTGATTAACTTCAAAACTCTTCTTAAGAAATAATCATGAGTAAAGGTGAGAGAAATGACAACAGGATTTATGTAGAAAAACTATGGAGGGATATAAAAATATTAAAACTCTTTATCTTTCCAAAAAGTATGGCCTTATCCTTCCCTTGGCCCAGCCACATATTTGTAATCTTTGGTGATAGCCTTTATAACTTTTTCTCTATGGCTTCTTGTATTGTAGACAACATGAAGGCTGATATTGTCTGTCTTACTCATTTGATTCTCAGTAACTACTGGAGGGTCCTGGCACATGGTAGGAGCTCAATGAATATTGCCTTATCCTTTTTCCCCATGTTGGACTTCCCCCAGGTCACAGATAAGAAGAAATATAAGTAACTCTCACCCATGTCTCTACCACAGCAGACTACACTGATCGATTCCAGGATTCTGCACATGGAAGCTCCACGAAGGCTCAGAATTTTTGCTTCAGGCTTCAACTATTCAAAGTGTTAGTCCTTTTTCTATTCCAGTGTATCTACCTCTGGTGCCCATAGTGTATGAATAAGATATCCCACATACTACGAACATCAATGTGATGTATATCACATATTTTCCTCTTAAATGGATTTTCCACCTTAACCATGTGGACATGAATTGTGTTTGCTGGCTTCCCATTTCATGGCTGAGATACCATGGAGTAGAAGCTGCGTGATGTTGGAGAGGTCAAAAAAAGGATTAAGTGGCTATGCTGATGGCACCCCAAATCCCTTTCCAAAAATGAGTTAATCTACCTCAGCAACCCATCTAAGGAAATAAACATATTCCAAAAATTAAAACAAAAAGAAGAAAATGAAAACATCATTCTTCAGCCATCTGCTTATGCCAAGCAGTCACAGGAGGAGGGCCTGTGAATTACGTAACCAATGTTCCAGTTCCAGAATTTATTTCTTCTCTGTGCTCTCCAGAGTGGAAGAGGGACCCTGGATCCTGACTCACTCCCCTTCTTGTCATGTCAGTTGGGGACCCTGATGGTGTATCAGGGTCTCTCATACCTAGATTTTATCACCTGGCCAAATACAGTATCAGACAGAGTAATAACTAAACAGCAAAAGGGCAGCCATTCAAGAAATCTCTATGTAAATGACTGCATAAGAACAGTTGCTTTTTGAAGACATACTCCAACAAGCACTGCATGAGACAGTATCTATCTATCTACAACTTTCTAGCCAACAGACAGTAAAATAGCTGGAGTGGTTTTACTAAGTGATGCAATAAGTAAGCAGGTACAGTGTGTAACTCCCTCCAGACCGCTCATGGGTGGCAGAACACGGAATGAGAAGCCTGATCATCCTCCTAAGCCCCTTCCATGGAACCCTGTACTTCTAGCAAGACATCAAGGGTCTCATTTAAAAAACACACTCGCATGACATTTCCAAGCTATCATAAACTATGAAGAAAAAACTGGGCCTGAGATACAGCTCAACAGCACAGTGCCTGCCCGACAAGTATGAGGTCCTGAGTTCAATTCCCAGTACCAAAAAGATAAAAGACAAATGCTCATCTTTTCACTGTTGCACCTGTTTTATTTTATACATTTAGATTTTGTAAGAAACATGTTCTACATACTAAGGGCAAGTCAGATTATCCCAGCTGAGACCAGGAAGGAAGAAAAGAGGTATGGTAAGGTTGAAGTCTAGCACCACACACAGACTCGTCTGTTTCAAAGAGAGCATTCACAGGGACACAGGAAGCTATCTGAGAGGTCAGAGCTCTGAGAAAAGGGTCATAGTCTCAGTGAGTTTAAGAGAACAGTGAATAAAAGAATCTTCCAATTGACTCATCTGAAATTCTTCCTGGGCCCTTATACTTCAGGCAATTTGAATAAATGACTTCCTTTACCTAAGTCCTCATCTATAATATGGGCGTATTATAACCTTCATTCATGTATATTATGAGGATTAAATAAAATACTCCCTATAAAGGAAATGGTTACATAATCGCCGCCATTCAGTTGTTATGACTGATGATTTGCAATCCCGTGAATTCAAAACTCAGCCTAGAGGAGATCCATCTTTCCTCCTGAACAAAGTGTGCCCATCTATATAAGCCGACTATGCACAGAGCTTAACAAAAGGCAGTTATAAACTTCCAGGGAGAGTTGAACAGAGAGGTCAGACTTCACACAATTGCCAACGGCCATGAGTGTGGGCCAGGATCAAAAACAGAAAAAGTCAAAATGCAGACGTTGAACTCTGCGTAGTTCTAGGCAAAGCCTGCACAATTCCAGTAGTAATATTGGAACTTCACGATCAAGACGACTGCTTAGTTCTCTGAAACGGCCACAAGAATCGTATGCCATGGGATGGACCTGGATGGTGTGGCCATGGCTGAGTGCTGAGCCCTGCAAACTCTCTGATAGGCTTAGTCTTCTCAGCAACCCTTTGGGACAAACAGGATGAGGTTCCCACTATTGAACAACCATGGTCCTGAACAAAATGGCGCTGACAAGCATAAAACGTTATGGCCACACATACAGGCTGAACAGAGGCTCTGGAGCGAGCAGCCACTCATCTGTCACCAAGAAGCCACAGGGACAGGACTGAAACCCAGTGCAGCCAGACTGCAGAGCACAGGTTTTCACCATGGCAAGCTGCAGTCATTATTTATATTTGGTACATATTAATTATTAAATGGTTCATTACAAAAATATTGACAAACTCGACCCAGCAAATTCTCCTCCTGGCCTTATAAAACCCATAATGAAACCTTTCTGATTTAATTTTCAGGAAGGCTATAGGATGGAGTGGGTGACTGAGAAGTGCAGGTCTATGCTGACACCGGGAGTGCAGATAAGACAATTGTTGCATCCCTCCACGGAAGGCCGTGTGCGAGGCTAACTCACACTTGGGTTTCTATCACACTGAAGGCCACTTTCCAAAGACAAGAGTTTGCCGGGCTCTGGCATCTGTTCATGAGCACAATTTTCTAATTACATAGGAAAGATGAGAAAGAAGAATTTATTTTTGTTCATTATTTGCTTTTTACTATTAGCATGTGATTTAATGTTGCTGATATTCGTGTTTCCTTCTTTGACATCTTTTCTATAAAAGGGAACCTTAGATGCTGGTATCTCATAATAAATTCAATTTAAAAATATTACACATATATATTGAAAATATATATTATAATCTATTTTATTATTTATTTATTTATTTGTGTGTGTGTGTGGCCAGCTCAGCCCACCAGGGAGCAGGGCTGGCTGGCATGTGGTGCTGGGGAATTGAACCGTGTTCCCTTTGCTTTGTTAAGCTTGTTCTAAGTAGGTGCTTTAGACCACTGAGCCATCTCACCAGCCCAATGTAATCTATTTTATTTATTAAGTTTCTTAGTACATTTTAGGTATGCACAATGGTCATATTCATCATAGGGTATTTGCACTTGTAAAACCCCTGGTAAGTTGAGATCCCTTTTACAAAAACATTTGTGAAAGAATTTTTCAGAAATTAGGATTTTTAATATGAAGCATAATGCATGGATCAACAAATGTTGGGGCCAGGGAGATGGCTGAGTGGAATAAGCGCTTCCCTGGCAAGCGCAAGGGCCTGAGTTCAATCCATAGTTCTGCCAAAAAAAAAAGGAAAAAAATGTTACAGGATCAAATGTTCTGAGAAATTGACATAAGGGCTTTCTAACTTAAAAAAATAGCAAAAAAAAAAAAATAAAATAAAATAAAAAAGGCATATTTCAATATTTATATTTTTAAGATAGAGACACCTGGCCTGTGTGGCTGGAGGGGTGGAATGTTCTCCTTTGTGGCATGACCCAGGCTGAGGTGCTGCAGGCCACAGAAGAAGCCAATGTTGTACACAAACACTGAGCATTCACCTTGCTCCTACCTACAAGGTCACCGTCCTTTCAACCTAGACGGGGCTACCTATAGCTTACAATACACTCATCATTCTTTAAGTTTACTGTGTAATGATGTAAACCTTGCCTTCAGAATGAAAAACAGTTGCCTGTCACTCCTAGGTTTCTTTTCCAGCAAGAGATACTCAATTAACCAGGTGTCCAGAGTCTACCTCTTCACCTCCCCAGAGCTTATACAAAGCAGGAAAAGGCATAGGAGCTCACTTCCCTCTGGCAATTCATCCCTAGGCAGGGGTTCAGCCATTTCTAGGCTTCCTCTGTCCTGAGAATTTGATCCGGATCCAGGGCTAAGTGATGATAAAGGCTGGAGCTGGAACTTCATGTCATTCTTGGCCAACTTACACACCACAGTAATCTAGTTCTGTGTCAACCGAAGTTATACAGAAGAGGAATCAGAAACAAGAGAAACAGTGAAGGAAATGGAGGACAGGAAAAGAGGGGCAAACTCTTTATACCCCAGCTTACTTCTTCACACCTGGGCAAGGTGGGATTTCTATTTCCACACCTCACCTTCCCTTTCAAAAGGCAGATCTGAGCTCTCAACATGAAGCACATAAGGCTTAAGCTGCAGGACACTGACACAGCTTCTCCAGATGTCCAGTATCACGTTAGGAATTTTAATCTGTTCCAAAGAGTAATAATATTACTCCATTCAATTTTTTTTTAGTTTTTCCAAGATCCTGTGCTTGAACCTTTTTTTTTTCATGTCTAGAATTTAAATTGGAATGTTAAAAAATTCTGCTGGGTCACTTCAAAGGCACCCACAACTCTTTCTTGTTCTCTTTGCTAGCTTCCAAAACATCTATGAGAGAGTAGGACATAGCAGGTATTAAGCAAGTTTTAAGTAAATGAATGAATGAATGAAAAATTCACCATGCTACAGTTTCAGTATTTTAGATTCTGTATTTTAGAATCCACTGGTGAGGTTTTTTTTTTAACAGAAATGATGCTTAGAAACCAATTTCAGAACAATTAAGTCAAAATCTCTCTCTCTCTCTCTCTCTCTCTCTCTATATATATATATATATATATATATGGATATATATATATATATATGGATATATATTCAGTTAAGCCTATTGTGTAAAAATGGCTGAAAACTAGAAAGAAGAGATCAGCTAAACCATATCAAAAAATAAGCTTCTTACTTTAATATTTACATTTCAATAGAACCCACTCATATCTGAGGCCACTGGGAATATCAGACAAGCAGGATCAAATGGATTGTTTAATGTTATCTCCATATGATTTGTTGATTGAGTAAATGAAATAAGTGTTGTTAAAGTGTTACCACTTTGACCAAATATGTGTCTATGAACACATATTTATCTGTATCTATATCTCTTATATAATATATACATATATATTAGTAAACCCCATATTTATCAGTTCTTCTCCCTCCAGGCTTTTGAATGGTACATGAATTAGATTAACTATACCGATTATGCAGAGAAATTTAGCTTAATGACCTACAATTACTTTAATGGCTTTGAAATTCAGAAGGTAAGAAGACACTGTGTTTCTTCTATTGAGCATTAAATATAAACTGCTTCTGATTGACTGTCATGAAAACCCACTTTTATTGCTATGTGAATTATTCAGAATCAATATCCGACATGAGCGGGCATGCAAAGCCAGACAGAAGGCAGTGTGGGGAAGCAGGGTCTCCCCAACTGAGTAATTGTGCCTTGTGTGGGGGATAATGAGCTGTTTGCTCCGTATCACCACTACAGAAGCATCAGGAATTAACAACTCTATCTCTCCTTTATATAACACAATAGAAGGGTGTACTTCATTGTGATGAACAGATTTTGGTGTTATGCCATACTCCACCTCCATCTGGGCTGGGTGAATCTGGCCCCTATAAGATAGAGCCCAGGTTTTCCTTGTGTACGCAAGAGAGAGACTTACTCCTCTTGCATTGTGCTTTTAGCTGCTTGATGTGTAAACTGCAACCTTGTGTTTTTGCAGGCTGAGAATTGCTTTGGGGTCTGAATATAACCCTACAGCACCCTCATCAAAAGCACATGGAAAATGGCATGGGGCCTGTAAGAAGAGGCAGAGACTCAGGGAATTAAAAAAAAAAAAAAAGGTGTAACGAAAGGGTACCAGAACAATCAACCCAAATAATAATAAATAGTAGACACTGGTCAGCATTCACTGTGAGTAGCAGTCTGCTAAAAATATTGACCACAAAGGATTTGCAATCATTGAGGTCCCTAGAGGACCCTGTGGGAGCAGAAGTGTTATAAGTTGCTCATTTTACATAAGAGGAAGTTAAAAGAGATCAAGGTAATTTTCTTCTTTCTTTTTTAACTACATCCGTGGTGGAGCTGGGACTTGAAATTGTGGTGTAGAATTTCAAGATAGAGCCAGGTAAGTGCAGCACGTATCATTGCACTGGCATGGTGAGGAGAAGGACGAGAGAAACAAAGCTAAATGCCGGGGGAAATGTCATACAACATGAACGTGCGGGAGAGAACAGTCAGAAGGGTTCTGCATCATTCGACAAGGTTCTCCACGGAAGAGCTCCGTCCTGTCCATCTCCCGCATAAATGGACCACCACACTTGCAAACAGACATACTGTTTGTTCTCACTTTAAAAATGGGTAAGAAATTATTCAAATATAACCAGATGTTGTGGTTCACGTCTGTAATCCCAGCAGTCTTGGAGGCTGAGGCAGGGCAACCAAAGGTTTGAGCCTAGCCTAGGTAACATAGTGAGACTCAGTCTCAAAAATAACAGTAGTGAAATGTGTGAGAATAACTATGAGAAGGCCCTGGACTTCTTCCCCAATACCACAAAAAATATCCATAAAGTTGTCGGTACTATTTGTCTCTCTTTAAAGTTCTGGCTCTTGCTAATAAATCAGTGTAACATTTTTACATAATCTAATTCTTGCCTTATGCTGCATCTGGTGTAGGTAGAAGCAGGGGAAATGTGTATGTGTTGTGGGGGGAGCCATGGTTGTAAAATGTAGGGTAAAGAAAATTTAGATGCTTAATAAAATACCCTTTAGATATTTTCTAATATTGTTCAGAAATACCAAGAGATGGCCAGTCTGTAATTTGGGATTGTTAGAATTGAAGAAAAATGAAGCATATCTCAGTGGAATTCTGACTTATGAGACTGTCTGTCTATCCATCTATCTATATATCTATGCAAACATACACAAATGTATATACTTATGAATGTACACGTTTACTCTAAATACCCAGAAAACCCAATTGCTTCTATTTCTCAGGGTAACGCATAGGCTGTGACATTAGGAGGCATCAGTTGTGTCTTGGAAGTGTGCACTTCTTCAATTCTCAGCCGTATATAGCACAGCCAATAATAATTCCCAAGCCACCCCCAAATCATCCCACAGAGAAAACTTGGTGTTCCTTAAAACTATCCAGATATATCAGGCATCCTGGGAGGGAACATAGCAATTACATAAGTTTGCGGTATTCAAAGATGGAAGTGTTAGGACTAGGCAGAAAAGAAGAGGGAAGACAAACTCAGAGGCTGCAGGCAGCACTGCAAGTCCACATCCACAGCCGCACTGCCTGGGCGTGCACACCTGTCTGAAGCTGGGTGCGTGATGAAGCAGAAAAATAACATGAAGAAAGTGCAAGTACTGAAAGCATGAGTTTGTTCCCTTGCTGTTGACAAGCACCTGAGCATGTCCAAGTTCTGCACCTTAATTGCAGTTTAAATAGTGACTTTCAAGAGCTGAGGACTGAGGAAGAGCTGAGATGGACCCCCAGGCAAGTCACAATTCATTGCATTTGCAAACTGGAAAAAAAAAAAAAGGGGGGGGTGTATTGCTGCTTTTTGTTCTCTTTGTTTCTTTTGTTGTTTTGTTTTGCTTTGTATTTTTGTAGGTACCAAATTTGTTATTGCCCATTTACAGGTTGTAATTTTAAACGAGGCTACTTAAAACCTGATGGAAGAATTACATAAAACCAGAGTCACAGCAAAGCTCCAACATTTCCTTTCTAGGGAGAGGGAGAAACTGGACATATTCTAGAGAAAACGATTGCGGTTCTGCTATGCATGGAGCTCAGGATCTGATTTTAATAACAGTAAAAAAGGCAATTTACTGCCCCCTCCTGGTCCTGTGCCACGATGTGCTATGATATTTAACAGTGAATAACGTAATTATGTAGGAGTCGGTGCTTAACAAATCTCTGCTCCTCTCCCTTTGCTGAGAGAGCAAGGTTGATTTGCAATTCTGAAAGGATAATGAAAGGACCAGTGTTATTATTTAATATAAAAAATAGATTTCCTGGTTTCCCTCAAGTGTTTATCATCAGATACAGTGAACAATATCAAACTGAATTACCAAGTATCATCTCTGATAAATCAAATGTGGAACACTGCTGGAAAAAAGCAGACCCTGTTGTACATCCCAGTGCTTGAAGAGAATATGCAGCCCTGGAAAATGACTTAAATCGATAGGATTTTCAACCTTTTTGTTTCATTTATAGGAAAAGAAAAAGAAAAACAACTGGAAATCTACTCTGGTGGTAGTTTCAGAGCTAATGATTGAGTTGAGCTCTTCACAATGACTTTCAGGCTATCTCAGTCCATTTGGGCTGCTGTAACCAAAATACCCTAGAACCTGGACACAGTGGCTCATGTCTGTCATTCCACTACTCAGAAGGCTAAGGCAAGAGGGTCCCAAGTCAAGGAGAGCCTAAACTAGACAGGAAGATCCTCCGTCCCTTGAAAAAGGGGAGAATGAAAAGAGCTGTAGACTGGAGCTTAGACATTTATTTCTTTACTGTTCTAGAATCAGGAAAATTAAAGAGCAAGGTGTCTGGCTATGGTCTGCTCCCTAGTTCACAAAAGGCCTGAATCTTGCTATGTTTTCAAGCATAGAAAGGAGCCAGGGAGCTCTCTGGGCACTAAAACACCACGGATGACATGAATGAAGGCTCTGCCTATGACCTAACCACTTCCCAAGGCCTCCATTACTGACAGGTGACCCTGGGAGTGGGAGTGATGCTCCAGGGTATGAACTAGGGGGAGGGGACCATAGCAGCCCCAAATGCCCACCTCCCTGATTAGTAAGTGGTCATCCTCCATGCTTTCAGTGAAGGGCAGGGTGTGTCCATCAAGATTCATTTTCCCCACAGATCCCAAATGGTGGGGTGCATGCTCTATGCTCTGGTCAGGAAAGGAAGCTGGTCATAATGGCAAGAAGCTCAGTTCACAGGAAACCCAGTTCACAGCCCTCCAATCTAGGGGGCACAATGTCAAACCAAAGGCCTGGGTGACACATCACCAGGTACCATTGCAACTTATGTTATCATAAGGATCATGGACAGCTCCAATGTCATTCTTTCATTTAAAAATTTGCCCTCAAAAATATTAATGTATGACTACAATAAAAAAAAAGATTGAAGGATAAAATGATACTCAGGTTATCCTCTTACTGCGATTCCCTTCCCAAAGAAAACAAGCTGCAATTTGGTATATAAACCCCACCAGAAATGTTATTCCAGTAGCAACTATTAAAATCCATAGTTGCTCTATATTTCTTTCCAGACAGGAAACACTTACATATATTTTGGCTCTCTCTCTCTCTCTCTCTCTCTCTCTCTCTCTCTCTCTCTCTCTCTCTCTCTCTCTCTCTCTCTCTCTCTCTCTCTCTCTCTCTC
>NW_004524597.1:5022896-5048590 GCF_000260255.1 Octodon degus
TTTGTATTTTTAGGGAAGGATCTACAGAGTGTTCAAGGTCTCACTACTAAATCACACTCATAGTGATCTGCCTGTTTACAACCTCCCAAGAGCTGGGATTATAGGCATGTGCCACTATGCCCAGTCTCAATTGTAGTCTCAGCGTGCCCCCAGGGAGCAGGACCAGCACAGCAGGCCAAGAGATTGAACCCCAGTCCCTAGGCCTGCTTGCAGATGCTTTAATCCGCTGAGCTATGGGGCTGGCCTGGCTCTTTGTATTTTTATTAGTGCTATACATATGAAATTGTATGAGACTAGCACCTCTAAATCTTTACCTTTGTATCTATCATTTCATGCCCCTTCATTTTATAAAAGGCACAAGGTCCATTAGCAAAGCCACTGAAGTGTAGTAGTTATCCTTGTTAAGCCACTGTACCGATGAGGAGCTTGAAGAATTCACTTCTTCAAAATCACCTGGCATTTAGGAGGGAAGCTACAATTTATGTTGCCTATACACTTTTATCAATTGCATCATGCCACCTTCCTTAGTGTTATTTACTAGTATTGCTGCAAGTCTTGCATCAGTATGAAAAACCAAGATGAGTCTATAGTGAGAATATTGATATCCACATCACTACCCAGAAGGCACTGCCCCCGCCCCTGAATCCCTGGTATTTCTCAGACCCTGTTTATTACACACTTACAAGAGCTACTTAACCAGTGACTAATCAAGTGTCAGGCACCAAAACTTGCAGCACTCCTGAATTGCCTAGAAGCGGAGGGCCCCTTGTCCCCAACCACAAATATTCACTGTGCCCCATGGGTGGTCAAACCAGGCACAGATGTCAGTGCGCCAAAGCTACATTTGGATTTCTTACTGATGAATATTGCAGCCAACGTACCCATCTGGCCGCTGAGATAAATAATGTAAAAATGAAGATATTCCTACATAATTCATGTGGTATTGATGAACAGGGCCCTTAATTCAGACTGCTTCTACAAATCATTTAATTATGGCTTGTGCAACTATGAGAGAGAAGCCGTATTTTAGTCATATTTAGATGGGTACAGTTGGATACTTTCAAGTGCATCAGACAGAAACTTGAGGACCCCTTAATTATCCTAAATAAATCTGTAGCTTCTTATCAACATCACCCAAATATGGAAGCGAGTGCACACATCTTACTTCTCAGGGTGAAATGCCTTGTGTTTACCCACATGGTAAGAAGCTTTTTCACTGGCATATGCCACTGTCACAGGAAGGAGTAGATGGTAGAGAATGAGACTTACAAACGCATAACCAACAGCATTCTCCCCAGGGAGACAGAAGGTTAGAGAAAGTGAACTCCTCACACTCATGATGGTAGGATATATCAGAATGAACACACCAAAGCAGAAAAGAGCAAATGCTGCCCATGATGGGACCCTTGTGTGCTGGTGGTAACAATAAAAACTGGCAAAGCTTGTGTTGAAAATCAAATGATGACTCCTCAAAAATTTAGGAATAGAGTGATCATATGATGTAGCCATTGCATTGCTTTGATATACCTATGAGAATTAAAAGCAGACAATATCCCCATGTATATCAGAGATGTGAGTTAACACACCTATAATATCCAAATGACGGAACTAAAGACAAAAGGGGATACAGATGAATGTCCATTTTGTATCTGTGTATTCAAAGTGGTTAGGATAGATATACAGTTACATTCTCTTAATGAATAATGTGATTTTTTTCTAATGGTGTTTGTAAATAGGATATCATGTCCGCATGTTGTACAGCAATTAACCAACAGGAAGAAGGTATGCAATGTGTTAATTATTGAAACTGTCCTACCAGTTTGATTTGAAACTATCTCATTGCTATTTGTTTATCAATAAAATAATGGGGAAAAAAAGAAAAGAAAAACATGTGCATTCTCTAGTCAGCACACGGACTTTTGTAGCAGCTTTCCTGACAATAGTCAAAATGTTGACGCAATCCAAGTGCCCCGTATGGATCCATGCAATGGAATAGTTTGAAGTTTAAAAAAAAAAGCGAAGGAAATTTTGACACATGCTACTACATGAATGAACAATGAAGAAATTGCTGAGTGAAACAAGTGTATCACAGAAGGATAAGTATAGTATGAGGTACCCAGAGTAGACAAACGCAGAGAGACAGAAAGTGGTAGTAGCGAAAATGGTGGTAGCAAGAGAGAGGGGAGAAGAGGGAGGTGTTTAATGAATATCAGGTTTCAACTTCCCAAGGTGAAAACGTGAGAATGCTTACAAAAGATGTCAATGTATTCAACGTTACTGAGCTGCATATTTACAAATAGTTACAATGATAACACTCATATTATGTGTGCTTTCACTATTGGTTTAAAGCCAAAAGTTATGGGAGGTAAAGATAGGACAGCTAACAGAGAAAAGGTATGACATCAGTTTACTTTGTCTAGCCTTGGTGCTAGGCTCTATCCACGTCTTGATTTCAAGCCTTATGCTATTTCTATAAAGTAAGGCATTAGGATTGCCTATCTTCTCTTGCATGTATTTGGGATGTAGAAGCCAACTAAGTCATCGTAGCATTATATCTCGGAAGGGGGACGGATCTTGAAAAGAGCTAATGGATGCTGTTTGTGCTACTTATTTATGGTGTTATTTCTCCAACACCCTTAATCTTTTCTGAGTACTTATCACCAACACGAAGAGTAAACATCCATTCATGAATAACACCAGGTGTTCCACAGTTGTAAAGTCCCAGCATAATCTGTCATCCATTCAGTACCTCTCTCTTCTCACCTGCTTTCCTCCATGACTACTTTTGTTCAGGCTGCTTCCAACTTCAGCCTTATGCTCTTGCCACCCTCCTGCCCAGAGCAACCTTTCTTGGATTAACCTCAGCTGGATCTTCCTCCATCTAAAGTCTCCACTCCACTAAGACAGCTCCACCTTGACACTCACTGTTCTAAAGATGAGTTTCTCCTACCACTAGCACTAATCACTAATCATCTGGAATATACCCTTACATTGCTTACCACAATATGTAGTCGTATTTGTATCCTGGCTCCCCACCCATGTCTTCCAATGAAGCATACATGTCACAGGACCAGAAAAGATCAGTTCCATAACTACTCCTCCTCCAACACTGGGGACACTGCCTGCATTCCTAGTATATACAGGACCAAGAAATAAATAGTGTCAACTGTTATTCTTTGTTATGACCTCGAATTGATGATCCAGTGGAAGCCAAAAATGAAGGTGTCTTTGAAAATAACTCAGTTATCAGGGGCTCCACAAAGCACACACACCAGCTTTGTGGGAAATAGCCATGGGTTTGAGAAGGCAAAGAAATGTCCTTTCTCCCACAATTATCTCCGGGTCTGCATGGAGAGAGCCCATGTCTGCAGACTTCCTCTGGATAAGAATTGGAGACCCAAAAACCCACTATGCTCCATTGAATCCACATACTAACACCAAGGATAGAGGAACAACATACTCCTGGTCAAACAGCAATAACCAGACTGTGTGGCTGGGACTTTCTACTGTTTTATCACTTGTGAGCTCCGAAGATACTTACTGATCTGGCAGAGAAAGTTGATCCAGGATGTGACATATAAAAATCACTCTATTTCTGCGTAAAAAAAAAAATGACTTAAGCTTTCCAGGCTCACATGCTATCTTAATTTATCCCGTGACTATGTATGACTTTTGGTTGTTAAGTCTCTGCATCCAAATTTCTGAGTTCTCGGCATTTTTGAGTTTAACATAACAAGTACCAAAATGTGTCATGCGGATATGCCTTCCTACTCTTGAGTCTCTTGTGCTATAGTAAAATAGAATCTTTGGGGAAAGGCACAGTTCAGTAAGACAGCTCCACCTAATTTATACACAGAAGGGGGAGGGAGGTTGATTTATCACAAAGCTCAGAAGTTCAAAACATAAGCCAGTGGGAAGCCAGTGAGATAGTTCAGTGGACTGAAGCACCTGCTTAGGCAAATGCAAGGAATGCCAGTTTGATCCCCTGCACCATATGCTGTGCCAGCTGAACCCCCAGGGTGGGCTGAGTTGGCCAGGGCACAGGTGTAGTGGTGCACGCCTGTAATCCCAGTGCTGGGAAGGCTGAAAACAGGAGGATCACCAAGAGTTTGAGCCGTGTAGTGAGATCATGCAATAACCAAGTACATTAAAGAAAAAAAAAAGTTCAAAATACAAACACTGACAATCCAATGATGTCAGAAATGGATACCATTAACCATTTGTTAGATGTTCAGACTGGTTTTCACCATTGTCAGTGCGGATTTCCATAAAAGTACTCTGGACTGTGATGCTTAAATAACTATCTATTTCTCATAGCTCTAGAGGCTGGAATTCTAGGATCAAGACACTGGCAGATTTAATTATATGGTTTTCAGGTGGTTCACAGATGGTACTTTATCACTTTGTCCTCAGATGGAAGAGAGAGGGAGTAATCTCTCTTGGGTTGTCTTAGAAGAACACTAATCCCATTTATGAGGGCACCATCGTTCATCTAAGAAACACTCGGCTTCCATTGTGGGGTGTTAGGATCTTAACATATAGATAGGGGAATGGATAGTTGGTCCATAACATCTAACATGCAATGACAATATACACCAGAGCTGCACTGGTATATATCTCATATAGTACCAGGAAGACAGAATTACTTCCAAGAACAATTTGCATCAAGTGTAGGCTCACTGGTAGCTGAATGACCATGGGCAGAGGAAGGAAAAATGCTGATGGGACCAAGGAAGTTGGGAACTAGCATATGCAATAAGATGGAGGTCTTGGTCCTATCTGAATGATGAAGACTGGAAAAACAGGGAGGAAAAGCGGCTCAAAATGCTATCGTGGGGCTGGGGAGACAACTCAGTAGAATATGTGCTTGCCTGGCAAACACAAGGGCCTGAGTTCAATCCCTGATTCTGCCAAAAAAATGAAAGAAAGAAAAGAAAAGAAAGAAAAATGCTATGGTGATCCCATCCCAAAAGACTTAGAAGAGTAACTTCTAAGCCAGTGGGCCAGCAAGCAAGGATGCAAACAAACAAATTTTAGTTGCAAAAATAGGCATGTGGGAATAGACTTGGCTTCAACATATAGGAAACATTGTAAAACTGAATAAAACAGAACACACAGTAAAAACAAAATTCTTCTGCTTTCAAATAGCACTTCCAATCTTTCTGTTGCACACATACACATTCAATGGTAGCAAACAGAGAGCGAGAGGGGGTGGCCCTGGAATATACACAGACCCAGACACAGTATCTCAGGTGAATTTGAAACCCGAAGGCATTTGCAATAAGCATGTACGCTGATGGAAACTATGCACAACAGCACACCATCTCGTGTATTCTTTCTAAGGACAATGTTACGAGGAACATATGATTTAAACCACCATTTTTAGAAGTCACTGCTTTTGTTGAGGGATTTTCTCTAGGCCCTTCCTCTTCTAAAAGCTCCTATTCTCACCAGGAAGGCCCCAAGCAGCCAGTAGAATGAGGTTCAGGACGGCGGGGGATCCCTTTGTGCAGGCTTTAAGTTCCTGGCACCCCAGACCCGGGCCCTGCACTTGCCCAACTGCAGAGCACTCCAGCTACTCACTGCTATCCCACAGGTTGTGGAGCAGGGACACATGCGGCTGCATGCGCAGCCAGAAACGTGATCCCAAAAGGTCTCCACACTCCGAGAAACCCAGACGGCACTGGTTAATGGTCTCATAAACCATTCCATTTTATTTCCCAATTCTGTGCAGCTGACAGGGATTTAAAATGGATTCTGCTACATAATTCTCTTCTTTCCAACTCTCAGGATAAAAACCACCCACAGACAACAAACCAGGCATTACTTGCCCAGGTGAGCAGCTGCATTTTAAAGAAATAGATTTTCCAAGTGTCTTTATCTGAGTGGGAGTGAAAACCAGAGAGGAAAAGTCGCTAGAGAAAACAGGTTTGACCAATCTGGGTCTTCAGCCCTTCAGGCTCCTCGGGAGTTTGCAGCACAGGAGGCAATGAAGTTCTGCTTGTGAGTAAATTGGTTGGGACACAAAGCTCCTTATAGATTATAACTTCCTTCCTTGCCAATTACAGACTTGGCAATCATTTGTTTATTAACGTGATGGCCTGCTACATTCAGCGGCATCACATATTTATAATGCAGTGAGATAAAGCTGTAGCACTCTAAATCACCCACCCCATCTGTCCCTCTGCTCTCTGGTCCCACACTCGGAAACACTTTTGAAGATAATTCAGTCGAACAGGGTTTAAAAAAAAAATTAAAACTTTCTCCAGCTTTGCCTCAGGGAAAGTTCCCTTGGTCTGTGGTGTGAGTGATAAGGTTTAGCCCCTTAAATTCATCGTAAGCAAGGAGTACTATTTTTTTTTTAATCTTTATTTGGAAACACTCTGTTTTGTCCCAAGTGGCTATCTGTACTGTGTTCACCATTTGTTGCTGCTGGATGCACAAAGACTTTGGCAGGAGAAGAGGGAATCGGGAACACCTTCTGCCCCAAATGACCCTTCCTCCTGGGCTTCCGCCTTGTCTGATCATCTCACCCATCTTCAAGGTTGAGCCCCGCCTCTGCCAAGATCCAGCCACACTGAGGCTTTTCACCTCCGATGTCTCTGCTCTTCATGCTGCCATTCCCACGGGCCCTGTGGGGACTTCAGTCTGGGATCCCCTAGGAGCTCCACTGCAGATGCTCCAGGGTGGAGCCCACACTCACCTAAGAAATACACTAGGTTCTTCTCCGGAGTGCTTTGCAAATATCTCCTCCCTTCCTCCACTTATAGATTCAAAACCTTGGAGCGTCCAGGGGAAGCAGACTGTGGCGACCCTCCCACATCACTGCACTTTCACAACCTCTATGGACCCTGGTTTGGCTTCAAATGTGCTGGTGTCCACTCCCCCAAAAAGCTTCAAATGATGAAATAGCTTTCACCACCAGCGAACCAGAGTGAATGCAGAGCCAAGACATGGCCAAACCCTAACAAGATCTGGGGCGTAAATAGCTCAGTCTCTAACCCTGGGGAGAACAAGTCCACAGTGTGTGCCTGTCCTGTTTCCGAGCATTTTTACATAGATGAGAGTCCATTTATCCAGAATTCAGCTTCTGGAAAAATCCCTGCAGTTGCCTTTTTTTCCTCATAGCCCTTTCCCACACCACCATCACAAGCATTGTCATTTCCTCCTAAATAAAGCACTGTCTTGTCTATCTTTTCATAGGTCTGCCTCTAACTAACACTACAGGGCCACTGCTAACACCTGCCTGTCCACATGCTTCACATGTGTCAGTATTTATGTCCTCCAAGTCCACCTTTACATCCCACTGAGATTAATCTTCTCCACTGGACAAGGACCTGGCCTGATCCTGCAATCTGGGAAGAGTCAAGAAAGGCTTTCTATACCTAAGAGATGCCATCAAATCTGGGACCTGAAGGGTGAGAAGAAGCTGCAGCTGGCTCTAAGGAGGAGTTGAGGAAGAGGCAGGAATAAGAAGCGGGGCTGAGGCCTCCACATGAGACAAGGTCATGTGTTAGTGGACCTGGATTTCCTGTTCATCTCACAGAGATGGATCTTATTTTGTCCACTAAGGAATACATGACAATGTCTGGAGGAATTTATGGCTGGTATACTGCAGATGGGTACAAAAGGCATCCTGTGGGCAGGTTGCGGGGAGCTCTGGAGTACCTTCTCAAACACCAGCCTGCTTCACTGTGTTAGTTGATACATTGTGTCAACTTGGCTGAATCAGCTCCAGTAATTCTCAGCATGGGGGCCTAGCCCTGCAGGTTGGCAGGGCCCAGGAATTGAGAAAGGCTTCTTGCTGCCCTGCCCTACTTCCGGCTGCGCTGCTCAACTTCCTGTTGCCATGCTCTGCCTCCTTGGAGAAGTCCTAGTCTTCAGAGAAGCTTGATCTTGGCAGCCACACCACTTTGGAGGAGCTGTGATCTTCGCCGTGGAGCACCAGTCTTCGCAGAAGGAAGAGAGAGGCTTGATGCATGCCGCAGCTGCTGCTCCTCCTCTGCTCTTCATTGTTTTCTGCCACATGAACTGCTGCTATTTGTCTTGAAGCTAACGGAATGTGGACTGAACCCTCCAGTAACTGTGAGCTAAATAAACTTTTCCTTCCTTCATTTTGAGTGTTGGGTATTTGTCCCAGCAACGAGTAAAAAGTAACTAAGACACCCACAGTACGGCATAATGCCACACAGTGCTAAGGGCAGCAAATCCCAAGCGGGAGTTTAGAAGAAAAAAGGTGGCTGTTGAAAGGCATGGGTGTGGAGGTGGGCAAGAGCCAGGGCTCAAGGAGCCTGGTGAACCTCTAGGGTATTATACCAAGAGCAATAAGGAGCTGACTCATCCAGGGGATGAGGAGGAACGTAAGGACAGTTCACAGGAAAACTGAAGGCCCCCCTGCTGTAGCTCAGGGATGAGGTGGCTGGAGCACCTGGTCCTACTAATACTAAAACCAGGGAGTGATTATGATAAAAGCACAATGAGCCAGGCACAGAAGGACAGATCCCTCATGTACTCTCTCATATTACAAGCTTAAAAAGTTATTTTCATGCAAGTGGAAGGCAGAATTATGAACACTAAGGAGTGTACTGGAGTGTACAGGGGAGGGAGTTCGACTGAAGTGAGATAAGGAAAACAGATACATCAGAGCAGTATATGAGAAACAAGACAACCCTGGGGCACTCAGGCTCAGGCAGAATATAAACTAGAGAGGTATCCTGGGAAGTGAGGGGTCCCCATGTTATCCAGCCAATTGGTGGAGTCCGGGACCAAGATGGCAGCAAAGGTGGTGAGGGAAGTGGATGTTCCCTTAAAGACACTTAAGGTGCATACCTTGCATCTGTGTGCATGCCTACCCCATGCGAGGGCATCAGCAAATGTGTTCAGAATACTTAAATGAGTAGTGCATTATACTATCCTGTCAAAGAAGGTAAAGGATTGAAGCTTGGTGGTTAAGTTCTGGGGGATGCTGCTGCTGGTGGATAACAATCCCTACTGAGAAGAAGACAGGGAGTGAATCACTCGAGGTCTGAGTGGAAAGATAAAGCTAGGACATCAGGAAATCTCAAAACACTACTGCTGTAGCTCAGTGATGAGGTCGAGTACCTGGTCCAGGCCCTGGACAGATGCACTATTTTAACAGTGTGATATCAGGCAGACTAGGGAAAGAGAGACTTGCAGAGGCCAGAGGGTTGCCACCTGCTGTGGACCAATGGGCTTCGAGCTGGACAGTTTGCAGTGGGGCACACATTCATTTCCCCTGTCTCCATGAAGGACAGCCTGTAGTGGTAAGTGATGGTGGCAAGTGTGTTCCACTGGGCCTCTCAGTGCCATTATCTCCACCTGTTGTAAATGTTTACCAAGCATCTTTAACAAGCCTATTTAGATATAGGAATAATAAAATACAGACCAGCATATCTACCTCAAGGATAGATGTAATCCACACACTTGTAATCTAGAGTGTGTGTGTGTGTGTGTGTGTGTGTGTGTGTGTGTGTGTAGGGGATGTTATACATCTTAAATGTCACCCAAAATGCCTGAGTCTTCCGAGGGGGGACTTTTGGAAGGTGACAGGATCTCAGGGAATGCTGTACTCACTAGGGTTTAATCTATCCATGAGTTCATAGCTGATTGTTGGGAAGAGGGGCCTGGTTGCAGATATCACCCAGAAGGCTGTGTTCTTCTCCCTAGCTCCTCTCCTCCCTTCTCTGCTGCCTGGCTGCCATGATTTGAGGAGAATTTTGCATTATGCTTTCCCACCATGCTGTGGAGTAAGCCAGTGAAAGACTAAACTACTGAGACTCTGAGCCAAACTAAAGTTTCAGGTCTCAAACATTTTGGCCCAGAAATGAGGAAGGGTACAGGATACACAAAATCTCTAAAGCCTCAAGAGTGGAGAGTGAAAAGAAGATAAAAATATAGTTTCCCATAGAAAAAGGTATTACTGAAAAAAGTAGTATTGAACTAAAGATAGATAGATAGATAGATAGATAGATAGATAGATAGATAGATAGATAGATATTGAGGAGTAAGATCACAGGACAGAGAGGGTTTAGCAGACACACACAAAGGTGCTGATGAGAGCCCAAGTTCAGAACCTCAGAGGGTCCTTGAGGAGGAAGTACCAAGTGACTAGGTGAGAAAGTTGGTAGTGAACACCATCAGCCCATGGGGGGACCTGCAGAGACTGTGACTTCCATTCTCATTGAGTTAGAATCCATGAGGCAGAGGAAGCTGCACACAAGTTGCGCAGAGCAATAGCCAAAGCAGAGTCAGTTCTGGAGACTGCAGAAATCCAGAGAAGTTAGGATGGGACTCACGTAAGTTGTTAGCTGCTGTGGAGGGAAGCAGATATTTCTGGAAAATTTTGAAACCAAAAGACTTTACAGGGTGATGATTAGATGCACAGTGTAGACATTCCTCATTTTAGAGAGGTCTCATTTATAATTTTTTGACTCGGCACAACATCGTGTTTCCAATTGTGACCTGGGGTCTTTTCCTGGCTAGCAACATGCACTATGATGTTCTTCCTCAGTGTTGGGGGCATGTCACCAAACCATAGCTCCCAAGCAGCAGCAGGGGAAATCAGTGCTTTCGTAGACAATAGGGCCTTGAGTTAGATAATTTTGCCAAACTGCAGGCTACTCTAAGTGTTCTGAATGTGTGGCATGAGGCTAAGCTACTAGGTCTCATAGTTCAAGATTATTAAGTCTGTTTTTGCCTGATGAGTCTTTTATCTTTTGACTGGCTTATTAGAACAGAAGTCTATCATACATCTGTATTTAAGAAATAAACAACACAAGTGACTCTATAAAGTTTTGACCAGAACAATCCTTTCCAGGTTCTTTAAATTACATGTATTATCTTATTTGTGGAGAAATGTGTGACATTTCTGCCCCCCAACGCTCCATGCGGCAGACCACCTTATCCATTGTTTGCACCCCTGAGGGATACAGCTCTGGTTCTCCACTCCCTTTATTTGGAAGAACTATGTTCTGACACATGGCACAAGTCCAACTTTTCCAACTTCTGCTAGAACCCAGCAGGAAAATGATCTCTCATCCCACAGGGTCACAAACTCAAGGATCACTGTGCTGGCTTAGATCTAGCATGTACCCCCTAAGTCTCATGTATGTAGAGGTGGGGATGTGGGAGGATGACTGAACCATGGTGGTACTACACTCATCCGTACATTTGACCCATTGATGAGCACATAGTTAAATGTGCTGTTAGCAAGTAGGTCTGGTGGAAAGAGCTGTGTCTCTGTCTGACTTTGTTGTGGAAGCTATATCTCCCCCACTGACTCTTCGCTTTGCTTTGAGTCCTAGCTTCCAAGGGGTGAACTGCTTTTCTCCAGCCTGCCCTCTCACTCTGCCATTTCTGCCATGGAGCCAGCCAACCATGTACTGAACCCCTGGAAGCTGTGAAACAAAACTGGCCTCTCCTCCTTTCAGATGTAGGTGTTCCATATTGGGTCCCAACCAGGGGAAAGATGACTGATACGGGCGTAGAGCCTTGGGGGTTTCCAAGCATATATTCCAGAGTCTATTCTAATTCTCTAATGGGTCAAATAAGGGCAGCCCAAGTGTAGACTTGGAGAATATTCTGGACTGCACTGTCTGAATACCTGGATCTACCCATATTTGAAACAAGTTCTACTTTCTGGCTGACACTGAGATGAATCTGATTTCTCTCCTCACAAATGAGAGGATCCTGATAGGATGTGGGCCTAAGCAGTACTACCAAGAGCCCTATGAGGATTTCGAACACTGAGAAGGTGCCTTGTCCAAGTAAGAAGCACAATAAGCACAAAATATAGGATAAGTATAAAAGAGAGTTGAGAGGAAAAAAGAATATAAATTATCTTCTTCATTTTCCTGTTGATTACATGCTGAAATGATGTTTAGGATATATCAAGTTAAATGAAATATCACATCAGTTTCATTTTAGCTGTTTCACTATTTTTGGTACTAGGGATTGATCACAGGGCCTAGGTAAGCTGTATCCTTAGCCCTTTCATTTGGAGACAGGACGTTACTAAATTAGTCATCTACATGGGACAGGAACTGCTGCCTCAGTGTCCCAGGGTGCTAGAATTATAGGCAGGTGCCACGCCTTGTTCCCTTTTTTTTAAAAAAAGAAAATACAAATGAATATAAGTTGTGCACATGTTCCATTTCCCCCAAATGAATATAATTATTTATTCCATAAAACTCATACTAATATCAATATCTTTGTAAAGTACAACTCCAAGAAGTACTGAAGCCATGTATGCATCCGGCATGGTGTTCTGTTATACACTGACATTGACGTTTGGCTTTGAAAAGTAAGAATTTCATAACTACTGAGACACCACACTCAGATTCAGACTCCAGCACATCCCACCCCTAACCCACACTTACTGTGGCTGCCTCCCTCTCACTGCACTCCTAGTCAAAGACTTTCCTGCAATACTGTAGCACCACCTCTCAAAGGGTAGACAACATATTTCAGACCGGTAGGCTGCCTGTATCTCATTTCACATGGAGCACAGGTGTCTGAACCGTCTGCCAGCTCGCAAAACTGCCAAGTGATTCACCTTAAAAGGGCCCCCTCAGAGCAGCAAGCCATCTGGCCAGTAGCCCCTGGCCATGCCCTCTCCAGCTTCCCCTTGCCTTTGGCTGTGTTCTCACCTAGCATTCTGATCTGGCTTGCTAGCTCCTCCGTGCCTCTGAGAGATTTGCTGCACTATCTCCAGGGCTGGTCGAGTTTACAGGGAATCCAACCACACTTAAGATACCGGGGAACTGTTCCACTGAAACCCACAACATTCTAATTACCATAAAGCCTTCAGCACCACTGGCTCTGAGAGGTAAAAGAAATTAAATCAATGGGCACAGATTGAATCAGGAGCAATCTTATGGGAGATGCATGTAAATGCACAATCTTACATTGGAAATGAGTTTTAAGATTAATACCCTTCACAAATGGAAAAGTATAAAGAAGAACGTAGAGAATATGCTGTTCAACAATAGGTCAGCCTTCTTTTTACAAGCTGCTGGCTATATTATATGAAAAACTCATGAAGCTTAACATCCTTGGTGTTTTTTTTAAACCCTGTAATGCAAATTCTTCAAGAGAATAACAAGTGATGCATGCTTGAAATTTATTTTTAAATCAAGAGCAAAATGAAACCCTTTAATTAATCTCAGAGAATTTAGCTCCTTCTCTTTCAGATCTGTCTTTTGCACAGTTAGATGCTTAAAATAATTGCATCTGCTCGTGTGAAACTGCTGCAGTAATTCAGTGGGTTTATACTTGTGCAACCTTTTAAAAATAGGCCTTAAAACATTCATCTGTTGAACCAATTTACCAGCTTTCAATAAAGCATCTTTAAGATACTTTCTGTTACATTTATATGACATAAGCTATATTATTTTAATAATCTGTGCTTGAGATATATGGTGATGAGGGAATTATCGCTCACCTGGGGAGATGGTGTAATTAGAAAAGAGACACAGCCGGGAAATAAAAATGATTAAAAAAAAAAAAGAAGAAGAAAAAGAGGAAGAAGAAGAAGCTTGCTGAAATTAACCAGCTACCGCTACTAGGACGCTGCACTGTTGTTGGCTTAAGTTGTTGGGGAAGCATCAGAGTGAGAAACCGGGAAGAGGGAAAGCAAGCAAGCTCGTGGCGCCTGAAATAATTACAATTTCTTCCTCGTCGTTTCTCAAGGCTCACTGAGAGTAGGGATGTGCACCCAGCCAGGACAGACAGATGAGCACTTTCCCCACTGCCAGCTGAGGGGTTGCCTGGGTTGGGCGAATGTGCCAGGGCAGGGAGAGAGCAGGTGTAATTACACTAATGATTTATTGAATGTTTGATTAATTGGAAATTAAGTGAATGCACAGGGGCCAAATTGTCACGGCAAATCGCTCAGCTGTTGGCTTAAAAGGTGTTCTACTTCCCTTCAGTACAGCAATTAAGGACATCTTAAATCATAGGGAAAACAATACTGGGAAGGGGCTTGCCCATGTGGGACTGCAGGGTAGGAGGGACATGATAAGGAGACCTGAAAAGAGGCACATAGAGCAGCAGGCTGATGGACCATCTCTCCTAGGAAAGTTATCTGCAATGGCAAATCATTATAGAAGCTAACTCCTACTTTAAGTAAAGGGATAGTAACTAAGATGAGTGAAAAGCTAGGGGTGTGTGTGTGTGTGTGTGTGTGTGTGTGTGTGTGTGTGTGATTCTAAGTCTCACTTAGCCCACACTATTGCTTTTTCTCCATAACAAATTGACAGTGACTCTTTAGGAAACATGGTCCAGACTTGTCCCCTGCCCTTAGGCACCAGGCTTCTATAGACAACAAACAGATTCATATGTGGCTTCTCCTGAAACCCATGCGGGAAGGAATTCGGGGCAGGAAGGAAAAAGGGCCTTCCTTCTGGCTCAGGAGAACTGAGACAGTGATTCCCAGATGCTGAATTCCTGGGGAGGACCGTTACTCTTCACTTGCACTTCGCAGAGCATGTTGGTCCTTCTGTCTTTCCCTGCTCACCCACCTCTCTTCCTTGAGTCTCACCCCGTCCTGCTCCCTCTGAAGAACACAACGAAGAGTTACAAGTTTAATGTTTTCTGAGTGGTTCCTTCAGCCTGGGGAAGGAACAGGCTGATGCAAATTGAATACATAAATAAGAATTTAATAAACTTTCTCTTCTGGTCTCATACATCACCACTAAAGTTGCAAAATCTGAAATTAAAAATGTACTTCTGGGCAGTGTGTGCTAGGGCTTTCTTCTCCATGCCTCTTGGATCTGCAGAGGGGCATTGCCTTTCTGAGGAGGACGCTTCACAAAAAAGGATCCAGGATTCAAACAGATCTGCCCATTGATTCTTCCAGAGGTTGATTCTCAGGAAATCTGAGGTCATCCAAGATAGATGCTCAAGGATGTTCACTGCAGTGATGTTTATAAGAAAGCAGCAAAACAAAAGGAACACAAATGGTGAGCCATCACAATGTTTAGCAGCATATTTTCAAGTATTCTTAAAGGAAAATGGTTTTGGAAGTGGTGAAATTATTTCCTTAAAAAACATTTCTAACATTGTAAACAAGACTCCAGTGTATAAATTGCTCACTGGGTGTTACTAAGGCACAAAGCGAAGATGCCTATTGTCTCAGATTACTTTACCGAGCACAGACCGGCACTTCCCAAATTTTGGAGGAGGATACTTTCAGAAGAGCTAATGTGGCTATGTTTCAGAATTTGCTGCTAAGATCAAAGAACATGTTAACAAAACACAAGGCACATTACAATCTGAACAGTGCAAACCAAAACCACATCTGCATGAACAGTTCCCTGTAGGAAGAAGCATATCTCTTGTGTGTGTATGTGTAAGATGAGATGCGTGTTCCACCAAAATATTGATGGTGACTATCCCTCAGTTGAAAGACCATTAGAGGCGATATTTTTCTTTATTTCATCTCTTGCTTTCCTGTATTCTTCAGTATGTATAGCATCCTCAGGTAATTGTTCAACTTTTTGTTTTGTGTCTGTATAGTTTGCAGAGACATCTAGTATTTTATGCAATGAATGGGAGTACCCTGGGACACTTGGAGGAGATCCGTACCTAAGCCAGGTCACTGTGGTCACCCACTATTACACAAACTATAAACAAGACTGTTTCCTGCTATTCCTGAGTCCATGTCAACTCTGGCCATATGTCTTATAAGACTGGAATTCTGCCACACACTCTTAGTAGAAAGAAAAAAGACTGCAGCTGTAGCCATTAGAGCAACTTGGCCAATTAAATAAGTCTCAAAAGCCTCATGGTGCTGCCCTTCTGAAAGGCCAGAGTTGGCAAGACCAGAAAACAAGTACAACTATATTAGACCAGTGGCACACCCTAGCATCTAGAAACAGGTAAATCTGTTCTGTCCCTGTGCACAGAAAGACATACTGCTGTTGTATAAATGCCTCATTACCAGCCATCAGGCTGTCTTTTAGAGTTCTGTACAAAGCTAGGGGAAGGTTTCTAATTATCAGGCCAAGTTAAGCCTTGATTATTCCTCAAGAGATATCTATTAATTGAGCTGCTATATTACATAATACTTCTTGCACATTAATAATGGAGTGGCAAGGACTTGATTTTCTGCTTGTAATTGTGACTTATTTTTTGCTCCCCTTGTTTCAAGTTGCCCCATCTCCAGATTTGGACGTGGCTAGTCAAGGAAGTCAGCTGTGGCTGTGAACCTCAGAAGAAGCCTTCAGGTCTTGCGAATCCAGGAGAGGCAAAAAGGGATGCAGTATCAACTCCATACCAACAAGCACTGCGGGAACTCAGTCACGACAGCCATGAACCTAGTTTTCAGCAAGAGAGAAAGTGGTCAACAAGCTGTCCCCTGCTGAATAATTTTTAACTGTCTTGATATGTAGTTTACTGTTCATTCCATTATGTAGGTTTGGCAGTTGTTGAAAGAGTTTCCTTGGACTAGAATATGTTGATTAGGAGGTACATCTTGCAAGTATCGTACCCTCTTCCTAGAACCTATCATTTCTCCAAAGACCCTTGGCTCCTTTTATAACAGAAGGATATTTTAAAAGCAAGATCTGGGCATTGTGTGTGCTTTTTGTTACTAGGCTGTTATTTCAGGATCCTTTCAACCCACAAGACAAGGAGAAACATGCACACGAATGAATTCATGTTTATAAATATTTCTTTACCTAACCATCTGGGTCTTTACTAACCTGAACGCTAGTGAGTTCACACTTGTGATGGGTAACGTCGGCTGTCAACTTGGGTGGCTTGAATGATATCTAGAGAATTAATAAAGCATACTTCTGGGTGTATTTTAACACTGCATGGGACCATCATCTGAAGACCATATCCAGCTCTTCTTCTCAGGCTCTTCCCCTGCTCTCTGCTTCCTTGATGCCAGGAGTTGAGCAGCCTTTCTCTGCCACACCTTTCAACTGTGATGTTCCTGCTTTAGAACCAGCCAAACACACTGTGACCTGCAATATCATGGGCTAACATAAACCTTCCTCTACATTCTGCATGTTAGGCCTTTTGTTTCTTCGATGGATCCCAATACAATACTGCTGCCCAACTCAATTGCTGTGACATGGATCCATCTAGACTTCCCCCTCCTCATATGTGCAACTTCCCACTCAAACAGGGAGGGACCTTTGCCCCGGGAGCTCTCAGCAACCTCCTTGGAGCTGCATCCACTCTACATGAGCGCCAACCCATTTGTTCATTTGCAAGGACCTCGGAACCACACGGCCATGCCAGGGCTTGGCGTACCATGCTCATCTTAAAGCATTTGCCACAAAAGCACTGCCAAGAAATGCTAGGACCACAGGGTCCTGGTGCTGCCTCATTTCTGACTATCAAGCTCATTGGTGCATCTGCCTGGGGCATTAAAAACATCCACAGATCTCTCCAAGACACCAGATGATGGTTAAAAAATAGCCATGAGTTAGGACCATGCCAAATAAAGAATCTGGCAGAGCTTATAGGAACGAAAGCTTGTATTTTTAAAAACTGAAACCCAGAAACAGCTAAAGGAGCAAGAAACTAAAGGCAAAACAAACCCAAAATTGCAGCCAAGAAAAGATGATGGAAAGCACAAAGAGGTTGAGAAAGGAACACAGCAAATTAAATGAAGCTGCAGTTCTTGGGAAGGTTCTCAGAGACCAGATGGCAAAAAGAGTGATTTATCTCTTCATGTGTTTTTGCAATATTGAATGTTCCAAAATAATATATGGATTTAGGATAAATACAAAGGTAGGAGTCTTTCTCTCTCTTTCCTCTTTCCTTTTCTAATCCCTTTCTTTCCCCTTCTGCCTCTCTGTCTCTCTGTCTATGTCTCTATCTCTGTCTCTCTGTCTCTTGTGCTCTGTCTCTGTGTGTCTCTGTCTCTGTCTCTGTCTGTCTGTCTCTTTCTCTCTCTCTATCTCTATCTCTTTCTCTACCCCCTCCCTCCCTTCCTCCCTCCCTCCACTCCTGGTTCCAGCTAGACAGAAGGGAAAGCAGCCACATTATAAATGGTTTGGCAAGCCTGCCTCCAGCAACCTCCAGATCGAGGAGGGATGTGAAGGCAGTTGCAATGGCCTTCAGGTGTGCTGTTCAGCCTGCTGCAGAGAGGAAGTCCTGAACTCCACTTCAGCCAGGAGGCAGAGACAGTGAGCAGCAAATCCCAGCACAGCTCTGCCTCAGCTGTGTATCCAGGTTTGGCTGGAAGGTGATCTCCCAGCTCTGTGATGTTGTGTATTTCTGCATCCATCTGAGAGGCAGCACAGGATGTTGTTGTGGGAAGTCTGGGCTGCCTGAGTTCTATCCGTGTTCCTACCACTTATGAGATGCATGAAACTTAGGCAGGTGGCAAGCTCATGTGTGAATTCACTTCCTCAGACATAACAGGGGGAAGATCATAAAAACACCTGCCCCATAGGTTCATGGGAAAAATAAGCTAATTAACAAGTTAGAGAGGAAGGAGAGTGCCTGGCATGACAAATCCCCCCAACGTGGACACGCTGCAAAACCAGTAAGAACTAGACTTAGGAAAGGGGAAAATGCAGAAAAGAAATACAGAGGAAGTTCAAATCTGAGGTAATCAAAAATGAGACCTGAAGAAATTCCTCTGCTGCTCCTGGTGGGGCAGCAGGATCAAGGCCTTTTTGCCTAAAATAATGTGAAAGATTGATAAGAGCAAAGGTCAAGGTGTGGACATGCAGAGGCATGATGAACAGCGCTGGCCACATTGATCAGAAACAAGGTGACAGAAAGGCCGTGCAGGGTCAGGGACTCGGAGTTGGATGAATGTGAATCTGGTCACTGGTTTTGCCTATTAACCTGCTAGAGCTGCTATATGTCTTTATCCATAAGATGGAATTGATAACCTTATCTGCTGTACAGCAACACTCAGCAACATTATTCACCAGAGCCAGAAGGTGAAAACAGACCAAATAGCCATCATCAAATGAAGGAAAAGATAAATGTGGTCTATCCATGCAGAAGAATATTATGTAGCCCAGAAAGTGAAATACACAATAGGGAAGGACACAACATGGGTAAATCTTGAAGAAATTATGCCAAGTGAAATAAACCAGATACAAAGTAACCAATAACATCTGCTTCCACTAGTAGAAGGCACCCAAATAATAAAATTATTCACATACCACACACACACACACACACACACACACACACACACACACACACACAAACCATGGTTTCCAGAAGGTGGTAGGAAAAGCAAATGGGAAATTGGTGCACAATACACTCAACCTGTTGCAAGGTAGAAGTGCTACGGAGACGGTTATACAATAATACAATTGTGTTGTCTAGCACAGAAAAGTAGTGAAAATGGGAAATGTTGGGCCGGCCAAATAGCTCAGTGTATTAAAGCACCTGCAAACAGGAGCAAGGGCCAGGGTTCCATCCCCAGGCCTGGCATGCTGGCCCTGCCCTCGGGGTGCACTGAGACAGCAATTGAGACTGGGCATGGTGGCACCTGCCTGTAATCCCAGCTCTTGGGAGGCTGTAAACAGGTGGATCACTACAAGTCCTATCTAGTAGTGAGACCCTGAACACCCTGCAGACCCTTCCCTAAAAATACAAAAAAAAAAAAAAAAAAGGAAGAAAGAAAGAAAGGAAATTTTCTGTTATGCACAATTTTTCAAGGCTCAAAAGCAAAGAAACAGAACAAGATCTGCTGTATAGGATTTTTCTTTCCTTTTTTTTTTTTAAAGTGGTCTATGCAGCAATCATTCTATGCAGCCATTGGTCTCAGTACCTTAAAAGCAAGACCTCATTTATTTCTCACAAAAAGCTTTTGGGAATACAGTGAAGGTATCTCCCAACTTCAGAGCTTATGAGATTATGGTAGACATGGAGACGCTCCACAAGGTACCCCTTCTTGGCAGAACTAGCTGTTCATCTTTGCTTAAATTCATGCCCTTCCTGGGGCATCCTCAATCCATCCATCAAGATGGGTGGGGACTGAGGCTCAGTGATTGCAAACGAAGGCAGGAGAACTGGAGAATATTCACTTAGGAGCTCCCCAAGGGCCAGCAGACATTTTTGCAAACTCCCATCAGCGTCCAGCTGCACCACCGCCCAGATCTGCTCCTTGTTCCTTCCAGTCATTCAGTTTGTGGGTCCTTAGTAGATGCCTTGCAACTGGAGTACCTTTGACCATCTGTGACTCAACCTTTAGGCATGGCGAAGGGGTACTAGCCTAGAAGGAGCCAGCAGAAATAAGGGGATGTTTGGGGAGTTAAGAGACACATCCATGCATCAGGTGAGATGGTATACATGCATAATTCCAGTTGAGACAGGAGGACTACAAATTCCAGCCCAGTTTAGGAAATAATGACATTGTCTCAAAATAATTGCTCATCACTAGTTATCATCATTCTAATGGATGGTAACTATTCCATTTAATTAGCTATTAGACTATGTTAGGGCAAACCATGGTGAATTCAATAATAATATTTTTGAGTCTCAAACAGGTCTTGCCTTACCATATGGCTCAGCTTCAAGACTCTACTTGTGCTCATTTATGAATGCATGATAGCTACTAACCTCTCCCTTGAACAGGTCTAGGTTTCAGCTCCTGAGAAAAAGAAATGTCTGAGAAAGGGAGAAGACATGGATGGACTCTCCTGCCACTCTCCTCCCATAGTACTCATCAAGTTGGTTTCTCAGCTCTGATTTCCAGCATCAAAACAATCACTATTGGAGAAACACCAATTTCCTAGTATCTGCCTGGTGGCTGTAGGACCAATGCCATGGGGGAGGAAGACTTATCTGAAGTGAGAGGCTTTAAGGTTTTCTTGTCAATCACAGGAGAAGGAAAATATACTCTGAAAATATTTATGACAGCTGGCTCATCCACATAGCAGGGCAAATCATGTTTTGACTCAATAACTCAGAAAAATTTGTACCTGTCCACCAACTTAGCATTGCCTTCAAGCCCAAATTGAAAGACTTGCAGCTGAAAAGCTATACTTAGTGCTCAGCCTACTCATTTGTCACTTACGTACAACCAACTATCATGAGCTTTCCTCGCCTGTGCCTGTACGAGTTCACATCTTTATACCTCTCTTTCCCAACTTGATCATAAACTCCTTCAGGGCAAGGGCCAGGCCTGACAGTTGATTTTACATCCCACACCATCAACCCAATGCCTTGCCCATAATTACAGTGAGGCACGGGATGGCAGCTGAGCATCCCCATCAAGGAAACAGTCTTCATGGTCGAGCTTAAAGAGCTCATTTGTCTGTCATGACATATCGCTTGCTTTGCTGTTTGCTCCCTGAGTACCTGACTGGTCAGCATTTATATACTAAAGGACACATGAAATAACAAGCAGAAATCAACTGAGTTAATACCAGCAGTAGGAGTGGTTTGCCAAGGCAGGCTTCTGCAGTAACATGGTCCTGGCTGTCTGCAAAGCTCAGCTTGCACACAGAAGGAGCTAGTCTGTCATGACCTGACCATCACTGAGGCGCTTACCTGAGTTGCATGGCTGTACTGTGATTTTCAAAGAAGTATCACAAGGAGCACCAGAATGGTAGGCCACAGTCTGTCTTGCATACTGATAAAAATGTTTTAAAGCCTGACATCTAGAGTGCCTGAGTATGCATCGGAAATAGTTGAAGATGTTGCTGATGATGGTGATGCTGGTGAGGATGGCTGCATACTGATTATGATGGTCCCTCATCCACCTACTCTAACCCATAGATAATAACAGAAATGTCTGCTTACAGTACTAATACACCAAGAACTAAAGTACAAATGTGCAACCATCTCTACCTTCAGTCCCATCTCCCCAGCCACCCTCCCATGCAGTAGAATTACATGCAATATAGCCACATTCATTACGTCTCCTTATAGACAAGGACTAAAATAAAATGATACAAAAATTCCTCATGCTCACATGAATCAGAAAGTAGTGGAGCTGGGATCCAACAAGAGTAGGGAGTTCATGTTTTTCCCAATGGCACAATGCTAGTGAGGTCAAATCATGGAGGAGAAAAAATTGGGCATAACAAAAATGAAGGATTTGAGAGCTGCTTTGGGCAGCAGGTGGAGGATGCTTAAAATAGCAGAGAAAAATGTGATTCCAAACAAAAGGGGTGGGACCACCACGTCTGTGTTAGTGAATAACAGATGGAGAAGTGGCACATTAGACCCTGTGGGCTCCTAGCAAATACTAATTGATGGTGATGACTTCAGAAGAGCAAACAAAAATTTGAAAAGACAAAAGAAGGAGTTAAGCACACAGGAGGAAAGATATGGCCCAGCCAAAGAAGAGATACTGACGGAATTGATTAGGGTTGTGGCTGCCACACGAGGACTTCAGAACATTCTCACTTAAAATTTCTCTAATTCTGTGACCAAACCACCTATGTTTTCTTTATAATTTGTACTTGAGGATGAATGCAGAATTTCATAGGAAAATGTGCTGGATGAGATACAAAAATGGATTACTCTGAACCCTTTGTCAGGCTCCTAATGCTGTATGCTTTTACATAATGATATTTATATGATGCAATTGTCAAATTGGAGCATAAGGGAAAATAAAATTTTAAGGGAGTTGGAAGAAGTGTAACTGGATTTCTGGCTTCTTCCTCCTAACTCATGAGTAGCAAAATGCATATTTTATGATCTCTAAAGAGCTTAAATGACTCCAAATTCACAGACACTGCACAGTAGAACAAGAGGCAGTTCTAGCTAGTACAATGGCTGAGAAAGATGATGTGTTTGATCAACCCGGATGTAGTGATCCAACATCCATAACAGCCCAAGTAGCCTTAATAAAAATAAAACAGAAAGAATACCTCTTTGGTCTTGTGAATGCTATACTTGGTAAGGAATGCCTTCATAGTGTTAAGAGCAGTGTCAATGTCACTTGGGGCAGCTGATGATGGGTTTTGTAAGGAGAGTTTCTAATGTTAAGGCTGAGTTTACTGTTGGATATCTGCTGGTTTGATTTATGTAATCTCTCTGTCTCTGTTTCTGTCTCTGTCTGTGTCTCTCTGTCTCTCTGACTTCTCTATCTGTCTTACTCTGCCTCTGTCTGTCTCTGTCTGTCTATCTGTCTCTCTCTCCCCCACCACTGTCTCTCTCCTTTCTTCAGCAAGGTCACTCAACATATTTTAGAAGATATTACCCCTACTCCTACAATTTTAGCAGTGAGCAAACTACCTTGGCTGGTGTTTCAGCATATTTATTCTCTCTAGGCATCATAGGAAGGGGTTCAGGGCAAGCATGTAAATCCATAGTGGTATACTGAGAATGAACCACGTGGCTACACAGAAAAGAGATGGACAAGGAGATAGAGGTCCTGCATATCCTGAGTTGCAGGATTCCTCAATTCCTGAAGTCAGTACCACCCAAGACTTTTCCTATGAATTATTATGTTTCCCTTTTATGCATTGCATACCTTGAGTTGGTTTTCTGTCATTGGCACCTTCTATCTGACTGGTAGAATGTCTACTATGTCTTTCTGACAAGTGCACTGAGCAAAGCCAAGTGACATGTATGAAGTGGTGGATAAGGATACAAGATATGTTGAAACTAAAACTCTGCCACACTGTTATAAATACTATTCCATGAAGTAGGCACAAGGCTCTGAGGACCAACACAGGTACTCTGAAATCCAAAGAGACGATTGAATGGAAAAGGATTGAACATAACACAATTTACTGGACAACTTAATGACAGAAGCATGGTCCTGAGCAACAGCCAGAAAAGGGGATCTATATAATTTGTGTCACAAGAAGCATCTTTACAAATTATTTAGAAACAAAGTAACTTCACTTGGGCTGGCCAGATTGCTCAGCAAACTAAAGCACCTGCTTAGGCAGGCATGGAGGATGGGGCTCGAACCATGGCTTGCTGCGCTGGCCCCGCCCTTGCGGAGATGGTGATTGAGACTCGGCATAGTGGCATGCACCTGAAATCCCAGTGTTTGGGAGGCTGTAAACAGAAGGATGACTACGAATCTGATCTGTGTAGTGAGACCCTATAGTCCCTGTACTAAATATACTTTTAAAAAAAGTAACTTCACTCAACTCATAATCTACCTGGTTTATATAAAATGTCAAGCAACTTCCTGGTACTGAGGTACAACTGTAAAGCTCTATATACTATTTTAATGATTTTTGTCTATCAATAGTATGCTGAGAAAATATAGAGGTCAAACCTGTACAATTAAGGGAGATAATCTGAATATTGTGGTTACCACTCAAGATTGCTGTGATCATGTCAGGCTGCACCCATATTTTCACTATCACAATATTTTTACCACCAACATAATGTCCTGATTTCTCTAGGCAACCCCTGCATATCATCATGAAATGAATGAATGCATCATACATGTATATAGTGAACATGGATATATCACATATGTATCATACATACATATATCATCACATATCATATAAATATGATTTTTCTCCACTATCTAGAGAAAATTCTAAAAAGAAAAGAAATTAAGAAACTTGTGTTACCCAAGCATTACTTTAAAATACCTAAGCTCCTCTTTATGGAAGTTTTAAAATGCAGTCACTTTTGATTTACTACAGAAATGTAATCAACTAGAAGATACAGACATTTTAAACTGCTGGAGATTATTTTGGGAGTTTTGCAAGACAGCAATCTCCATTTCTTAAACATGTGCTTTAGTAAGACAAAATACTATTTCTCAGAAGAGCATACCCTTAAAGAAAATCAATGTAAATGTTTTTCTACCTCTCAACTCCTTTTCCCTATAAAACTGAATACTCTAAAACAGGCACAGCAAACTCTGTTTCAAAAAGATTTTGTAAGTTAAGCAATCCAAGCAAGTTACATGCAAAAAATCCCTGTTGGGATATAAGTGTTCATATCTGAATGAGATGGAATAGATAACAGAAGATAATATAGTATAATATTTGATGAAGAGAAGTAATTATCATTTATGAATGTGGAAATTCAATGTTTTCCTAAATTACTCAAATTAAACCTCAAATAAATATTTGAAGTTCTCCAATTAATTCGGCTACAATGAAAAATTGAATCTCATTACCTTTGGATTTACACTGACTCTAATTT
This sequence comes from Octodon degus, assembly GCF_000260255.1. Lineage (NCBI taxonomy): Eukaryota > Metazoa > Chordata > Mammalia > Rodentia > Octodontidae > Octodon > Octodon degus. The sequence continues at coordinate 5,047,983 of NW_004524597.1, forward strand.
GAAAGATTATATTTATTTCAAAAAGGATGAGAAAGCATTTTTCACTGGAAAGAAAATGGATTGAAGTTCCAGTAAGAAAAAAAAAACTCATTGAATATTACAAAGAGTAATTCGAAAACTTTTCTCCAAAGAAAATTTCTAAGAAAATTCACGACTATTTTACATAGTTCATAGATAAAAATTTACAATGTAAATGTCAGTCATTGAAATAAAAGCCTGCGATGCGTCTATAATAACAGTGCACATGGATGGCGCATACCTCACTTTAAGCTGAACTATTACATAAACTAGAGCATATTATTCACTTTACAAAATAATTTCTCACTCTATAAAAGTACTCGGTAAAGTATCCATTTGGTAATGAGCTCCCTGGTGTATTCCACCTGTAATTTAATTCAATTTTCACACTTTTTTGGATATAACAATTTCTTCCAGCAAAGTAAACTTCTTTACACACATAAAGTAAAAAATCATATATATGTATATATATATATGTATATATGTATATATATATAGATATATCCTAAAAAGCATATTGAAATATTGTTATCAAAAGAATAGCCAGTTGGCCACAATTTTTACCATTTTTCATCTGCTTCCACAGCCTC
>NW_004524597.1:5048855-5070852 GCF_000260255.1 Octodon degus
CAAGAAAAAATATTTTTAGAATGTATATATTCATGTGTCTCAGTTTTGGAGATTCACAATAGGTATGCTGATATCTAAAAAGCTCCAAGAGATGTTTTAGGGGGAAAAATGTTTAAATTCAATGGTTATTAGACACATGTATTGTGCTACTTCATTTTTCTCTTTTTAATAATACCCATTACTATCAACTAGGAATTGTTTTTTTTTAAAATATTAGTTATCTAAAAGTTACATTGTGATCCCCGTACTTAGCAGAACCCTGTCTGATTTAATACCAAGCCTATTCATTCATTCCTTCACAATACCTTGATGTCATTCTTTTCTCCTCTATCTACCAAATACTTTTACCCATAGCAATCCTGGTGCTGTGAGCTGTGCTGCGTTAATTCCAGAGGAGAAGTCTTCATTCTGACCTCTGTCCAGGTTGCTCCCTCGGCCCCGCCTTGCGGTTCCCTTGGCTCAGGGTGGGGATGTGAATTCAGTCTATCCAATGGGGGTGTTTTATCACAGAGGTAGACACAGCAGACAGCCCATGGCTCTAGTGGGGCAAAGAGCAGCAACTAGAACTTCATTCTCGCAAGGAGTTGGGAGGAGGATATGATGGGGTTCCAGGATCCTGATGGCTAGATGGTACCATGTGGGAAAAGGGAAATCAAAAAATAGAGCCATAGGGTGGGGGACGGGGTTACTGCCTTGCAAGAAATAAAGAGGCCCTTGGTGAACAAAATGTGAGAGAAGCAACGTTAGTGGATCCTCTTAAAATAGTTTGGAATTTCCTTGGGCCAGGCATCTCTGGATAACATTTTCCATTCACATCTAAAATAAATGTTTCATGTGATAACAAAGTCCAGTTCCCTCTTCTCTCCATAATGGAATTTGGATGAGAATTGTGGATATAATCTACATAATTAATTTGTGCCAACTCCAAATGTTGGATAATCTCTTAAATGTTATGTCAAGATAATTAGGATAAAAAAAATTGGTTCACATCCCAGGCTCTCTTCTAATTTAACAGAAATTGGGGACTTGAACAAGGACACAATGGTGACCAAAAGGGGATTGTTTGTTAGGAACAAAAAACCTCAACAGTGAGGAGATGCACCAAGATCCGTAAACGAAACAAGAAATCTGTCTTGAGCCTGAGGACCAAATTGCAGAAGTTTATTTCAAGTATTTCATGGATAATCAGGCTTATACTCCCATAGGAAATGAGTCACAAAATAATCTTTCAAGTCACATCAGTTTTATCCTCTGTAACATGGGAGAAACGATACCACCCAGTGTGGTTGAATAGCAATTGATACAATGCATACAATGCATCTAATGTAGTCAGACAAAAGGTCAATGCCAAGGAACTGTTAGGTAATGGCAGTGGTAGAGAACATTGGGGTGACAATGATGAAGATAGTGTTAGTACTGATGCCTATAGTGACGATCGTGGTAATGCTAGCATCAAAGGTGGTGTTGAATGGCTCACAAGAGAGAAATTTCTCAGAATTGGATACTGGCTAGCACTTCGCTGTGCTGTTTGCTAGCAGGGAGACACATTAAAAATGGAAGAAAGAAAGGAAAAGGCATTCAGAGTTGAGAGTCCATGGTGGGATATTTTAATAGAGTGCAACTGTGTAAACAACTTAACTGTGGATCGCAGCTCTAGAGCAGAATCCAGGAAATGGCATCTGCCATTTCTCTGTTTTTCTCTTTTGGTCATGGAGTCACACTGAAGGCAGCTAAATACTTCAGTGATGTGGAAAGAATGCCTACAACTGATGAGTTGTAGGATGAGGAACGAAAGGGGAGAAACACTAGGCTGGTGGTTGAGAACCTATAGGACACATACCATGGCCAGCTCTTTGTTATCACTGAAAGCTCTAAAAGGTTCACCATCCCTGCTCTATGCAGAGACACAGCTAGCAGATTACTTCAGGCATTTAGGCATGAACACTGGAAGTAAGTTTTGTGAAAATCACATGAATTTTACAATGTTAGAGAGAGGTGAATTAACACCATAGCCTAGATGCCCGCTATGGTATAACCAAAGATAGACATGGAACTGCTATCCTTGGACCACTACAATAACATGTCACCATTAATTCAGTAGCTAAAAATAATTCCTAGTTTTCTTACAATGTTTATTATTATTATGTCTGCTTTACATAATAACATCATTCATTTTGAAAATTTGGAATATATACATATCACACTCAAGTTATTTTTACCTCCCTTCCAACACTCTCCTCTACCTCTCTTCTCCAGATCTACTTCCTATAACCACAGTATACCTCCCAGAATGACAAATTCATTATTTTATATTCTACACATTAAAATGATGATATGTGTCTCACTTGACTAAAATTCATTTGTCAGAAAGTAAACTGTTCCTCTAGACACTATTGGAGAGAATCCATTCCCTGAATGTTTCCAGCTTCTACAGGCCAGCAGCATTCCTTAGCCCATAGCACTCTCCTAGCTCTTCAAACCCAGAACATCTCTCTCTCACAAACCACCCCTCCATGGCCACATCTTTCCTTTGAGAACCACAAAGGAACAGCTCTTGGTTTTTAAGAAATCATGTGGTTAGATTAGGTTAATTAGACAGTAAGGACCCTCTTCAATTTGTGTGCCATTACAGAATCACAGGGGTCATCACTGTGCCTCTTTCATGTGCAGTGACACATTTCTAGGTCCAAGAATGAATATTTGGCCATTTGGAAGGAGTTCTTACTTGACCTACCACCACTGGTGGCTTAAGTCATCTAGAATGACATGATATGTACAACATGCACAGTAGGATAAAGGAATACTTTTTGTCCTTCTTGTGCAGAATTAACTCATTGTTTCAATTTCTGAAACAATAGGCAACCACATGCCCCCCCACACACACACACATACACGCCTCTCAAGAATGGTTGCCCAAGATACCAGGAAACAAAAGTTAATGAATCTTGAAAGTGACAAGTTATGATTTCATGATAAGAGAAATTAGAAATAGAGAAAGATGTTATGGCTTGAGTTTAAATCCCCTTGCCCCCCCCCCCAAAAAAAACCCCATGCAATCATACAATGGGATTTTTCAGAGGAGGATGGTCCTAGAATGTTTGATGATGGAATTGACCCATGGTGCATGGAACCCTGAAAAAACAGCAAGAAAAATTCAAGCATTTTAGAAGATGATAACAACAAAGACAGCCTGAGGACATCACAAGAACCTGAAACCTCAGAGCTGCAAAAGTGAAAGTCTTTGCTTTCAGAGAAGAGACACAGAGGGCTACGTTCCAGAATGGCAGCACCCTAGCCAAGTTGTTTCTCTGGATTTGGTTCATAGCACTGGACCCCTACAGCCAAGAAAGAAGGAAGCTTGGCTGCTGCTCATGGCAGCCGAGGACCTTGGCATCATCCACACAGTGCTCTTTTAGGTCCATGCATAATGGAAGAATTGTAGGATCAGTTAGGCTTCCACCTAGATTTCAGAAGAGGCTTTGGCTGCCAGACAGTGTGCCCCTGAAAGGGCAGTGTGTGAAGCTGTGAGTGTTAAATCAAAGGTCCAGTCGAGACTCCAGAAGTTTGGAAAATCCAGGGACATAGATTGCCTGAAGAATGCTTAAAGGAGGGAGCAGAGTCATCCCCAGAGAAGAGCCATGGGACCAACACTGGCAGCGCTATAGGGACAGAGCCACCCAAGGTTTTTGGAGTTTACAATTTGCCAGAGATTTCCAGAGAAGCTGGAAGTGGAACTGTGGGATTAAATGTTTACCCTGCCAGATTTTAGTCTTGTTTTGATCTATTTCTTGCTACACCCATTTGTAACTTTTGTAATAGAAATGTCTATTTTGCCACTGAATTTGGAAATGTTTAACTTTCTTTTCATTTGTACAGGGTCTCATGGCTAAGAATTTGACTTAAATCTCAGAGGATACTTTGGACTTAGAATTTTCAGAAATGCTGAAACTCTTAGGATTTGGTAAATTTTTGGTAATGGGGCAAATGTCTTTTACATACAGGGTTATGCATTGGTCTTTGTGGGTTAGAAGCAGAATATTATGATTTGCGCTTAGATGCCCAAGCCTTATATGGTCATAGGTAGAGCTTCAACGGAACTAGGATTAAGGTGTGGTACTACCAGCAAAGGTAGCTTGGATAAAATGTAAGAGAAAAAACAGCTGTGGTCTTCCCTTGCTTTCTTTTGCTGTCTTCTGCCTCCAGTGAACTATTTTTCCTGTGTGGTACCCCTCTGTCATGTGCCACTCTGCCTTAGAGACAGTCAATTATAGACTAAAACCTCTAGGAACTGTAACTGTGAGCCAAGTGAACTTTACTCCTTTAACTTTGTGAGTATCTTTCCTTTAACTTTGTCTCAGCAGCAATAAAAGTAAAATCAACAAGCAAAGAATGACAGCAAAATAAGACTTCTTAAGAGATGAATACATTTATTACAGGTTTAAAACTCTTCTATGCCCCATCTTCCCAATACACAAACACTCAAGTGCTCTATACAGAACATAAGAACAATTGTATACGGCTAGTAAATAATCTAGTGGAAGTGACTTCTCCCACATACTTAACAGCAGATTCCTTTTGATGCAAAAGATATGGTTGGGAGATTTCATCCCTGAAGTCTATATTTCTGTTTTAGTTTTCCCAACATCTCTCAAGACAAAGTGACATCATCATCTCAAACAGTCACAAGAAACATGATGTAACATGAGTAACAAAATGAATGAATGCTGCATGTACTGATCTCTTTTTCCTGTTTACAACCATAAAAATACTTTGTTTCAAATGATGATGCTCCACTGACCTCATCACACCTTGGCAGATTTAGCAAGAGATGAAAATGAAAACTCAGTCCTAACAATTCTCCTGATTAGGCTTCCATGTTCAGTGTTAGGGGGGATTTAGTCATATGAAGTAAGGGGACCGGGGAGATGGCTCAGTAGAATCCCTGAGCTCAATCTCCGGTTCTGGAAACACACACACACACACACACACACACACACACACACACACACACACACACAAAAACAGTCAGATGAACTAAAAAAAAAAAAATGATGGCCAGAAAACAGGGTACTTCTTGGCTTGTGGTTGTTCTGAAATCACAATAAACAAACTTGATATATCTGGGAATTGAAACTATCTTTAATAAAATTTGACTCACTTCTTACTGAGCTATGATTGTCTAAAAACGGCCAAACAAGTTTCAACTGACAAACCAACCAACTAATCAACCCATCACTGCCTGGCCTTGGCTAATAATGAAGCATAAGATCATTTAGTGTCTACTGACCATAGTTTGGATTTGATGACAATTATGGTTTTATTTGCTCTTGGTATATAGACCAAGGGGTTGATCTTCTTTAGCTAATATTAATCCATATTAGACTAAAATCATTTTGCATTTTAAATAGTTCTTCTTTTGTATAAAAATATGACAATATGTTAGATCAACTTGCACCAGTGAACAGACCTGTGAATTATGTTGTACAGACCATCTGTGGCCGGGGTGACATTGTCAGTCTGCGTACCCTCAGAAGCATATGCATTAACATTATTTCTCCGAGATTTCCAATAAAACAAGATTAAATATCTTCTGAATTGGCCCTATTATTTGAAGTAAGCTTTGATGAATTAGCCCATGTTTTAAGCCATGGGTAATATAACATTTATTGAAATACCTATAAGCTAGAGGCTCAAATCTAAGAATATCTTTTAAGCATTCTTATATCACCCATGGATAATTCCCTACAGAAGAAAAGAAAGTATTAATAAATAAATAAATCCAGCTTTGTTCTCAAAAGATTACTCAAAGAAGATTAACTTGTTCATCATCAATACTCAAAACTATTCTTTTATAAGCTTGCTCATATGCTCGGGGGAACAGTCAGCACAATCCCCCCATAGTGGCCGATTCTCAACTGATAATCACAGGCACACACACACACACACACACACACACACACACACACACACACCCAGGTACAAGGCAAGAAAGAAATCGCATGCAGAAACTACTCTCAGCAGGAGATAAAGCTTACTGTCCTTGCTCAGGAGGTCTGTGCAATGAGTCTTTCCTTGCAGGATGACAGAGAAATAAAACAGCTGGGCTCTCTGTTTATCTCTATGTTATGGAAGTTTCAGGGAAGAACCAACAGAACATGAATGATGGACATGTCACCAAATTATATCTACAGAATTTTCATGATAACTGTCCCCAGCGAATGGATGTGTCTACATTCAGGAAGATAGCAACTAGCGAAACCTTCTGGTATCATTCGTAGCAGATTTTGTTATAGACAAGCTGGTGTCTTCTATACAGTATATCTGTGCCTAATCATCATCTCTAATATAAAAGTAAATATTATTTTGTGCATTAAATAAATTGTATTTAAGTGCAAGAAGGGAAGTTATCACTTAAAAGTTGATTCTCTTATTTAACAAAAGTTTTATCTATTATTCACATAGAATAAATCAGGAATTTCACACATAACTGAGGAGGATGAGAATGATATCTTCCTTATATTTCAGAATCTGTTCTATCACCTGAAGTGAATCCTACCCATGCATAAGAAGGGTAAATAATTCAACCTGGAGCACCTACAACCCATCTTTATAAAACTCCAGATATAATTAGCATTAGTGGCTGAATCTGGGATCTTGAAAATCTCTAAGTAGAATCTGAATTGGAACAGTTGAAGAACAATGATGCCAGCTTGACTTCTGGTAGTTCTGGGTTTGAATCCCAGTATTCGCCATTGCTCTTTGTTCAAAATTTATCTTGTTCTGCTTAGGCAGACGCAGGGACCAGGGTTCAATCCCCTGAATTCTGTGCCCGCCCTGTTCCCAGGGTGCACTGAGACTGCAATTGAGACTGGGCATGGTAGTATGTGCCTGTAATCCCAGCACTTGGGAGGCTGAAAACAGGAGGATCACTATGAGTCCAATCTGTGTAGTGAGACATTGTAGACCCTGTACTAAATACATTTTAAAAAATTATCTTGTTTAGTCTCTGTCTCTGCAATTACAACACAGAAGGACTGACAGCCCCTACTGCTACCAAATGCAGGCAGAATGCACAACAGTGCCATGGAGCATGTTCTCCAAAGAATATTTTTGTTAAATGGGGCATCTCTGATTTATAAAGCTTACATCCAAGTTTTAACAATATGAGCAAGAGCATGGTATATTTTGGATGCACTACTGTTCAATCCATGTTTCTTAAACACGTATTTCCCAGAAGTCTTTGCAGTTTAAATGGGCCCAGTTGACTTGCTCTTTCCAGTAGAGAAGAGTAAATGGAAATGTGCAATTGCTTGGTGCTGACACATAGCCAAGTGGATAGGAGTTCCTTACCTGGTCTTTTCTGCTGGTACCATAATCCTGGAAAACCTTATAAGGAATAAAAATTATGAGATAGAAGCAGCCTGACTCACACATTTTCTCTTATAAGAGAAGTGCCACGAAGAAGTACTTGACGAGTAATAGGCTTCGATGGCAGAAAAAGACTTTACAAGTGATAAATCTCTGAGCTCTTAGGGTATGTTTGTTATTGTAGTTCAGACTATCCCATCCTGACTGATACAAATTATTTCCTGACTTCCAAAGTAAGAATACAGAGGATGCCTATTCTGATTTGAGTTTCTACAAGTGCCCTAAGCCACAGCAAGAAATATCCTTCTCTAACTGTGTCCTTTTTAGGAACCAAGTATCTGCAATCCTATATAGCAATAGCACAGAGACTTATAAGTTTAACCATGTTGCTCAGTGATTCCATGTATTATGTATGTTCACATACTGAATATTTTAAAATCATGTCATCATGAGCAGACTATGCATAGGAACATGTAAGTTACATGAAAGAGTTTAACTGATCAAAAATATTTCTTTGAAGATGGTTGATTATATCCTAAGTATACAAAACAATACACAGTAGCATAGGAAATGCTAAGAAAGAACATGAAATCTGCATTATTGATAACTTCAGTGGCTCTCTTCCCATGTGAACTGGGAATAGGGAAAAGGAGAATCTAGCATCAGGTTGTAAGAGAAGGAATGAGTTGGGGAAAGATACATAATGGGAAGCCTAACCATGCAGTTCAGTTTCCTTAGAATTTAAAAAGAAAATCCCTACCTTTGTGTCTCAGCATGGCCAGGACAGATAGCTGTGCTTTGGGGGGTAGCTCTATCAATTCCACTCTTGTCTCACCCCTCCTGAAGAATGCATTCACCCCTTTAGTAACTGGAAATGTTCCCAAGATGTATATAATTTCATGGATGGAAGAACACCAATTTCACAGAACTTAAACGGCACAACCATGTTGTGCTTAAATTATGCAAAAACAAGCTGCATTGTGGGGGCAAGGGAGGGCTGAATGTAGTGGTCCTTGGGTGGTACTGCCAGCCACATGGGAGCAAATGGCCCTTGGGAGTTCTGGAAGCATCCACAGAGAAAAGAAGGAGGGCCGGAAGAGGAAAATAAGCCCAAGTCAGTGTGTAAAATTCTAAGGCGGAGAGGAGACTCCCACGGTTATGGAGGACCAAGATCATTGCTTGGTCTAGGATCAGAACTGCTTGAGGCCAGGAGATGCGAGTGGTAGAAATTAGCCTGATTACGTCAAAGGGATTGTGTCCTCTAGTCTCTTTGCTCATTACCTGGGAAAAAAGAGAGTCTCTATTGCCATAACTATGGGCTTTAAATTAAATAATATCATACAAACACACACTTTGCCCCTGGTATGTTCTCAAGGTTGATAATTTCTATTTTTCAAAAAGCAGACAGAACTTGTTTCTCCAAGTATGTAAAAGAGAGAAGAAGGGTTAAACAAAAACATACCAGGGAACATTCATGTAGTGGAAGAAGAAGCAAATCCATTAAAAATAGTACTTTAGAAAAATATTGAGATCAGAAATGCTTTGTAAGGTAATGAAAACATACTATGGAAAATGTTGTTATGATTATAAATGCTTGAGGGGAAAATAGAGGAAAAATACCAAACTACTAAAGCTGTTATTCTTGCATGGTGAAACCAACTCGTGTTCATGAGCTTGTCTGTATTTTAAAATATTTTTCAGTGAGCATGGATGCCTTCTGTGTAATTAGCAAACAATGTTTGTGCTTGGTTTCGGGATGTAAACGCACCTCAACATCTCCCAGTGCATTTATTCAAAACCGCTGTTGCCATTCCTCCTCTTATCTGGAGCTTTGTACTGTTTGACCAACAACTCACCATCTTCTCTCTGCACCCAAGTGTCAGGTAATCAATCGTCTATTCTTTTTTTTTTTAATTCATCCTCCTACTCTCTACATGTAGTATTTATCTTTTTGTGTCTGGTTTCTGTGACTTAGCATGGTACCTTCCAGATTCATCTACACTGTTTTCAACAATAGAATCCTCTCTTTTAAGGCTGAACAGCACACGTGATATCGTACACTACGAAAGAACACACCAAGTTCACAAACATAAATCAACAATAAAACCTAATTAAGTCATTAAGGTAGCAATTGAAGCTGTAATTAAAAGGAAAAATAATATACTTCCAATAGAATAATCCATATCTCCTGCTTTTCTCTGTGAGAGATAATGAGTCAATTGTAAGAATGAATACATTGAAGAGGACATGGGTAGAAACAGCACATGCTTGCTTAGAATTCTTTTAGGTAGACAAAAGAGCCTTCGATGGTCAAACAACTGACAAATATGCAAGTTATGACTCTTACTAGAAACTTCTTAGTCATCATGCAACCCTGGGCAAGCTATCCACTCTTTCTCAGACCTATTTTTCCTCTTTGTAAAATAATAATAATACCTACCACATATGTTACTTTGAGATTGCCATATAGGCAACCAGAAACTATACACAGTATGCCTAGTACTTAATATGTCCAAAGAATATACGAATTTCTGTGCATAAAGCATTTCCTAATCAAAGGACAAAGAAAACAACTGGACGAGGAATACAGCTTTGAAGAATTTTCCTTTACTCCAGCCTTCTATGTCACAATTACTTTGCTGGCCAGTTAATGGGAATTCATTACAGGGGGTTTAGCCACCATATACCACTGAAGCTGATCTTTAATTTCTTCCTCTAGGGCCCCTGATCAGCTTGGAGGACACTGATGGAGCCGCCCGCCTCCCACTCCCACAGCTCTTCACAAATCTCACCCATAGAGCAGGATGGCTTCTTCCTCAAGGACAGAGGGATGCTGCCCTAGAAATAATTGATAGCTCCATGCCTCCTTCCACAGCAGCAATTTCTAAGATGGCACAAGCTGATGATGTTTGCAAGACTAAAGTTCAAGGGGCTGGCCGTGGCCAGCAATTGATTGCAGCTTGATATTCCCTCTCCTCTGATACTTAAAGTGGGAGAAAGGATGAACATATCTGCCCTCGATGGCTGCTCAGGAAAATTACAAAATCAAAAACTATATAAAAGCATACCTGCTTTCCTTTTAGCTAATTAAAACAGGGGCCCAGCATCGGGAAGCTTTTTCTTGATCACACACTGCCATCTTCTGGCGCCAGTAGCCCATGCTCCGGCAGCCTGCTGGTGACATGCATGAGATGGCTAATGAACATATGCATGCACAGGTGTGTTTAAAATCAGGTCTTAAAGTCCAACTGTAAAAACATGCCAAGAGTCATGAAAACCATAAGGAAATTTAATGGTTTTCTCTGCCACTGGGCTTCTAGCATATAAAGCCATGGAAAGCAGATAGAAAAGGAAAGTGTTTGGAGTGCACTGATCACTGTCTTCCTGGCATTGTAACCAAGGTAGGTGGCAAGGACAAAAGAGGGGGGCAGAATGAAGAGGTATCGGCTGCCCAACAGCTGCAGTGACACCGGCCATCTTGCTTCATTCCTGCCATTGCATTATTTAAGAGAAGGCAATACTTCCTTTTGCCTGTGCCCTCCAAGTCACCACAGCTGCCTACTGCCTGCTAGGAATTGTTGTAAGGCGAGAGTGAGCACCAATGGGTCCCACTAAGCAGCTCTACTTCAGCCTGTGTCTCACTATGTCACGTACTTTGCTCTTCCTCAGACAGAGAATGGTGGTCTGGCGCGAACCATGTTGACTACACATATACAGAGTGTACATGTAGCAACATGCATACATATGTGTAACACACATACATGCACATAGGCTCAATATATGTGAATAGATGTACATATACATGTGTGCATATATATAATTTCTTTTACAATAAGCCACTTGAAAGTAGATTTCAGCTACACCATCTCCAAATAACTGAAGGTGCATCTCCTAATCAGGACAGTCTTCTGCATAACCACAATTCTACAATCAAACTGAAGAAAATATATTTTTAATTCTAAACTATGCTAGTGCCCAGAGTATTAAAACACATCACTCATCACAGACAGCCTTTGAAATTAACCTTAGCACTCCAGTGGATGCTATGCCTTTGGTCTCTGAATTTAGAAAAGCATCCCCTTATTCAGTGGTTTTCACGTGGCATTTTAATGTGAGTACCCTGAGGGACGTCCAGGGATAAGCGATAATTGGCCAGTTAGCTCTTTGGTCATAAAATGAGTAAAAATTATGTTGAAACAGAATGTGAAGGGCCACGTGCCCCCACTGTTCTCTGAAGACAGCAGCAACTGATAGAGGGGTGCCCTCATGCCCCACCCTTCACTCCTCAGCCCTCACCCTGCTCTTCCAGCCTCCTGAGTGCTGCTTGTCAAGGATATGATGACAAAGTGATCTGCTTGGGCTTCTGAAGTTTAGTTCAACTTTCTTTTTCTCTTGTGCTTCCTTTGCTTTCCTTTTTTTATCCTTTCTGACCCAGACTTTGTTTTGCTTCTTTTGTTAAATATCTGAAAGTAAATACCTGAAATACTAACACAAATCTAGTATTGATGGTCTCATTGTCCCACATCAGCGATGGTCAGCTGGGAATGATTTTAGACCCAGGGGATGCTTGCCACCTTCTGGTAATGTTTCATTTATTTTTTGGTCATCATCTTGGGAGAAAGCAGTGCTAGTGACATCTAGTGAGCGGAGGCCAGAGCTGCTGTTCAGTATCCTGCAATAGGCCAGCTGGTCCCCACAGGCAGGAATCATCCAGTACCAAATGTCAATAATTGCAAGGTTGAGTGATCCTATTCTACACAAGCACAGAATCACAAGAAATACATGAATTGTACATATATAAAGTATAATTAATATTAAATTCATAACCTTCCTTTTTCATAAAACAAAGCAGACTTTCTAGTCTTTGTAATTCCTCAAAAGAGAGTGATCAGTCACCTGGTCTAACAACGACGCTGACGTGGTACACACAGAACAATGCCTTCCCTTGGCCAGTTTGGCGATCTCCACCCCAGAGCTCAGTTCTTCCTGAGGAGAGCGGGCTGGGTGCCTCAGTAGCTGAGACTTTATGTAGGAAGCACCGTGCTTCTGCTGTGGAATGCTTTACTGTTGTTCCTGCTTGAATCTCTACTCTACTTTTTTCTGCATACATGGTACAATATATAGGCAGAGCATCCACACTCATGTCACAGATACTTCACTGTCTTCCACGAGACACTTCCAAAGGGGTTGTAACATGTCACTCTTGGAAGTAAAACAAACTACCTCTAGAAATAAAATCTAGTGAAGGGCTTTCTAGTTCTCAATGGGAGAATTCTCCATCCTTCTGAGACAATTCAAAAAAATTAGAAGAAGAAATATGTGCAAAAAATAAAGAGTCGTATCAAAGTTTGTATTAAGGAATATACTGCACTTCTTTCTAACGTAATCTCGGAGAACTGCCCCAGCGACGTGGTACATGTTCACTGAACTGATACACAAATGACTCACTTATCTTTGAAGCAAGTCCATTGAACAGAAAAGATAGCATTCATCTCCTTCCTACAAATGCAAAACCTCAGGTACAAAGAGAGCAGGGTAGGTTCATGATCCCTATATTATCAGATGAAAACTGAACATTTAACTTACTGGACCAAGAGTTTCGTTGTTTCCTAGTTGATGTTCGTGTGGACACGCAAAGAGAACAACGACAATCATTCATAATGTCTGTGTTCTCTTTTCTTTTGTTTTTCCCTTCCACTAATGGGTTAAGCTCCTATCAACTGCTGTTTTTAATTGTTCTTTCGCCATTCTCTCTGTTGTAGAGATGGAAAGTATCTGCGTATGTTCTCTATTCAGGAGACAGTGGAAATATCTCAAACTGATCACAGAACTATTTTTGCAAAATCTGCTTATACCTCTAAAGCTGCCTTCTTCTCCTAATTTTTATTTGTTTATGATTATGTGTGATCACATTAGTCATGGAGAGCTGGCAGATTATGTAACATGTCTCAGCTCCTTGTTCTTCCTCTCCCCTCTCTACCTCTCCCTCCATCTCTTGGTCTTTCCCATTGGCAAAAGATCTACGTATCTTTATTTTGCCCTTTATTTATATATCTCATATATAATCCAGCTATTAGGTCTGACATATCACTATGTGATATTTAAGCTTGTGTGTTTGATATATTTCACTTAACAGTCTTGAGATACATTCACTTTCCTACAAACAACTCAAGCTTATTCTCCTTTTGATAAATCAGTATTCTTCTAATGTATAAATACCACATTTTCTTTATTCTTTCACCTATTAATGTGCATAGGGCTGTTCCAATATTTAGCTATTAAGAATTATGCTACTATACCTATCAATTCTTTACACAGTTTCCCAGGTGACTCTACTGATTAATAAAAATTTGCTACCAAAATAAATGGCAAAGATTTTTTTTAAACAAGATGGAGTTTTAAAAAACTTCTTTTAAAAATAGAAATTAAAAATAGAAATCTGAAGATTTTTTTATGAACTTTGTTAAAAGTTACTGGGGCCAAATTAGGACACAGTGCTTCACTGGCATTTGTAGTTGATGACTTTGTATAAGTATTGATTAAATTTGTGTTTGCCACAGTAGCTGGAACAGTAGAAGGGATTACATGTGTGTTTTTACCAGGAAGCATTCAATACTGCTAAATTTCCTGAGTGGATGGTCTGCAAAGTTAGGTTTCCACCGCTCATGTTTTCTGACTTACAGAAGGGAAATCCAAAAATTTAAATCAAAACAATAGTAGTTGCTGGGTGTGGTGGTGCACCTCTGTAATCCAGCACTCAGGGGGCTGAGGAAGGAGGACCGCTGCATGTTTAAGACCAGCCTGGGCTACAAAATGAGCTCAAGGCCAGCTGAGCTGCATGGCATGGCTCTGTGTCAAGAAGACAAAAAACCAAAAACAGTAGTCGCTCTTATCCAACATTCCCTCTACTGCCTATACCTGAGAAACTGAACTTGGACATTGGGAAAGCAGAAAGAGATCATAACACCCCAACTTTGTTAGTTTAGAATAGAATTTAAGCCACACCATCAACTAGAAGATCAGAGACAATGTAAGCGAGAAAGCATGCTAACAATAATAGTTATGATTCTATCCCAGATTTAATGTATACCCAGGCTTATGCTGATCACTACCAAGTCTTCAGTCTCAGTATCTACCTGATGTAGCTTTCTTGGGTCCCTACCTTACAGACAAGGGAGCTGGAAGTCAGAAAGACCAAGTTTGTTTCTGGGTATTTTTTGTTGTTGTTGTTGCTGTTTGTTTGTTTGTTTGGCAGAACCGGGGATTGAACTCAGGCCCTTGTGCTTGCCAGAGAAGCACTTACTCCACTAGCCATCTCCCCAGCCCCACGACCAAGTTTGTGAGTGTTGAGGACCACCATCAGTGAGGTAGGAAAGGCAATGAACCTGCACTGAAGCCCATCACGTTCCAAGGTGTAACGTTCATCACCTCCCTTGTCTTTTGGGCAGATTAAACAAAAATACTGCTTTAATAAACTGAGCACATTAAACAAAGCCCAGACAACAGGAAAGTAAATAGCTATGGGTTTATGCAAAGGATTCCAGTATTTGTTTAGCATCTCTCTGATGAAGTGACAGCTAGCAAACAGAACTTGATGCAGAAAGGAAGTAAACTCATAAAGGCAAACAGTGAATTCTTGTCTTCAAGGAACCAGCTTGAGTCCTCTTTGATGGTGTGGTGAGGTTGAACTTGGATCTACTGTTCACGGGAGCATTTTATATTTCTGAACAAAGCAGGTGCTCATAACATGTTAATGCTGCTGTAGTCTATTTGAGCATGGCACAAAAAGATTGTGAGCCTAAGAAAATAAGTACCGGGTAAATGCTTGTCCACCAATAGAAAATAATTCTAGGTGATGCAGCTATTAGAAATAACTAGGGCTGGCTGAATAGCTCAGCAGATGAAAGCACCTACAAGCAAGAACAAGGACTGGGGTTTGATCCCTGGGCCTGCCATGCTGGCCCCACCCCTGGGGCATGCTGAGACGGCAATTGAGACTGGGCGTGTGCCTGTAATCCCAGCTCTTGGGAGGCTGTAAACAGGCAGATCACTATGAGTCCGAAATAGTAGTGAGACCCTGAATACCCTGTAGATCTTTTCCTAAAATATAAAAAAAAAGGAAAAAAAGAAAAGAATTGACCAAATGACAAGTATGTGATTACGTGGAAGTATTTGTGGAAACTGGCCAGGTCCTGGGAAGGAAACAGACCGAGAAGCAAACCAGTGGTACATAAGGATACCTGCAGCAAATGCGGACAATACTCCCCTGAGTTGGGCACAGGACAAGTAGCTTTCTAGTGTCAGCTCATTGATATTATCAACTTCACCCTTTTTGTCTCATCTATGGGTCACTTTACAGGGATTAGTTTATTGTATTTCTTTAAATTGATTCTTCTTCTGCTTCCACAGACTTTAAAATGCTATGTTATACTATTATCAAACTGAAAAATCAGTCTAATTTGCCATAAATAGGTAGAAATCAGCAGACTAAATGGGTTAAAGACAGAGTGATATTTGATCATTAAATTCCAGCTGTACCTGCTGCAGCCCTCCCCCTTTACAAAGATTATCAAGAGTGAGGGAGAGGTTGGAGACAATGTCCACACAGAGAATCATTCTCTTCGATCTCTGGAGAACTGAAATGAGCCTGAAAATTAGATTGGACCCTCATTCTGTGGTTCCATTGCATTACAGGGCATGCCTATGAACTGTCTAAGAGGATTTAAGGGCTGGGGGCCTGGGAGTTACACTGAGGATCACTGTGATACCCCACTCATCTACCAAGCTTCCCATGGACTCCCGGGTGGGTCACACAGTGAGTCTCTTTCACTATTCACAGACAGTGATTGACTCTCAAAGCTTACGGTGGAAAAGATGTTAGCACTCAAGTAGTTGGGACCCCTTCTCTGAAGCACAGGCCTTAAAGATTCCCTACATCCCTTCACTCCATCTTGTGTCTTGGAAGTGGTGCTTCCCAAGAGAGCTCATCATGATGAAAAATCTAGTGTATGATCTATTCTGAAGATAAAAGATCTTATTACTGGAAAGCCACTACAGAGGTACTCTCATACCTTTGGTTTGTCTACATTTTATTTATTCATTTGTCTTGTTTATTTACTTGTTTTAATTGGAAAAAATATATATGTATGTATATATTATATATTATTAAGCTATCATGAACAAGAAGACTGAAATATATGTACACTGTGAGATGGCCAAATCGCGTGAATGAGCACATGTATTACCTTACTTATTCATAAAATGATAGGGTTGGATTAAACCTACACTGCCTGATATAGCAGTCAAAAGTGGTACTGAGCTCTTAAAATAGAACTGACTCAGACCAACCTGAAAGTGTCAGAAGTGTACAGCATATAACAATTTTGAAGAATTGGTACTGATATGTATGTGTGCATACAGAAAGTTCATAAATGATTTTTATTTTTCCAAGGTGAAATGTTTTGGACACATGCATTAAATAACAATTACTATTACAATTAAATCCATTTCTTCTTAATTTTTAAATGTTGCAATCGGCAAAGGTAACATTACACTGGAGTCTCGTGTTATACTCATAATGGGCAGTGCTAGATCAGATGTTCTTTTTGATTCCTTACTGATGAATCAAGTCTAGTAATGCATAGTCATTTTTCCCTAAGATTTCAATAGCCTATAAAAGGAAGCATTTAAATTTTATGGGGTGAAAGTCACGGAAAAAATATTTTAAAAACCTCTGCTATCTCTTTCTATATTAATAACAATTGTAATGATGTCAGAAGATGAAGAGCTCACTGTCTTTAAAGTGAGAAAAGAGAAAGACTTCATGGCTCATATGTCCATGAATAAAACCATCTAACTTTGGAACCATCCAAACTTGTTCCTTAATCAAAGATATACTTTTAATGAGATCTTATCTTTGATTGAAAATGTAAGGCTGTAATGAACTGCTGGGCCATTACTCTGCTTTGGGCTTAATTTTTATCTAATTCCAGCTCCCTGATGTTTCTAATATGTAGTTTCTAATTTATGTTAGATATTTAAAACTTTCTTTTTGGCATCTTTTGATATAGTCGTCCATTGGGGGCAATAAGTCCATTTCAAACTTAGAGTGATTACCATACAGAACTCTGGTCTCCATAGAAACATACTGCCTCTATCACATCTTTATGTGGGTTGGTACAATATATAGGTGCAACAGTTGTGTGTCACAACAGAGACTGCAATGATGGCAAGTGCTTTGACTACATTTAATTGTGGTCACACTGTGTAACTGGGGATAGTAGCTGAAAATCCACAGCGTGTGGAGTTGGATAAACTTCCACTCAAGTTGTAACCTGGCTACCTACTCATGATACGAGTTTGGAAATGTTCATTTAATATTTCTTGAGTTCCATTTCATATCTGGAAAAAGTGAGTTTTTTTTTTTTAATGAAGGATAGGTAAAAGTGAGTATTTTTAAATAAATAATATTAAAGTTAATCATGACGCACTAGCAAATAGACTTGCATGT
Organism: Octodon degus; assembly: GCF_000260255.1. Classification (NCBI taxonomy): domain Eukaryota; kingdom Metazoa; phylum Chordata; class Mammalia; order Rodentia; family Octodontidae; genus Octodon; species Octodon degus. The sequence continues at coordinate 5,066,734 of NW_004524597.1, forward strand.
AAAAATAAAATTAAAAATAATGTTTAGGGGCTGGAAAGATGGCTCAGTAGAAAAAGCACTTGCCTGGCAAGCACAAGGGTCTGAGTTCAATCCCTGGTTCACCAAAAATAAATAAATAAATAATGTTTATTCTTTTTCAGGTGTTTTCTTCTTGTTCCATGGAGGGAAGGAGGGAGGGAGGAAGAAAGGGGAAGAAGGAAGGAAGAAAGGAAGGAAGGAAGGAAGGAAGGAAGGAAGGAAGGAAGGAAGGAAGGAAGGAAGGAAGGAGGAAAGGAAAGGATAGATGTGAATGCAGGCCTTCATATCTTTACGGGCATGATCCTCTTTCAACCCCCCTACTGGCATTCTGGGCTACTCTGACAACTTCCTCTATCTTAACCTGAAAGTACGCCCCTCTTGAGCAATGACCCACTCATGGCAGGCCACTACCACAAAGCAGAAAGCTCTTAGGGCTTCTGTCACCAGTAGGAGGGCAGGATGATGTTCAGCACATCCCTAGTGTACTTTCAGGTCCTTGGAAGGCCTCCTCAGGACTCCCAGTAACTATAATTCTTACTTCTAAGCCTGCTGTTCTTTATGGTTTTATTCTTTTGTTTTTGAGACAGGCTCTCACTACATAGTTCAGGTTGGTCTTGAACTTGCTAGGTAGCCCAAGCTGGCCTTGAACTTGCACAAATCCTATGGCTCAGCCTGCTGAGTTCTAGGGTTACAGGTATGTACCACCATGCCCAGCTATCTTTATTATTTTCTTTTATTTTGTATTTTAGGGAAGGTTCTACAGGGTGTTCAGGATCTCACTACTAGATTGGACTCATAGTGATCTGCCTGTTTACAGCCTCCCAAGAGCTGGGATTACAGGCGTGCACCACCATGCCCAGTCTCAATTGCCATCTCAGTTTGCTATGGGGGCAGGGCCAGCATGACAGCCCTAGGAATCAAACCCCAGGCCCCTGTCCCTGCTTGCAGGCTCTTTAATCCACTGAACTATTTGGCCAGCCCTTGTTTCTTTTTCTTTTTTTTTTTCTTCACCTAGACTACTGTTTTTAAACCCATCTATGCCACCAAAAAGCTCTTCACTTACTTTCAAAGACCTTTGTAATTTAATGAAGTTAATCAGGAAGTGTGTGTATCTCTGTGTGTGTGTGTGTGTGTGTGTGTGTGTGTGTGTGTGTGTGTGTGTGTGTTCCTTGTGCCTGATACATTTCTGAATGTTAGATACTTTTGGGTTTGTGTAGAATACAGAAGGAATAGAGAAGATAAAGGACAGAGATAGGATGGAGGCTGATTTACAAGAGATAATCCAGGGTATTTTAGAGATGGGCAACTGTCTGGAAGCCCTGTTCAGCCCATGTAGACAATTTTTATTTTTCCCTAACTGACTTCCATCCTGACTTGAGTGAGAAGCGCTGGGTCTTGTTTTGGGGTTACTTCCTTTTCTCTGTTATCATCTTATGTGTCTGGTCGTAGACAGGCTTCATCTCAGCACACCAGAAATGGAGTAGAATCTGGGCCTGGATCCTCAGAGCCCTGTGTTTCTGACTACTCTTCCTCTGGGTGCTAGGTTCAGTCAACAGGTTGCTAGGATAGATGGGGTGTACGACCCATGGCGTCAGACAACGGCGCCACCTAAGAAGTCATCTTCCTGTAGGGTTGTTTGAGAAAAGCAACTCCTTCAGCTGTGGTTACTGAAATCATAGAATGCAAGGGTACAGCTAGTGCTATCTTTCTCATGGCTTCCCAGGGCAAGCCAAATCCAGTGTGTGAAGAGAAGCAGTCAGAGGAGGGAGGACAAAGCTTTCCTTGGGGCCTTGGAAGGACCAGAACCCAGTCACACCTAAATCAGGAAAATGATTTTATGCCAAGTGGAGATGCTGTCACATAAAACTGAGTTCCTCACTGATTTTTCTTTCCTTCCATTCCTTCATTTCTTTTATTTTCTCTTGTTCTCTCTCTCTCTCTCTCTCTCTCTCTCTCTCTCTCTCTCTCTCTCTCTCTCTCTCTCTCTCTCCCCCCTTCTCCCTCTCCCTCTCCCTCTCCCTCTCCCTCTCCCCCCCCATTATCCTTTTCTGTCATCCAAAAATAGCCTATCCTTTTTCTACTTTACAAAACAATTCTAATTACATGATCTCCGGTGACGCTAAGCTCCTTGGTGGTAGGTACCCAGAAAATATGTTGAAATAACGTTGGATACACAGTGCTTTATATATAGGAATGAAATCAAAGATGAGTGTCTCCTTCTTTCTCATCATACCTTAACTTAGCCTAGTTGAGAAAGACCTGATAGCTACTGACCAGCAGTTGCTACTCACATTTCATGTCAAATGTGATTTAAAAAGTAGTAGTAAACATGGGGCACAATCAGCAATTGCAATAATGTGAATAACTCTAGTAAAGGTGATAAGCAAATACATGACTAAGCTCCTTAAAGTTCACAGGTGCATCAGAGTTATCATAAAGTATATCTGAAAATTTCAATTTTTAAGGACAATTGACTTTATGAAAAGATAAGCTGACTGTTAAAAGACACCCAATGATTTTACAAACTGTTACAATTACTGAGATCACACAGATCAGCAAAGCGGTCCAAAAGACTTAGAATACTATCTAGGAGCACAGATAAAGGGAGAATTAAAGTTATTTTCTTGGTAATTCAAAAGAAACTTCTGATAGACTGCAAGCACCTGCCATAAAATCAAAGGTTGAAATGGGTCCTACTTAAACGAACTGTTATATTTCAAGAACATAGATAGTTGCTTTAGTGTCATGAATACCAGTCGGTCTGGAGACTCCTGCCTGGTGCTGACACTTCTGCCCTAAGTGACGGGCAGCAGGGATGGGCCGACGACTGCCCTACATAATTTCCCCATCCATCATTTTTAAATCACTGGACAAGTTGCTGCACATTCTGACAGATCCCATTTCAGCAAAGACAAAGCCACCTGCATCTTGAAACCGCATCCAGGACTGATGTGTAGCACACAGTCAATGAGGCGACAATCTTGCGAACTCTGATTTTACTTTTTTTTTTTTTTTTCCAAAAAAAAAAAAAAAATAGGACAAAGATTCCTCTTTAAAGCTGTCTGGAAGGTGACTGGTGCCTATTTCATATGCCTGGCCCTTTGGTAATATTTCACTTCAGATATTTACCATAGGTTATGGCATCTTACTTGGAACTTCCTTCTATCTATGAACTTCTATTTCTCAGCAGGAATATTATTCTTTTTTATACTCTCCATTTAAGGTACCTACCAAGAAACATGCATTGAGTGACTATTGTGTGTCAGACACAGGACTGCAATCTACCCATAAATAAATAACACCTGGGAGTCAATGAGAGCATCATGATCTCTACAGAAGATACTGAGACACAGAATGTGTGAAAATGACACATCTTTTATTCAATCCATTCCTCAGTAGATGGGCTTTTGGGTTGTTTCAAGATTTAGCTATGGGCACACATATATCATTGTAGGATGATGCTTTCGGTTCTTTTGGAAAAATACCCAGGAGGTGAACAGCTGGGTTGAATGGGACCTCCAATCCTAGCTTTTTGGGGAATCTCCACACTGATTTCCAGAGTGGTTAAACAAGTCCACATGCAACTATAGAGAAGGGTTCCTTTTCTCCACAGCCTCTCTAGCATTTGTTACTGGGTAATTTTTTGAATATTTATAATGTGTTACTCAGCTATAAAAAAAGATAAATTCAATGCTTTTATATATAAATGATTACAACTAGAGACTGTATTGGTAAGTGAAATAAATCAGACCCACAAGTGCAAATGTTATATTGTCTCACTAGTGTGAGAATCTGAAAGATTAAATAAAATTCAAAAGGTACAACAGACACTGTGAAAGAGAAAGAATTTGTTTAATGGGAAAGAAAAACTAGGATGAGCAAAGTTCACAGACGCATCAGAGGACAAAAGAAAGAAGGGGAAAAAGTATATTTATGTATATATGCAAAATAGTTTTTGTTTATAATTGTACTGCAGATTTCTGCTGGTCTTTTGAAAGGAGCAGCTAATGCTTAAATTTATTTTTTTCTTTTTAATTTCTTTTTTTATTTATTTTATTTTATTTGTGTGTGTGTGTGTGTGTGTGTGTGTGTGTGTGTGTG
>NW_004524597.1:5071477-5074598 GCF_000260255.1 Octodon degus
CCCAGCAGTGGAATTGCAGACCTGCACCACCAATGGTGGCTGTAGGCAAACATATGCCATCTTTCAAATGATTTTTTCATCAAATTGCAGCACTACCAATAAAGAATGATGGAGCCAGTTTGCTGTTCATGGCAACCCCGCATAGCAGAAGAGTAAATATTCTTATTTTATGGGAATGTGGCTAATTTAGTAGGGACAGCCTGAGTCATGTCTGGGAAAGACATCCACTGTGTGCCTAATTTGTTTTCCTTTTCTTTGGACCAATATTTTGCTAGGTCATTAGCTCTTGCATTTTATAATGATTTTTCATAGAAATCTTCCAATTATAGGGCTAAAACTAATTGCTGTAAATGTATGGGTTGCTAAATTAGGTCAAAAAGTAAACTTAATCTGAAATGATCAAATTAAAAATGCATGCTTTATCCTTGTTGAAAGCTAGGAACGTTAGATGACTCTGAAGGAGTGCACAGGTGGGCCTACAGTTGTCCAGGGTCTCCTCTGACTTGTACACCACCAGTGCCAATTATTTATCATGGATGAAAAAGGCTGTCCGTGTCCCAGGCTGAGTTAGACCCTGCTTGCCTGGCTTACGGTGAACATCTGCTGCCCGCCTTCTGCTGGCTTAGCCAGAAATCCGAAGTGGTGGACCTTGCGACCCTTTCTATTCTAAATAATTTGTCTTCCCTCAAAAAAAATCATTCATTTAAAAAATATGACATTTATTAAGGGTGTGGATCTTAAATTCTTACCACATGGAGACACCCAAATAAATCAGTAAATATGTGAGGTGATGCATATGTTAATGAGAATTAAGAGAAAGGCATTTATCTGTCTTCTCTTCATCTTTGGAATTAAATAGGAAGAGTCTGGATTTATTTCATACATGAGTTATCAGATTCTTTGCCAGGACAGATAGACGAGATAGATAGGTAGACAGATAGGTTGGTAGGTAGGTAGGTAGGTAGGTAGGTAGGTAGGTAGATAGATAGTTAAGTAGACAGACAGACAGACAGACAGGAAGAGGGAGGGGGAGAGAGAAAGAGAGAGACAGAGAGACAGAGAGAGATATCTTGGTAATTATTTCACAACACACATGAATATCAAACATGAAGTTTTACCTTATACATAATTTTTACTTGTCAGTTATGCCTTGTTCAAGTTGGAAAAACCAAGAAAACAGGAGAAAGTTTTAATTGACTCACAGATCTGGTAGTTCTTAACTTAAAAGACAGCACACTTTTCACAACTTTATACAAAATCAAGTTCTGCCCCCACAGTGGGCCAGAAGGACAGTAAGCTGATGGACTCCATGTGAGAAGTGCAGGGCTTCTGTGTGTACATTTTTACGTACGTGGTGTGCACACATTCATGTTTTCCCCAACCCATTGCTACCTAGGTTCTTTTGTCACTGCCTTGATTCCATCAAAAATGATTTCAGCAACCCAGATGGACGGCAAACTCCTCAAGTTTTCTGACCTCAAGCAATAGGAAGAAAATTTCAGCCGAACTGTGCAAAAGGACTGAGACAACATAAATCACATTTGGACAGGGAATGCTTTCTACCTAAAATGTGAAGTTATCCAATCACATATCAAGAAGTCAGATAATAAAACACACCAATTGAAGGGAAAGAAAAATTAATTAATGTTCATGCCACTCATCACCAAAAAAGCCACTGGCCATTTTTTTTCCTTTGAAAAGACAAGATGACAGAATCATCTTCAAAAAATAGCTCTGCACTTAATTAAGCATTTCCTAAATACATTTTAATTCAGAGTTTAAAGAGAGAAACATCACTGAAAATTTCACAAAAGAATAGACTTGCTTCTCTGAAAGTAAAATAAATGACAAATGAAAATAATAGCTATAATTAATGATATTAAAATATAAGCAACTCAGCCCCAGTTAATACAAAATTAGGAAGAGATGACAAGTCACTCTTTTGAAATTAAGGGATCAAAACATAAAGCTACTTATATGAAGTAGAAGGTAAATCACCACAATGAAGTAATCAGTAGAGGGGCTTCTCACGGGCATTGGTAAGGGTGTTTACAACTGCCTGATGGAAGATTTTATTTGTTAAATTGATTTTAAGTCATGCAGGAGCCTGATAATACTACTGATTTGACAAGCTGCAAATCTATAACATAACAAGAGAGATAGGCATGCACAAAAGAAGAGAAGCACAAATCGCTATCTCCTCTTCATCTTTGGAATTAAACATGGAGCACCTGGATTGCTTTTCCACATGAGTTACCAGCTTCTGGGTAGGACCAGCCTGTAGTGGTGCAGGGTATTGTGTGCTTCACACCTTTACTGAGGGCACATCAATAGCAGTTGCACGGCCTGAGTCGTCATCAGCCCGCATATCCTAACTGGATATACCAAGCCTAGTGAACCTTAGGCATCCATCCGGTTTCCAGCTCTCTGTGTACATCCTCACTCAGACAGACAAGTACCTATGGGATGCACAAAACCTCAGCTAGAATCTCAGGACTTCTACCTAGTCCAAGTTTCATTACTTATGTTGCTATTGACTTAAGTGATCCTAGTTATACCTTCTCTGATCCTATCACTAACAAACTGAAACAAAGATCTTTTAAACAGTAAGAAAGAGTAAAGCAAACATGTATGCACTCTGCAGGCAGCTCATCTTTTCTTAGGGTGAAATTCGTATCTACCCAGGATGGTTAAGTCCCCACAGAAGGACAGCACATTGAGTTCCAGGGAAACCCTAGAAATATTTTATCCTCTGCAGTTTCCATGGGAAGTGGAGCATCTGCAAGGTTAAGTAGCTAGAAATCTGGGAATCTGGGGTTCAAATCAGTCTTTAAATGTCTGAACTGAAGCTCAGAGCCACTCTGCTATGCCGGAGGCTCTTTGGATTAGCTTCCCAAAGCTTCCAGACCAACTGGTGGGTAGACCAGACACACAGCCTGATCTACCTGCTTTCCACTGCACTCTGTGACGTGTCTGGGCCTGCAGTACCACAGAGCGGTCCCAGCAAAGCCCCTTCACCTGCTTTTTGGTTTCCAACCACGTGAAACCAATTTCCCTTGACACTAGATCCATTGTAGAAGCTCAGCCTCTCTTTGCCTGCCTCTTCCTCCACCAGCCCCTT
>NW_004524597.1:5075978-5097347 GCF_000260255.1 Octodon degus
TGCTAGCTTATTTGCCAATCTTATCATTTTGGCAGGTGAGAATTCTACCACTGAACTACCAACGCCTACAGTCTCATCATTTTGGGTTGCTAATTATTATTTGTTATTAATAGTGGTATATGTTTGAAATACACAATAATTACATTCACTTTAGGGAATGTACATCCAGCATCCAGCTTCTTCTTAATCACTTCTCTGTTGTCTCCTGAGCCCTACCCACCGACCTCTACTGGGTTCCCAAGTCTTGCTGTGCTTCTGCATCTAGATGTCTAATTTCTACAATATCTTCCTAGGACGCTCTGCGCATCTCCCCTCACCCTGAAACTTCAATGCCATTCCTTTGGAATGCTTTCATTTTCAGTTTCAAAATCTGGGGGAAATCTTTGGCACTTCTTCCTTTTTAATACATAGACATAATCAGTCCTTTAAAAAAGAACATTTGGAGAAGAAGGAAGACCAAGGTTCAGACAAATTTGGGGAGTTCTATCCAGAACGGTGCTCCTGATCAGCTTTGCCTCTGTTGGCTAAGGTATCTCACTGTGGTTTCTAATGAGACATTCATCTGTGCATCTTCCTTTTTCCAAGTAAAAAGCAAGTCTTCTTCACAAACCCTGCTCTGTCTGTCCAAAGCGTGGCGGACTGATCCATTGTCACCTCGAGAGAAAGACAGTGGACTGAGCAGCAGCCCTGGCGTCTGCTTCTTAATGACATGCAGCTCACTGTCATCTAAGCCAGAGAAAGCCAGGGGATTAATTCACGTGTCCTGCTGACCTAAAACGTGTCTGTCATAGCAGCGAACTGTACACAAATACTTAAACCGAGTCCCTGTTGCACTTCTGGGTGGAGCTGCCCATAGCCTCTGCCCAGAGTCAGCAAGTTACATGGAGAGCCCTAATCTGACTTGCAGCCCGAGCCTTTCTCGTTCTCCCTGCTTGCTTAGAACACTACTCTTGCTTGCAGTCTCGCCTGGACCTCTGCAAACAAGTAGACTTCAGAACTTTCAAAAGGCAAACAGAATCCCTCCACAGACTTCAACTCCCTCGTAGAAAACAGTATTTTCTGCACTTCAACTATTTATATTCCATATGGACAACTGTCCTACAGTCCTCTGGTCTTTACACTGATTAAATTTTTGTTCTTATACACCTGTTAGAATAAAAGAGATTAGTTAAAATCTATGCAAGATTTAAAAAACAAAGACTACATCTCACTAAAGTAGATTAAAAGAAAGTAATACCTTTGTCACGCATAAAATTATTCCTAATTCAAAAGCAAAGAAACATGACTCAGTCTCAGCTAGATATGAGAATTGCTAGCTAAGAAGGTCATTTGGTTACAAAGACATGTTAGCAAATGCCTTATATCTTTCAGTTTGTTTAAACACACACACACACACACACACACACACACACACACACACACAACCAAATTATGCCTCTGGAATGTAATCACAACGTCTACAATATAGAAGACAAAAAAAAAAACAAGCTCCTTCCTCTCTCTGATTTTGATACTAAAGCCAAACCACCAAAGATCATCATCCGTCTTCTCCGACCTGAGCCCCACCCTTAACCAGCACTGGCCTGCAGGAAACCTGTTCCTACTCTATCATACGCATTCGTGTTTTCCAAGTTTTGTTTTGATTGACAACTAAAGGATGTAAAAATTTATGATGTTCAATGTGATGCTGTTTTGATATATGTACTCCCAAATGCTTGCCACAATCAAACTAACGAGCCCAGCCATCACGTTACAGTTAACTTCTTTGCTTTGATGGTAAGGGTGACTGAGATTTAAGCTTTTAGAAAATTCAGCATGTTGGTAACCATATATACACACCATGCCAAGCATAACTCTCCTAGAAATTATTCATGTTAAAGCTAAAAATAAGTATCTTTGATCCTTCTTCCTACCTCCAGCTCCTAACAACCATCAGTCTACTCTAATATTATTAACTTCACTTTTCAAATGCCCTGTACATAAGTGAGAGTGTCCAATTTTTGTCTCTCTGTGTCTGGTTCCTTGCACTCGGCATCACATCCTCTGTCTAGATTTATCCGTGTTGCTGTTTCTTATTTTTAAAGCTAAATAGTATTCCATCATAGAACTAAAGTGTGAACCAGCAATCCCATATTCTGGGTGTACACCAATAAAATAAAATGATGGTCTAGAAGAGATGTCTGCATTCACATATGCATTCCCTCACGCGCAGTTAAAAATGGAACACATGGCTAAGAAACAACACTACTGTTTCTCAGAGTCCTGGTTTACTTCATCTTCTTCTACCCAGTCTCCGTCTTCACCTCAGTGCCAGACTCACCCAACACCAGCTCTACCTCAACGCCCTCTTTGATGACTCATTTTCTCTTTGAGTTTGTCAGACAAAGTCAGATGCCTCCTTGGTTCCACGTAATCCTGGGCTCACTCAGTAATGACTTCCCTTTTAGGAGGAAGGAAGATTGCCACAAAGCCCCAATCCATTTGTGTTCATTTGTTTTAGGGGAATTCTATCATCACCAACTTACAGATAAATAAATAAAAACTAAGACTGGGTTACAAATATCAGGTTCACAGTGTTGGGATTAAAACTCATCACATCTAGACTCAAAATCCCATGGATTAACCTCTGCACACTGGGATTCCCATATTTCCATGGAATTTCTAATTCTGCTCATTCTTGGATAAACTCTCTACAGCAAGGAACTGAAACAAGCCTTTGCAAGGTACAGTCTGAGCTTCGCATTTAGAACTACTATTTTCAATCCTCAGATTGGAAGACATCCGGGCCTCTTCCCTACCTGAAAGCAGCTGCTCGGCAGAAGGGCCGGAAGGTCAAAGCAGTGAAGAATCTCTACCTCGAGCCAGTTAAATCCAAAACATTGAGGCTGAAAACTTACCTCCTTCTGAAATCCAGATTATTTGCTTGGCAATGAATACAGTTACAGATCAACCACAAGTATGCCAGCTGGAAAGTACAAATCTAAGGTGCTGCAAATGCACTGCTTGGTTTTTGCATAAGACTAAGCAGCACTAGAAACAACAGAGGTATATCCCCTGTGGTCCAAATCCCTGAACTCAATTCTGGAAATCGTAGTTTACTGGAATTACCTTTCACAAGTTGCCTCCATTGTTGCAGCTTATGTATTTTTCCCCCATGAAACAGAGATGATGAAGGCACCACACACACACACAACACTAACACACGCACATGCAAGCATGCAGAACTGCTGAGGGTGCCAGCTCTGCAGTGTGCATCATGAAAACATCAATTTCAAAGTGTTAGCATCCACCAGGACAAGGGAGCCCTTCTTCTGATGAGTGTTGCCCTCAGACCCACCTGAAAGTTTCTATAACTTTGGAAACCACTCATACTCCCTTTGTGCAGGTTTGGAGCTGATCTGAAGCTGTTCAGTGGCACTGGGCCAGGTCATAAAGGAAGAGGAAGCTCTGTCTGTGTTGATAGCCTCTGACAAATGGGCTCTGGCCTCCTCCTGACGGATCGTCCCCTTGACTGGCCCATCAGCCTCTCCACTCATCACCTGAAGCACGGTCTTCATGATAGCATCGAAATTCAGATGGATCTTACACCAGAAATAAAAATGAATTTCAATGCCTCCCTTCCTCAGCAGCAACACAAGTGTTTAAATGCCAAGTGTGTGCAGTTTGGTAAGGCCATGCAGCTACTTCCAAGTGACAAGCTACCTCCTGTCACCTCTGCTAAATCTGCATTAGCTCTGTAGGATTCACCTGTGGGAAGACATGCAGCGTGCTCATGCCTTTTGTGAAAAGGTGACAAATGCCAGCAGCCTTTAGTATATCCCTGTGCCACTCTCTGAGGGAGTTTTCGGTATGGCAGGACTCCATCCAAGCACTGGTACATGCCCAGGACTGCTAGCTGGCACACTTAGAAGCAAAAGAGAGATGCAAGACCAGTGCACGTGACAAGATGCACCGTGAATTTCCCTATCAACACCGAGCCAAAGTTTGCCAAAAGTTAATTAGCTTTACACTGGCCTCTGAGAGAATAGACATCCAACAAAAAAAAATGGAAGACAAAAGTCCCTTCTCTGTTCTCTGTCAAAGTTTTCAGGTGGAGCCCAGACTCTGTGCAGAATAAGTAAAATGACTTTACTGCCCCTCGTTTTATTAAGAGGACTCTCTTCATCCCTTGAGATCTGCTCCTTATCTTCAATCATTTCTCAGTCTAGGAAGCAATGGGAAAAAGGAGTCATCTCAAGGTGAATGGCCCAGCTCCATGGCAAGGAGCGAGAGGGAGGCCACAGTCGGTGGAAGGCAGCCATGAGAGCGTCGCTGCACTCCAGGGAAAGCTCTGTGTTTTGTGTTTTCTAAAAATTCTTCTACTGAAGATACTCAGCAAGAGAAAAGCAAAGGTGTCAACATACACAAATATCTCTCTATCTGCAGGATGCGTGGAGGACATACAGAATGGAAGGAAAACAAACAGAGGAATCCTCAATGTGATTTGGGTGCTGCTACCAATCCCACAGGGGTCCTTAAGCTTTCTTACAGAAACCGAATTGGATTTTAAAGAAAACACTGCCAATTCTCCTTCCGAGCACTCAGAGGCGGTAAAAGCCCACACAGGCCAAGGGGCCGCTGCTTCAGAGACAGGTTTACTTATTATTTTGGCACCTCTGTCATCTCTTGTCACTTCAATTCCACTTTATCAAATTACTGATTTTGCCAGAAGCATTTGGATTAAATGGAGAGGGATGCGCACACGCACGCAGGAACAAGTGTCACCACTTCAGTGGGGAAGTTTCATAATTATACATCAGGGTGACAGTGGGACCAGAGTGCATCCTTGGAAGAAGATGACGACCACTCTGGCTGCTGCCGCCACTGCCTCCCTTGTGGCCTCACCCGCATCCCTGTGTGCAGCCGGCATGAGAGAGCCATGCTTCTGAGGGGGCTGCAGGACTCTCTTCCTCGGGGCTGATGAGAGTTTGCATTGTGGCTTGTCCCTAAAAACAAAGGGCTCCAAAATATGCAGCTAGCTCCCAAATCTCACCATCAACTTTCCAAAAAGTGTATATTTGTATGTTTGTGACAGGTAGCAGTTATAGTCTACTTAGGAGACCGATGCATACAGATACCACATCTGGATCATTTCTACCCCCAGCCCCTCACCTCGCTCCCTAGATTCTCTGCCCTTCTCCACAGACTCTGTCTCTATTTCTTTTTTCTTTTTTTAATTTAATTTTTTAATGCATTTGGTTGACAGGGTCTCACTACCCAGCTCAGACTCATAGTGATCCTCCTGCTTTCAGCCTCCCCAGCACTGGGATCGCAGGTGTGCGTCACCACGCCCAGACTCTACAGCTGGCTCAGCACACCAGGGGGTGGGGCTGGCGCAGCATGTGGCGCCAGGGAAGGAACCTCACTCCCTGCACTTGCCTAAGCAGGTGCTCTAGTCCACTGAACTATCTTGCTAGCCCCTATCTCCCTATTTCTTAACATTCTTCTTTTCTTGTGCTCTTTAAATTGTTTCTATTTTGAATCTCTCATATTGGAGAAATTGTGCCTGACTTATTTCACTCAGTATTATGATCTCAAGATCCATTCATTTTCCTTTAGATAGCTGAGATTGTTTTTTCTTTAGAGTTGAGCAATACTCCATCATATACATATCTCACCCCAAATTTCTAACCACACTGGAGACACAGAGACACAATAGCCCAAATATGAGACTCATCATATTACCAAATTTTTGAAAGAAAGAAACATACGATAAAGAGAGATAAGGTCTTCTGTTAACAGGAGGAATGAAAAGTCCTTAGTAAATCAGAATCTGAAGGGAATGTTTTAGTCACTAAGCATCAATGTCAAGTGCTTGGTTAATTCACCTATCAGCATTTGAGGTCAAGTTTAACCATCAAACATCTTCCAAAATTAAGGCTTTAATAAGTGGTTAGCAACCCAGAAACATGAGGAAATTTGTAGAAATACTGAGGTAGATGTGCTTGTCTCTTTCAGGCCCACAGTGGCCACGAGTGGCTCCTTACTGCTGAGCCCCATAGCGTAGCCATTAGCCTGGCTGCTCACCCTCATGAGCTAGACAGAGGAAGCCAACAGAACCTGCATGGCCTGTGCTGCCCAGAGCTTGTCCTAGTGCTCATTTGTCTTGTTAACAATGAAAATGAACTTGTTCTACCACCACCAATTCCCTGTAATCTTTCCAACACTATTAATATATTAATAAAGATAGATATAGATATAGATATAGATGATATAGATGATATAGATGATATAGATATAGATATAGATATAGATATAGATATAGATATAGATATAGATATAGATATAGATATAGATAGATGTCAAATGACAGGACAGAAACCTGTTTGTGACCTGAATGAAAGTCTGTGGTAGTGTGACCATCCCGGATTCTAGAAATCAGTCCGAGGAACTGCTTTCTGTGAACGCTGGTTCACAGCACAGTGCGAAAGCATTAACGATAATCTGCCAGTTGCTTGTCCTGAAGGGCTCCGCACCAAGGCAGATAAATGCGGAGAGCAGCTCAGGCATGTAGGAAAGAACTCTCCCCTGGTGCCTCAAATCTCAAACAGGAGGTGACTCCTCATGTGAATGTTCCAGGGTGAAATTTGAGACAAATTCTTTTTCAGAAAAGAGGACAAGCATCAGATCTGAGAAGACACATATGGAGCAGCCTAGTAGCCAATATTCTACACCATAAGGAACACCATACAATGACATGTAATATACAAAACATATAATATCCAACAACAATCTCCAACTAAATTGGAAAGTGAGTCATTTTCCTGAAAAAGATATGACTAGAACAAAAGCTCAGCACCAATTTTTATTAACCTAATTACATTATATACTCTTCATTGAAACTGTTAGAAATAACAGATTGAAAGGAAGGAAAATGATGAGCATTGTACAGTTTATCACAACATCTAATACGAGCACATGGTTACCTGCAAATCAATGCTGAGTGAGGCATACCTTCCACACCTGGGTCGAAATCACAGAGTTCTTGTTTTGTTTGAAACCAGAAAGATGGAACATATTGACTTACCTTTCTGTCCTCTATTTCCACGCAGGTATTGAAGTCACTTTTGATATCCTGAAAGGAGGAGAAAGAAAGCAAGAGAAAGAAAAGAAGTCAGACCTATAGCCAGACAACAGTCAGGAGTATCACTGAAAAGCCCTTTAAAATAGAAAGAGCTCACACTCCTAGCCATTCTTCTTCAAGTCATTGCTCTTTATAGGGCGTTTTAGAGGGGTGTGCCAAGGTGTTCGCCTTAGAGACATATGGATGCCATAAGGAAGCTGTACATAACCCTTATGCCAATTAGATGCTATGCACCAGCAGCCAGAAAAGAGAGAAGCTGATGGCTCAGAATATGATCTGTCCCCATCTGCAACACCTTCAGTCACATCAGCAGAGAGGACCCTTAATTGGATTCAATGTCTATCCTATTCCAATTTAGAAGAATCAAATCTACCTTGTTCTAACAAAAGACCATCACCACCTATTTCTTGTCCTCATGTCCATCCACCAAGTTACTCAGGCATCTGTCCATCTACCCAGCCATCTCCTTAGCCATCCAGCCATCCACCTTCCACCCACCCACCTACCCATCCATCTGTGAAGCTACTCATCCATCTGCTCACCCACCCACACATCCATCCCCATACATACATGTACACATGTGTATATACATATGTACATCTTTTTACCCACCTACCCACCCACCCATATGCCCACCTAGCCATCCACTTGGTCATCTATTCCTCTTCTATTCATCCATCTATATTTATTTATTTATTTATTTATTTATTTATTTATTTGCGGAACCAGGGGTTGAACTCAGGACCTTGCGCATGCCAGACAAGCGCTTATTGTACTGAGCCATCTGCTCAGCCCCTATCTATATTTATTGCAATTTACTTTTTGTCTGTATTTTTTTTCTGGAATAGAGAGTTGATAGAAGCATGGTTCCTACCCCCATGAAACTCACTAGATGAAAGAGCAAGCATATTCACACAAGCAACTGTGGGACTAATCCACTCATGCAGAAAGTACACACTGGGCAACTATTTATTATGAGACCTGGTTCTAAGCATAAAGCACTTACGTGCAGACATAAGGAAAGCCTTATCCTGAGTTGCTCAAACTTGGCTAGTGAAAATCAGACCATCAAAAGGACCTCAGCGCATAGCCTTTAGAAGGGGATATTTACTAGGAAGGAAAGTAACATAAAGAGAAGGGGGTGGGAAACACAGGGTACAGGGGCATAAGTTATCAAATTTAGAAAGAAAGTAGCAATTGAACAAAGGTGTAGAGTGCTGGGGGCTGCACCATGGCCATGGGTATGTTGGGATGGATCCATCAAGAGGAAGTAGAACTTCTGTGGACAGAGGGGCTTAGCGGGACTCCATGAATAGAGGGAACTCAGAGCAGAAAGGTGGGTGAGAGGAGAGCATCTGGCGTTCATTTGGACAGCAGTGAAGAGAAACAACACAGTGTTATTTCCTTATTATGGCAAAATACACACACTAACAGTGGAATTATACCACACTTAAGTATATGAAGTAGTGCATCAAATACACTCATGTTGTTGTGAGTTATGGTCAACATCTAAGTCCAGAACCTTTTACCTTGCTGGACTGGAACTCTGCCCCATTACACAGGTTTCCCGTTTCTCCTTCCCACGCCCTGACATCCCCCATTCTGCTTGCTGTCAAGCTGAGCCACACATCCCTGTTATCAGTAACACACCTCGTCAAGAAAGCCATCACACAATACCACAGGCAGCGGGCTTGCACAACAGATATCCCTTTTCCCAACTCTGGGGCTAGAACTCCAAGGAGAATGTGCTACCTGGGACACTTCCTGGCCAGGCCTCTCTTCCCATCTTGTTCTCACATCCCTTTCTCCGTAAGATCATGGAAAAAGAAAGAGCACTCCATATCTTGTTCCTCTTCTCACGAGGACACCAGTTCTATCCTCAGGACCTCACTGCACCTTCATTACCTCCTGCCAGGCCCAGTCTCTAGGCACAGACACTTGTGGAGTCTGCTTTACTGGACAGATTTCGAAGGCAAATCATTCATTCTGTAGCTCCTAGGTAAGTGCAAGGATACAGCGTCTGTACTTCGACAACTGCCTTATTTCACGGAACTTAATGTCCTGCAGGTTCCTCTGTGTCGTAGCATGTACCAGCGTCTTTTGCCTTTGTGGATCCGTGGGATTCCACTGTGTGAGTAGATCACATTTCTGGTCTATTCGGAAGTGTCATCCATTAGCAGATGCTCGGATTGGTTTTACCTTTTAGCTAATGATAAATAATGTTGCCAAGATCCAGAGCATACTTTTTTCAGTGCAACTCCCTTCTTTCAATTTTTGTTGTAGATGCCTGGGAGTGGAACTGGTGAGCTATGCACTCATTTTAGGTTTACTTTCAGACGGGAGCCCTGTTATCCACAGCAGCTGTCATCCTTTACATCCCCCCCTCCCCCAGCAAGGTGCAACAGTGCCAAGGTTGCCACATCTTGGCCCACACTTGTCATTCAGGGGCTTTAGAGTGACAACAGGCACAATTGGACTTCTGTTTTAACAGAACAGAAATTCAAGAGTTAGCGATGCAAGGAGGGAAAAACAGCCATTCAGGAGCTACTGCAGGCAGAACGGCACATGACAAGGTTGCTGGACAAGGGGGGATAGGAACTGAGGCAGCAGGGAGCCAGCAGCACTCAGAGAGCAGAGCGAGGGGGAGGATGGCAGCTCAAGGCAACTCCCAAGTTCTGGTCCAGGCCCATGAAACATGAAGAGGAGGAAGCTACAGGAGGGAGCAGGGTGGGCAAAGGACACGGGATCCATTTTGGATATGTGCAGTCCATACAGATGCTTGTTTTCTCATGGAATAGTTGTGTTTACTGTGTTGATGAGTCCTTGCAGCAGGGCTGACTCAGGTAGAAAGCCAGCACCCTGGTGACTTAAAACAGCACATCTTAGGGTCCTGGGAATGGAGGCTGGATCAGCAGGGAGCAGCATCAAAAGACAGAGTCAACAGCAGAATATTTCACCTTGTCTCTACAGGCTTTTCCTATCAGCACACTGGGATAGAAACAATAAGCGATGACTGAAAACATTGATAGTGACAGAACTTCACTAGGTGTCCGTCACAGGTGTTTCTAAACTCCAGAACCCAAATGTGCTTATTATCCTGTTTTTTTGGTTTTTTGTTTGCTTGTTTATTTTTTATGAAAGTTGAGATGAACAACCTCATAACTTACTGTGAGTCACATGTCTCTAATAAATAGTGGCTCCTACTATCAAGAGCTGCCAAATCCTTCAGGGGACTTGATTTTAACAAAGATGGTTGGGCAGGCTATGTAATCTACGCCCTGTATTTCCCTCTCTTCCTTGCACCAAGGTGGGTGGAGTGAGGGATAGGCACAAAATTAGCTCTCAAGAACAGGAGAACTTCTTCAGGAGGAGTTCCCAGTGCAACAACACTGGCCTGGAACCTCCTCAAAAAGTCTGTTCACACAATGGTCATGGAAAGTTTATGAGCTTCCTCAAAAACATTCAAAATAGAACAGACGGGGGAATCCAGCAACCCCACTTCTAGGTACACAGATGCAGGAACTGGCGCTGGGACACCCACGAGACAGCTGCGCTACCACCTTGATGTTAGTGACCTAACTATGCGAGGATGAATAGTTAAAGTAAAGGTACAAATACGCACTGTGTAGCGCTACTCGGCCTTTAAATAAAGCAATCCTATCATTTGGAGCAACATGGGGGAAACTCGGGAATATTATACAAGAGATAATCCAGGCCCAAATGATGACATTTTGGGGAGACAGGAGGACTGTGTTCTACTGAACAACATGGTGACAGCAGTGCAGGACAGCCAACAGCAACGTGCCATATTGCGGATGGCCCTAAAGAGAACTGGGTGTATGTGCTCACCGTGCTGCCAAGTCCTGCATGCGCAATAATACAGGTGTGAGCTAGAGCTCTTTAGTATTCTGCTGTGGAGACACATTTCATAGCATTGGGGGATGCACCAAAGAATAATATAATTTATAATTGTTAATTTATATAATAAATAAATAGGTAAATACATAAATAAGCTAGGGAAAACACACATATTCAGGGGACACCAGTGCGGACCTCCTGAATACGGAACTCTGGCTGAGAGCCCTCTGCAGCCCCTGTGACGACGACGCCCCCCTCGCCCCCCAGGCATTCTGCCTCCGGATTAGGGCACAACCTCTGCAGGCCCAGGCTGTGGTTAACGACTCTGGTCCTGGCCAGTCTGGCAGTGGACCCCACATTCAAAGCACGGCTCCACCACTTAACTGCTGTGTTCTCTTCAGCAAATGTCTCTACCATCCGAACTCCCAGGCCCCGGGTCTGTAATTCAGGAACAACATGAGGATCTGACTCATCACAGGGGGTCTGCACCCAGAAACTGTTACATCATGGAGAGCCTGTGATTGAGCCCCTGCCGGGCCTCACCCAAGAGGACCTGTTTCAGAATCCACCCTGGAACTAAGGGAGTGAACTGAGAGGTTCCACCCCTGAAACTCTTATGTTGATGCTCTAATCCTCAGTGTGCCTGGATTTGGAAATGGGGCCTTGGGGAACATAATTAAGGCTGGATTAGGTCCTTAGAGCAAGGCCTTTGTGCAACAGGATAAATGTCCTTCAAAGAGACTCCAAAGATCTCTCTCTCTCTCCGCATCCCACCCTTAGCAAGAGCCATGTGAGCATTCATGGAGAACACAGAGTGGGCAAGCTGGGGACAGAGCCTGACTGGGCTGGCTCCTGATCTCACCGTTCAGCCTCTGGCACCGTGAGAAAACCCAGCCGGCATCTTGGCCACGTGGACTCCCTCAGTCTCTCTCGGCAGCCTGCGTGAGCGGCATTCCCAGATCAGCCGTAGGACACAGCTCGGGGGCCTGGGACCTGTCTGCGGAGACAAGGCGCCGTCCTTCTGTCCTTCCTTACCCATGCTTCTCATGCACTGGCTCAGTTCTCAGAGTGCCTGTGGGCCCTGAGCTGGAAGCCATGGAGAGCCTAAAACTGTACCCCTCCCACTTACTGAGAACTCCGAATTCATCTGCTAGAGCACGGTTATGGTTTGTGTCTAGGTGTCCCACCAAAGCCTCATGCAGTCATAGAGCAGCTTGGAGTTTGTGGTTGATTATTGTGGGTGTAGGTGCTGCACCCTCCCTGGGGCAAGTAATCTGCAGTACAATGTCAGGAGGGACAAGACGCTGGCTAGCTGCCTGAGCTGCTGCCAATCCCTTTGCGCTCTGCTTTTTGCCTCCACCCTGAAATGATGCTCTCATGTGCCACTCTGCCTTGGAGCCAGCTGAGTATGAACTGAAACCTCCAGTAACTGAGCTGAATAAACCTTTCCTTCACTTTGAGTGTTGGGTATTTGCCCCAGCAACGAGAGAAGAGTAACTGAGACAGGCACCCAGAGAGAAAGTAGAGGTGAACTCAGAACAGAAAAGGGCACTACAGGTTATTTTTCAAGCTAGACAATCCATGTAGCAATGAGGTAAGGAAGGGTGGCTATCTCCCTGCCTGCTCGGCCCAGTTCTCACGAAGTAGGACTAGCCTTTCTTTTCTTGCCCCCATGGAAAATACATTGGGTTTGTAGGAAGGGTGCATGTGTGACATTCATTCATCCATGCAGAAGTGGCAGGTGCTAACCAATGAGCTAATGAAGTCCATAAACTAGCGGCAGATATCTTTTTTTAATCTGCCACAGAGGCCCCATGCAAGTGACAGAGAAAAACCTGTCAGAATCAGACCTCTCGCCATTTCTCTAAGATTATTCAATGTATTCGCGTCAGGATTAATTTACTAACCTATGCTGGATTTTTATTTAGATGCTATTGCTGGTTTGTCATCCACTGCAGGCCCATGAAGCAAGTACCCCAGGGGGTGGCGCCTGCTTCTGAAAAATGTAGAGCTCAAATTGGTAAAATGTCACTTTGGTGGGAACAAATTACTGTTCGGCTCGCTCTGCACAGAGCGTATGTCTCTAGATGGGGTCCGGTCTGACCTTTTCCGAACCGGAGTAGTCTCATAAGTACTTCAGCCCCACTTGATGGTTTCACTCAGAAAACAGCTCAGCTCCTTAAGTGTTAAGGACAAACTGGGAGCCGCATGCTCCTGAGTAGGCGATCAATTTTCCTACAGAAGCCTGCCCTCTGCTTCTGCGGGCAGCGGTCCTCTCTGCAGGGACTGGGTCTCTCTCCACCCAGACAATGAAGACGCCCCGCTTGGTTTGCACAGATACCCTCAGCAAGCCTCGTTGAGGGCCCCTGAACAATTAGGCTTCCCTGAGGCTAACCCTGGTTATCCTTGCCGTGCTTCTCCATCCCTAAGATAAGGGCCGTGTCACTAACAGCTGCCTCCCTTCCTCCTGAGGCGTCCTCCACACATACAGTCATTTCAGCACACACCAAGCCATTGATAAATGTCGGCTCTCAGTGGTGACACCTTCCAAAGCCTCTGGGAAACCAGGCTCTGCACAGAGCACTACGGACTTAAAAACAGATCTGTTTGTACAGTTTCCTCTTCAGCAGTCTCTGAGTTCTTCTGGTTCTCAGACATCAAAACCTTCAACGTCTCTGTTCCCTTCAGAAGCTGATCTTTGTCCAGAAAATGTTTCTTTGCTTCTGTGCTTCACACATGAGCTATTGGCTGGCTAAAGCTATCTGTGTCCACAGCGCACACTCTGCATTGAGTGTCCGCATTATTATAAGCTCTGGAAGGCCAGAAGTTTGAGGTACTCATGAGTAGGGAGGGAAAAATGCCTGTCAATGAGATTGTGGGATTTCAAAGGACATAGAAGTGGAATTTGTATGGGTCAGAAAGAGGGAGAGAGAGGGAGAGAGAGGGAGATCGATCATCTCCCTAGCAGTTAGGACCTGTGATGGTGAGCTTATTAGTCAGTGGGTTCTTTTATAGAAAATTGCAGGTAGATCATCAGTAAATCCTAGACTGTCTGGGAGGGAGGCCATTGTTCTTATAAGAGACAGAAGATAAGTGACCATGTGGAGAAAGGCACCACTTGCAATGATGTGCTCACAAGCTAAGGGATGCCCAGCTACTGGAGGCCTGAGAAGCAAGAAAAACTAGAAAACTCCGTAGCGCCTTTGATGGGAATGTGGTCCTATCAACACATTAATGTCAAACTTCCGGCCTCCTGAACTATGAGAAAATGTGTTTCTAGTGTTCAAAGACACACAGACGTGGTCTTTTTTTTTTTTTTTTTATAATGGCCACAGAGAACTAATATAGAACCTGAAGGAGTTTATTGCCCTGGTCTCTGTCCCTTGAGTTTGCCTACTTGTCACTGAGGAAACAAAGGTGCAGTCCTTCCTGAGGGAGCTTAGGACCTTCCAGCCCTAAGGGGAGAGCGTAATAATTCTCCCTTCGCCAGCGATCTCAGCATCCTTACAGAGGGCCCCACTTATGGCCCGGCCCCTGGCCCCGTCATTAATGATTTCAGCCTTCAGTTCTGAGAAAGCTATGGAAAGAGAAGGCAGGAGAGTCACACAGGAACTCATAGATCCTGGACACAGCATTGTTTTCCCAGACTGAGATACTCAGTCCCAGAGGAAAGGAGAGAGAGAGACAGAGAGAGAGAGAGAGAGAGAGAGAGAGAGAGAGAGAGAGAGTCCCACAGGCAATCTGTGCAGCTACCACCATTTCTCAGGCCCATGGCCTGACACAACTGGCGGCTCAGGCGACAGACGCAAAATCGGACTTGTGATCCGTCGCCTTTCTGCTGGGGAAGAATTCCAAGTGTCTTTTTCTTCTCTTTCAAACAGCAAATAAATACTATGGCAGGACAGTTTATAACTTTAATAAAAACTACATTTCAATGTGACACTTCAAAAGCAATTCGAAGTGCATTATAAATCCCATCAGTGTTAGAGTTCCCTTTGCGATCACAGTCTTTGTGACAGTCTGGATTGCACTTCTCCGATTGTCCTGAAAATAATAATGACTTCTCATTTAAAACAAGGCAGTGGAGGTGAGGTCAATGCTAGGGCTTAGAACTCTTTGCTGCTATCTGCAACCTAAGCTCTTAATTTCTTTGAGCATCACAAAGACTCAGAATTTGAAAACAGCCGTAAGCTATAGGGATCGTTTGGCCCCATGCTTCCATTTACCAGATGAGAAAGCTGAATTTCAAAGCATGTGAGGAAAAGGCTTTCCACCACTTTGATAGTTCATATCAGAGATACAGAAACCCATGTGGTCACCTCTTACGTATTTTGCACCTTGCCCTCTACCATATATTGTGCTTGAGTTTGAATATTTAAACCCATAGTCCAAAGTCGATTGCCTCATTAAAGGTAACAGTTGCAGTTGCACCTCAGCTCTTTGCAGAACAAGTGCAGTAGTCAGCCAGGTATGATGTTCCGTTCCCGGGGCTTCAGTAGCCAGGGTCAATGGAGAGGGGCAACGCCTACCATCAGAGCCACAGTAGCGGGGCACTGCCTCCCACCAGCCCTCATGATGCCCTCCCTCACCGAGCGACTGGGTCATCTGACATCATCACAAGAAGGGTGACGTCCCAGTGCAAAACAATATTTGGAAAATATAATTACTGCATAATTTATATTGCGGCACATTGTTAAAACTTGTATCATTATTGCTAATCTCCCGCTGTCTAATTATAAATTAAACTTTATCATAGATGTTTAATGGGAAAGTAATAGTATGTGTAAAGTTTCATGTTATGAGAGATTTCAGGCGTTGCCTAGGGGAAAGGGGCCCTGAAGCGTTTTTCCCTGCCTATAAGGAGAACGTCTCTAACTGTACTGTCTTGCAATTCCAGTTGGTAGAAATTTGAAAGCATACTGTCATTCCCACCAAATTCTTCAGCATCCTTGTTCTTCCAAATGAGAACACTAAATTTCAAATAAAGTCCCTTATTTCAGACACGAAGAACAGAATCAAATGCTTACAGCAATGTATTTTATCCATTTCAGAACGTGCTTCCGCTTTTTCTCAGCACTTGCATTCTCACAAACAGCCAGCAGATGGCAGCAAATGACTTCAAAATACCGAAAAAGCCAAGCACTAGATGAGATCCGATTCACAGGATCTGTAAACTCCTTCAAATATCATAATCTTTCTGTTTCTTCAAACTCTCATTCTTAAAGTAATAGTATATTTTATTACTACGCTCTAATTGATTATCAGAAATGTGTATATTTCAGGAGGTTTCTGCTCATGTGTGTTTTAAGATGATCCGAATCCCAATCTCAAGCCAAGGATACTCTAAGAAACTACAATTTCAATCTAAATATGACGATCGTAGAGGGTTTAACACCTGTGTCACTTGAAATCATACAGATGCCCAACTACTCACTTCATCTAAGGAAAATCTAATTATTATAACTCAACTGAAGTCAGCTTGTGAAGACCAGCTTGTGGCGGAGTTTAGACGGCAAAACTGTTGACATGATAAATATGTGGAGGAACGTTAAAGGGAACCGGGGTACCTATTTTGTGGGGAAAGGATATTTTCTCTGAATCACAAAACAGCCCTTAAACCGGGCTTCTTTCATGCAAACACCTCAAGCAAAGCCTTCATCTTGACTTCTTTAAGGACTGCACCCTGACCTCCTGGGAATTATTTGCCCCCTTTGGCCAACCCAGCACGCCAACAGGATATCCAGGAACTGAGAGGCTGCAGCATTTCCAAGTCCAGCTGTGGCAACAACAACAAGCAGGTGAGGGGAAAGGCCAGAGCAGGAGGGCTGCCAGCTCAGCACAGTTACATCTGGTCCCAGCGAGGCAGCCCCTCTCAGGTAGGAGCCCGTGTGGAAAGGAGGGGAGCTGGAACCAAGGGTCTGTTTGCAAATAAATGCTATGCACTGACATCACAGCAGGGCTTTAATGAGAGCGCTTTTAATTAACTGTAAAAGTAATTACCCATATTAGATGTAAATCGCACTTGTTTTTACATGAGGTGAATAATTTCCGTGCAGCTTTTAAGAATAATACTTCTTGAGTAGCTGTCAGCTGCTAAGTGTCTTTACAAGCTGGTGAGATGAAGAAATAGGACCAGGAGGAAAATGACAGCTCAGGAAAGCCGGGTTTGTCACCTAGCTTCTAGCCCTTGGCCTGTCGGGCCCCAGCAGGCTTGTCCTGGAGGCACCTCAGGACAGCAGCCAAAGGTTGCTGTGCTGCGTTTTGTGACTTTTTGCACTTTCCCTTTTGGCTTTCAGTCTACCTGCTGGTCCCCAGGGCTTCAGTGAGGCATTAAGGGACTCAACTGGAAGCATAGTGGGCAGAGGGACTGGGAGAAACTCCAAAAGGGCCCGTGACTTATGCCCTCCTTCAGTGGACAAGGACATCCACCAGCAAGAAGTCAGACTAGGAAAGAACAAGCAAGAGCGAGAGCCACACCGGCCCCAGAGTCCTAGCACGTAATGTAAATGAGGATGAAGGTCCCAGCACCCATGGGAACACAGGGCTGCTCCCCACCAGGATTCATAAACAGTAGGAAAACCACACAGAGGCTGCTGTTGGGAGGCGGCCAAGGTGAACTTGTGTGGGTGCAGACTGCCCTGATGTCCTATGCCCTGGGCTGTGAAAATCCCCCCAATTTCCAAAAGCACTTGAGGGGGGCTCAGTCCTTCCACTGGAACCCCAGAGTAGCATAAACAGCCAGGATGCAGTTTGCAAATACAAAATTACTGAGCAATTATTTATACACTGATAAACACCTTCATTAAAGGATTTGAGGATGCAATTACCAAATTGGAATTTAGTGCACTCGAGTCGAGCTACCGAGCTGATGCAAAGGAAGCCGGGAGGTGCAAAGGTGGAAGCGTGGGCGAGCGCGGGCCCAGAGCGGCTCAGGCCAGCCGGGTTCTGTGCGAAAGGAAACTAGCCATTCCTGTGGAACAGTGCAGGTACCACTCTAGGGCTTCTGTGGCGGGGGCTCTTTCGGGGATTGTTTTCTGCTGTGTTTTTGGTGTTGTTCACGTTGGATCTTTTGCTTGCTTAGCACAAGCTCAAGAGGGAGGTAGCTAAAGCAGGAATGTGGTGCTTCAGACGATGCTCAGGCTCAAAGTGAACCAAAAGATCAGCTAGAACCAAAATCTGAATCTCCCAGACGCTTTGCCACGGGCCGTGCTTCAGGCCTGTGTCCCCTTTGTCCGACCCGCATCCCACACAAGCACGTTTTCATGCCAGCTACATGAAGCATTCAAATTCCGGGGGAAAAAGAAATGAGGAATATAGGCAGTTCTCAATGAGCATAGCAACCTCTCGAGAAAACACAGTACAAGGAACATGTGTGGATACTAAGATAATGAAATAATTCTCTGATATTTCAGACGCTGCCTTTTAATTTCATCTCGGCTTGTGCATCACAATCCTCCAGAGAGAAATCCCAGGATTGGGTCTACCTGTGTTAGCTCCTCACTCTGCTGCTTAAGAGTTATGAGCTTCATGAGATGGCTCACCAGAGCCTCAGTTTATCTAGCACAGCAAGGGGGATCCATGGACCCTACAGCATCAGGCGGGCATAATTAATTCAGATCAAGTACCTGAAATGCTGTCACATCTTTAGCAGTGTATATGTTTATTATGATTGAAATTTTAAGATTGTATTATATATTATGTATATCATATAATGATATTAGTACTATTATTCTATCAGATATTTCTAAAAACTACTTTAATTCTTCTGGGTTGTAGCTCAGTACACAGTGAGCTGCTTTGGTAGAAGATCCTTAACGCTACAAGGACCCAACAAAGCACATTACATTAAGTATTTAATTTCCTCCTAGGAACCAGAAAGACACACAACCATCCGAGCAAGATTGATGCCAGTTAGAAAAGGCAAAGCAATCTGAAGGTCAGGGCAGCGAGTACAAATGCTTTGAAAGGAGACATTATTTTCAGGCTTCCTGTTGCCTACACAGAGTGGGACTGCTGGTTTCCAAGAGATGGCTCCTGCTCTGACGGTGACCCAGACAGAGCTCCGTCAGATGCTGCATTTCCTCGATTCTCCCTGGAGACTGGCCTTCCAGAAGTCACTTGGACCGTCGCCGTCTCATCCACCTTGGCTTCTGGAGAAGCTGTAGTTTCTATTGGCGTGGCCTTGTGGGGCATCTTGCTTTCTGCTAGGAGCTGGCTGGCAACCCTTTGACCAAGACTGAATCACCAACTCTGCATTCCAGGAACTCAAGACTTCATGGTCTCCGGTCTTCGGCAGCCGGCAAGGTCTCAGTGGTCACGGTCTCTCAGCCTGCCCATGCTCGACCTAAGCCAGCAGGGAGCAGAAGCGACACAGTCATCTCTTCTCTCGTAGCCTGCAGTGGTTGTTCATAACACATCACATGTAACCTGTGTGCTATTTCCTAGCTAGACATTACCCAGCCAATTAGTCTGTAAACATGCGATTCTACTCACACATGCATGCCCTTATTCTTCAAGGAGCGAGCCTTTTTCTTGCTTTTGTTTCCACTGTAATATTTCTAAATTTGATAACATCAGGTTATATGTGAATATTTTGACAATAAATAACTTTTGAAAAATTGTATTAAACATATAAATGTAAACACATGGGTCCTGAACTTCTGCTTGCCAAGGGTAAATTTAAAGCACCAGAGAAATACTGTTAACTATTTAAGTTTTTGATAAAAATGAAACACAGTGGAGAAATGCAGGGGTATGTTCTTTCCTGTGCTATGCGATTTATTAGTAACTCATTCTGAAAAATAGTTGTTTTGCTTCTTCTTCAAACATAGGAAAAATGTACCTTGAAATAGACAGTTTGGGATAATTACTTTTTTTTGCTTTTTCACCCTTTCACACCAAATGCAGTATATTGTCATTTGTTTTCCGATGCAAGAATATTCCTGATACAGGTCTCATTAATTTCTCCTTTGCTTTAGCAGATCTGTACAGTTCATAGGGCATCGATACTGTGCTGAAGGAGAGAGAGAAATCCAGGCTTCCATATGGAGGTTTTAAACATCATAATCATACAGTGTCCTGGAAGTGAGGTAAGAAAATAAATGTTGACTATTTCAAATCCCAAAGGCCAATCTGTTTGAAAGCAGACACTTCATCATGTTAACCATTCTGGGTGAAATCCCTGTAAAGTAAATCTTACTGTTCTCACTTCCTTCCATGCAGATGCTTGGTGCCGGCAGCGAGGACCCCGAGAACTGTACCCCTAGGAGGTCTTCCTTTTTGCTACATTGCCTGAAGTTACGCTGTTGAACATACTCAGCCCTCAGAGGCATTTTACACTGGAATGAGTTTTTAGAAGAGCTACACTATTGCTTCACCTTTGCCCTTGAGGCACTGATAACCGCATGGAAGAGTCAGGCATGGTGCACAACACCCTGAAACTTGCAGCACATGTGGAAGCAGACTCACAAGAGACATCAGGACGCAGGACCTGGAGCCAGACACAGCTGTTCCGTTATCAGTGCCTCAAGGAACTGGCCGGACGTGGGCTGTCCTCTCCTGCTTTGGGATCCCCGTTCACAGCCGGTTACCTAGAGTGCTTTAATGTTTCAAACACGTAAAGTGGTTTGTTTGTTCTGGTCTGCTATTTGCTTGGTTATTTTACAACTTCTAAATTTGTGAGATTAAAATGATCAAGTATAACAGAAATGTGTGTTAATTTGCTCTGTGAGGCCATTCCATAATGGATACACATTGGAAAACATCATGTTCTACCTGGGTTAATAGCTCTATTAAATATTATTTGGGGTTCAGACAAATCTTACACTGATATTTAAAAATGGGAGTTTCATTGGACAAAAATATTTTTAAAACTTGACATGGAATGAAATAAATACATAAAAAGATTGTCGTTTTAATACCAAAATTTTTCAGATATAAACATAAATGGATGCAAAAGAAGAAAAGATAAGAGCCTCGCAGTTATAGAGGGTCCTCGG
Organism: Octodon degus; assembly: GCF_000260255.1. NCBI lineage: Eukaryota > Metazoa > Chordata > Mammalia > Rodentia > Octodontidae > Octodon > Octodon degus. Next base: position 5,096,958 of record NW_004524597.1, read on the forward strand.
CCTCAGTCTCCTCTGTCTTCTCAGACCAGCTCTGTTTCTTCCAGAGACCACAATGCAGTCTTCCTGTGCATTGTTTCCCATGACCCATAAGTGTGGCTCACAGCGTCGTGGACCCTGAGTCACCGTCCCCTGCTCACCCAGCGATCGGCTCACCCGGGGCTCCACTCGCCCCCGAGGTGCTTCTTGCCCTGCAGGCACTACCACCCAAAGCAGACCGCTGTGTCTGGCTCAGGTCCTGCATCCTGCTGTCTCTTGTGAGTCTGCTTCCACACGCACTTCAAGTTTCAGGGTGTTTTTCATGACTCTTCCATGAGGCGATCAGTGCCTCAGGGCAAAGGTAAAGCAATACTATAGTGCTTCTAAAAACTCATTCTAGTGAAAACCTCTGAT
>NW_004524597.1:5097628-5099904 GCF_000260255.1 Octodon degus
ACTTTATTCTTACATCATTTATAATACCTGATATAATGTAAATTTTATGTAAATAATCATTACACTGATTTTTACAAATGAGGACAAGAAATAAGCAGAGACATGTTAGTACAGACGTAATTTTTTTCCAAATGCTTTGCTTATGAAGTAGCAGCCCCATGGAGGCCCACTGCATGAGGATTTCTCTCTGTCTCATGAGAAAGGCAGTCAACACACTCAGAGAGGCAAGGCTTCTCACCCCAGGACCCACACGCCCCATTGCTGGGACCTGAGATGGTTGGCTGAACTCCAAAGCTGGTGATCTGACTGCTTGGTGGTTCTGCTTTCCCTAGACACCCACCCTCATTTCCTTAAGAGAAGAACGTGGTATGCAGGAAATAATGCTGTAGTGGAGGCATGCATGGACCCGCGAAGGAGCCCGCTTATCATTTATTAGCATTTTCAGCCATACTGAGCCCTCATTAATTTCTCAGTATTTGGGATAACAGACCACAGATCGAGTCTGTGTATGTCTGTTTCCATCATGTTTAAAGAAAAATGCACATAATGCATTTTACACAGACCCTGGATCTCAGAGCCATTAATATATCTGGCCAATTCTACTCATCACTAATTGGCACCAAACCAGGAAACTGTGTATTTCCCCTTAGATAAGCTAAAGACCATGTGAATTTAGATTCATAAGCAATTTCTGGATGTTAAATTTCAGTTAGGAGGAATAAGTCTGAAAGATCTGTTATATAGTGATTATCGTCAATAACAGGATGCTATATCCTTGGAAATCACTAAGAGTATTGTGACAGCTCATCTTGCTTGGTGACTTCATTGGCTTGAAGAATGCCTAGGAGGTTAGTAAAGAAAACTTCTAGGTGTGTCCCTGTGGGCCATGGGGACAAGACTTTGGGGATACCATCTCTGGCCTCTTCTCTGTGGTTCCTCTCTTCCACTGGGCCCTCCCCAGGGGTACTTCTGCCTCGGAACCAGCCAACTATGGATGGAACTCTCTGAGGTTGAGCCGAAACAAACCTCCTCTACTTTAAATTATGAGTATCAGGTATCTTGTCCCAGGAAAGACTCAAGCATAGATTTTATGCATTCTCACTACCAACAAATGATGAGCATGTGAAGTCATGCAAATATTCATTAGCTTGATTTAGCCATTCTAAAATGCACACATCTCAAAACATGCCGTACATGATAGTTTTGTTTAAAATGTTTTTTTTTTTTTTTAATGTCAGCATAGTCATCACAGCATCCCCATCCTCAAAAACAATAAAATGAAACAATTTCCTCCCATTTATTTTTAGATTCTCTCTTGGCCTATAAGCCATAACCATCAATTCTGGACATGGGACCTGCCCTTCTCATGCCCCTTCAGCACAGGAGACTCACAAGTTTCGCCTTTGAAGTAGGTGCAGTTTTCACCAGGCTTCCCCAGGGTGAGACACAGTAATCTCTGTAGAAGGAAGCATCTCACTTCAGGAGCAGCACACCAAGTGCTTCCTCTCCTCTTTCCACTTCCTCTCCCTACATTCTGAATCTCTGCCAGGACCCCAGACAACAGGAAGCTCTCAACCTATTTTAAAGGTTTGCAATTTCCCATCAGCTTCCTGTCTACGAGCTCAAATGGTCTCACCATCATGTATGAGGTTAACAGTATTTAAGAAAAAAAAAAAAAGATCAGCGCCTGTAATAGCAAATATAATGAAAAGAAGAGCCAGGGCCAGTGAAATCTGCCTAAGTCACTCTCAGAGGTCACAGGCCTCACACTGGCTTGTGCTATATCAGTGAGTATCAGGCTGGCTAGACTTCGTGGGCGTCTTAGCTAATGTGGAGCTCTGTGGGGTGTCACTGGGGCACAGCATCATCAAAGGAGCACCTCCAGCAAGACGCCCATGCCAGGCCTGCCTCTCAACTGCCACAACTCGTTTCTGTCCATCTCAAGTTCGTGAATATTGACAGAAGACAGCCCTCGATCATGGGGATAATAGCCATCGGTGTTCAGGAGAGGAAACAATACAACATTGTTATAACCACCGTGAGACTACCATCCCTCAAGTCATCCAATGAAAAGAGATACCAGCGCTCCAGGAACAGGAAGCCCTTTAATTTTTCTATCGAGTTCATTCTCAGCACACTCTGATAATCTCTGTAAAAATGGGTCCAAGGATCCCTAAATCTTTTCTCACTGGTCTCTTGGCTTCAGCGTTTTAGTAGTATTCACTGACTGTGCGAGGCTCCTCCCTAAAGATTTTGAAGCTTAGTTGCTTCAGCAG
>NW_004524597.1:5100024-5114965 GCF_000260255.1 Octodon degus
ATAAATAGTCGGTAGAAGAAACAAACCCAGCCCAATCTTATCAAACATGAACCACATTGCTGATGAATGTTTCTGTTCAATATCCTAAGGGCTCCCCACACCACTGAGAACAACATCAACTTCCCATCTGACCCATTTACTATCGACATCTGTACTTCCTGTTGCCCACCTTCCTCTGAGCATCTGACTTGACCTTGGTTCCTTCAATCCAGGAGCTCTCTCCCTCAAAGTGTCTGCATGTATCTGCTGTATTTCCCAAGTGCAGAGCTCCAAGGTGGACCCCCTGGGGCTGGTTTCTCTCTGTTCTGACGCAGTCCACAGCACCAGAAATGATCTAGCATCCTTGTCTATTTTCTCCATTGCTTTTACCATTACCTGCATGCATGTCCTTGACTGCCTTGTCATGGTCACTTGCCTCTCAGTCCCATGGAGGAAAGGATTTGATTTGATTTTTTTGTCCAAGTTGGATCCACATTCCTAGAACAGTGCCTGGCACTTGAGCCCTGCTCAGTAATGATAGAAGTAATTTACAGAATATAATATCTGAGTTTTTGTTTTACCCACCTCATTTTACAGCCTGCTCTTCTGTATTAGTCAGCTTCCCCTTCAAACACAATACTTAACACCCTCAACTTAAAGCGGGAGAGTTCTAATTGCATCAGGGATTCACGGGATTTAGTCCGTGGTTGGCTGGCTAGCTGGCTCCAACAGAAAAACATCATGGAGAAGGGGCATGGCAGCTAGGAAGCAAAGCAAGAATAGTGCGGGGAGGCAGGGACCAGGGGCCAGATAGAGACCCCAAGGCTGTGCCTCCCTGTCCTATACAGAGACAGCCAGAGATGGGTGTTACTAATCCTTTGTGTGGCTCCCAAGCCAATCAAGCTGAAGAGTCGACCCTAGCTGTCACATTTTCCTTTCAAGCTTGCCTTCTGGAAAAAAAGAAGAAAAACTTGTTTTATCACAAAGTGTTTTCAAAACTGTATCTTTATGATTTTGTTCAGAGGACTGCAGAACCAGGAAAAGCTGTTGCTGCTACTGATGCATAACATACTGCTATTATTGGTATATATATATATATGAATTTTTGGAAAGTTTAACTGCACTGTCGACTTTAGAAAAAGCTATCTATCCCAGTTTACCATGTTCAGTTGGAATCATATAGAAATTAACATTCATATTGGTCCAGAAACATTAAACTTATCTTTTTTCCATTGTACAAGGGTAACACATTGTATTAAATACGTAACCCACTTACCTAGGTGGGTCTGATTACCACAACTAATAAAGTATCTTTTAAAAAATTGAACCCTTACCTCTTCTTAATAAGATTCTGTCTTCTTTCTTAAATTACACTAAAATTCATTCTCTTCCCTGTACACACACTATTCTGTCTTCTCTTTATCTTTTTTACCTACCACTTAACCTCCAATTCTTTTTGAGTTCCACAATTTCCAAGACTCTGTTTCAATTACTCTAGTTTTGACCTTCTAAATTTTCTATCTGCCTTCTCATGTTAGAATTCTTCTCTTTTTCTGTGCTCCACACTTCAAATATCCCCTCTCTACATCTATCCATAATATGTGACTTGCCTTATTTATTTCCAGCGGGGCTGACACCAACTAGATAAGTCCACCTGTAGCCACCTGCCTTACTTACTAAGGTGCCTTCAAACACCTTTTACTGAAGCCTACTGTATACAGGGGCTGCTTGTCATGGTTGTGTGGCCAACGACCCCTGGAAGACAATGTTCTTGAATACTAAGGACTCCCTAGGAGAAAGCCAACTGTCTCTCCCACTGTCATTCATAGGTCAGAAGATTAAGAGATTGTGTTAGGCTCATTCCTGTCGCTGGGACCAAATAGTTCATACTTACAACTTGAAAGAGAGGCTTAATTTGGCTCATGGTTTATTGGCTCCCAGATAGGACAGGGATGGTAGAAGAGCATCACTGAAGAAGAAAGCTGCTCAGCTCGCAAAAGCCAGGAAACAGAAAGAGAAAGAGAGACCCAGAGGCAAGACCTCGCCCTTCCACCAACCCCAGTGAGATGCCCCTTCCAATAAAGCTCCTCTTCCTAGCGGCACCTTGGGCCTTGGAGACGTTAGTGACTTAGTCCACTTAGGAGTATAGCGACACACAAGCCTACCCTTTCCATTGCCTGCCAGGTGTGCAGAGATCTGAGGAGACATTTTAGATCTAAACCATGACAGAGACCTACAGTTAGGGCATCCTTCCCAGGACACCACTGTGACTCTCCACCCAACCTCTCCATTAGGAATGCAGACTTGGCTTCCAATAAAGAAACACCTGACAGCGATGCCCTTGAGATCACACTTGCTGAAAGTCAGTCCCCAGTGAATCGAGACTAGGTATTTGATGCCCATTAGCTAGGAGACTAATAAATCAATAAATAAACATCATTGAATCTTAGCTTTTGTGTCTCAAAAAGGGCACCATGAACAGTACATCCTCATAGAGCTGTTATGAGAAAGAAATGATGTAAGAAAGAGACTTAAACTGGAGCCTGGCAGGGTCACACGACCACCATCATCAGGAGCCATGGGTACCAGCCTTGCTTCCTCAGTTCCATCTTTCATTCCAATGCAGTCTCCTTAGAAACATAGAACAGCCCTTCCATCTCTCCTGCTCCTCTCTCTGTATCCTTTCTTGGGTGTGGAGAGAAGAGAAAGAGAACGAAAGCAGCAGGAGGGGAAGAACAAGCAGCAGCCCCCATCCCTCTCTGTCACAGACAAGGGAATCCAGGCTGAATAATACATTCAATGAGTTACTTAATTAACTGGGTGAAGGTGACGCTGAAGTCGCCGAGTGAAATAATGAGATGTCAAGCATCGAAGCTTAGACCGAGGGGGGATTTGAAAACCCTCTTCCTGTCAGAAGAAACCACAGGATTTTTTCAGGCAGATGACACTAAGGGGTTTAATCTTTCCATTTTTGTCCTCCTGAAAGTAGTTGTCTTTTTAAAAAAAGAAAAAAGAAAAAGAAAGAAACAACTACCGAAATAAGGCCAAATGTAAAATTACCATTTGTGCAGCAGAGGTCATTAAAATGAGTTAGTCCAGGTCTTTTATAACATTAAGCTACTACTAAAATGAGACTAATAAAAAAACTAAAAAAATAATAATAAAAGGCCTGGTTAAAAGGATCTTAAATGGAGAAGCTGTAGCTAATGCAAGGCTATCTCAGAAGAAGTAATTAAGCTAGAAATAAATGTGGTTCAAAGGGAAAGGATATCTTGTGATCCGCCTAAATGTCAAATGGCTGACCACCAGCTCACCTATTGTTAATTAAAACCCAGTTGTCATCCCTAGTTAGGGAGCTGTGAACACCTCTCCCAGGATGCTTTCTAAGAACGTCGTCGACAACACCCTCCCCACCCTCATTTATCCTGCCAATTAATGTTGATTTTTATCTACACGTTTCAGGGTCACAAGATGAAAGAACAACCTATCTTTTTAAATGAAGACAGCTGATTCCAACTTCAGTATTTGTGACATTAATGAGTACTTATAGAAATGAAACCTGAATCAAAGCTGACTTTGAAAAATGTAGCTCATGGTAGTCTCGGGGCAAAAAGTCGTTAAACATCCTCAATTAGATGAGCAACACGGTGTTTCTCTCACATCGTCATGGACATTACATCAGTGTCGTCTCACACATTCAATATGCTCCTGCGCCTCCTGATGACCATGACAGCAGGATCGGGTCACCCCTCCCCCAGGCCTGCAATTGCCCAGGACAGGTGTACTGCTCCACCATTGCGTATTCTGCCCTATCTGAACACCACCAACACTACCGTGTATCTTCTGCAACTAACACACGCGTATGTTTGTGTACAAATACACAGACGTGTTCACTTTTTTAAAATGTAGTTGTTGTTTTTGTAGTGCTAGAGACTGGACTTGGCCCGATACCTGCTATCCAAGAGCTCTACCCTATGGATACACCATCAGCCCTTTTCACTTGCTATTTTGAGGTAGGGCCTCCCCTAGTTCGACAACTTGTGATCCTCTCGTCTTGGGCTTCCGTGTACCTGTGACTACGAGCATGTGCCACTGTGCTCAGAGCAGGTTCAATTCTAAAGCATCTTTTAGTGCTTGTAATCAATATGCATAATGTGCACATGCCTCATGTGAAACTGGTACATGTATACAGCACACCTACTTCCTTTTGCATTCTCCTTCCCTCCCTTTGCTCTCTCTTTCCTTCAAATATTTGTGTGTGTGTGTGTTTTAGGGAAGGTTCTACAGGGTGTTCAGAGTCTCACTATTGGATCAAACTCATAGTGATCTGCCTGTTGACAGCCTCTCAAGAGCTGGAATTACAGGCATGCACAACCACGCCCAGTTCTTAATGGCACCACCATGCCCCGTCTCAATTGCCCTCTCAGCATGTCCCAGGAGCGGGCCAGCACAGCAGGTCTGGGGAATGAACCCTCGCTGAGCTATTAGGCCAACCCTTTTCACTTCAAATCTTTTTATTATTATTATTATTATTATTATTATTATTATTATTATTAATTTTATTGAGAAACAGCAATGAAACAGTTTCAAAACCGATTAGTGGGACAGTTTTAATAATTAATACATTGCATATTGTTGTCTTTGTAGTGGTTATTCATAGTACAAGATGCAGACATGATATACAGCTACTTTCTCTTAATTCAATGAGAAGAAAGATTTGTACTAGTAACATTCAGACAGGATATCATGTCTCCTCAAATCATTTGTTTGTTTGTTTGTTTGTTTGGGGGAGGGAACCAGGATCCCTTTGAATCTTGCTCCGCTACCCATTTCAGAAAGATCCATCTCACTGCTTACTACCACCTATCCTTGGTTTAGGTCTCTCTCTCTTCTTCATGTACAGCCTCCCTACTCATACATTAAGCACCTAGGTTCACTTTCCAGGGCACACACAAATCGTATCCAAACTTCCAGGGAGTGGCAGTTCTGTGTCTTCACAGAGGTGTATCAACAAACGTATGAAACTTCACCAAATGTATTAAATTTCACTGACAAAATTGCCTATGAAACATAAAAACAAGAATAAGGTAATTGATGAAGAGATGAACATATTATAAAATAAACATGGTAAAAATTAATGTAGCATCTTAGTGGTAGGCGGATGAGTGTTCACAAATTTTTCACCTTTTTTATGTTTGCAAACCAACATTTAAAACTGTTAACATAAATATAAGCTAAAAATGACCACCATATGCTTATCCAGGCATTATTACAGAGAAACAAATAAAAACAAACAAATTAAAAAAAAAAGCCATGACCCATTATAGGAACACACTTCAGTCTTGGGAGAAAAACAATGGTTTTTCAATCAATGAACACTGTAGGAAAATTACCCCCCAATTTTTTTTTTTTTTAATTTTAGGTAAAGGTCTGCAGGGTGTTCAGGGTCTCACTACTAAATCAGATTCATAGTGATCCATCTGTTGACAGCCTCCCAAGAGCTGGGATTACAGGCAAGCGCCACCACACTCAGTCTCAATTGCTGTCTCAGCACGTCCCCCAGGGCTGGCATGGCAGGCCCAGGGATTGAACCTCTAGCCCCTGTGCCTGCTTGCAGGAGTTTCACTCTGCTGAGCTATTTGGCCAGCCCAAAATTACCCAATTGGAACAAGGTGAAAACTATGCTTTGGCACAACAGAGCGCACATTAAGATTCCTTCCTCCAGAAACAATGGGTTAAGAAAGATAGACACCAGCAGAAAAAGGCAGAAAGTAACACTCCCTCAATATCCGCTGTGAAAGGTGGGGACTGGGCTTCAGGGACAGATAAGGAAGCTGGCAAAGCTCATAAACATTTCTGCTCAGTGACCCCCGATGGCTTTATGAGCACTCGGAGACCCCACTGGGCTGCAGCAGCAATCAGGTCGTTATTGCTGTTGACACGTTTAGTGGTGCCTAGAGCCATCCCTGCGCAGGAAGTGGCTGAAGATGACGCCTTTGGAGAGTGATTACTCGGAGCTGTCTACACACCCCCAGAACACCCTCCACTTATAAGCAGGCACATTCTGTTTTAGTCAAACCTCAGCCCTGCCTCGTGGGGCTCCCATGATTTTTCAGAGCCAGGTTCTGGCTTCATCATTCTCTGAATCCTCACCCTTCCTCCATCCTTTCCACAAACAAAGGCAGTCTGCTGCTTACTTGTCTGTAAATTTGTTTCCTCTAACATACATACCAAGATGGGCAGATGTTCTCAAGTCTCAGGCTGGGGGTTAGTGACTCTCAGTCCTCAGGCTTCCCTCCCTCAGGACCTGTGGACCCCTTCCAATCCACCACTGGGTTATCAATCTTCTAGGCAGAAAATTTCCAGTTTCATTTCTCCTGATCTGCATCAGGAAGGCTGGGTAACTATTTTGATGATTTTTCTGATGGGAGCATCCACCACCACCACCCGACACGCCACCTCCAATGCCCATCATTGAAGTAGGAAGTGTTTCATTTGGCTCCCAGTTCCAAGGAATTCAATAGCATGGTAATCTGGCCCCTAAGCAGGAATATCATGGCACAAGGGTGAGCTGGTGCACAGGTGCTAAGTCATGGTGGCAGGAAAGCAAAGCAAGTGATGCCGAAGGAGGAGTAAGGGTTCACACATAGACATCATGGTCATGCCTCCATGACCTCTCCAGAGATGACTGGAAGTATCCTTTAGTAACTCCCTAGATGGTTCTCAAGTCATTCAAGTTGACAACTAAATTTAACCATCACAGAAGCTAAGGAATACCCAGGACAGGTAAGCACACGTGGGGCAGGCTCCAGGACCACACCATCTGAGGCCAGCCCCAAGTTCCATCCCTGTGAATCCGACTCACCTGTGGTAGACCAGTGTCTTCCAAACTCTGTGTGGAGAGCCGAGATCTAAGAATGGTTAAAGGGCTGAAGAGATTTGGATCAGAATGCTGATGTCAGCTTTGGGAGATGCTACAGGGCACAATGTTTAAGAGAATGGATACAAGAGCCAAGCCACCTTGACAGGCACCCTGGCTCTTTTACAGGCTAGCTGAACAGCTTTGAGCAAAATATCTCAGCTTTCCATATCTCAGTTTCCTCATCTTTACAATGAATACATGTGAGGGACTATTGTGTCTTTAAGCTACTGTAGCAACTAAATGGTGTTTTATTGGTGTGGAACTTCAAATTGTATCTGGCACATAACTACTAGTGAAGTGTATTTACAGCAAATACAAAAAGCATTTTCTATTGTAGCCCTAGGGGTAATAGAGGGAATACACATAGTGTTTATGGAATTATCTTGTGCTTGCTTGAGAATCCATAGGGAAGAAAGGCGGCACGGTGCATCAGCCCCCTGGAATTTCAGCAGCAGCTCTCATGGCTTCCCCTCATCCACTCTTGAGACTGTTCTATCCTGCTTTAAGGGAGACCCAGCCTGTGTGCAAAAGTCATGGGCCCAACAACTGGAGGATACCCAAGCAACATTTACAGCATAGGACACAGAACAGAGGGGTCATGCTCAATTTGACTTATATCAGAAGATCAAAAGTACTGAGCTATTATGCAATGGGGAGGGTACAGAATTTTAGCCTCCTAATGAGATATTGGCACAAAACCCAGAAACACACATTGGGGTGACTTCAAAGCCGGGCAACACGATAGTCAACAACTAAATTTCACAAAGCTTTTCCTTTATTCCTGTAAATTGAACACACATAAATCAATGTTGATTAGATTTAAAAAATGACAGAACACGCACCTCCATGGGCTGTCAAGTATTATCTGATAACGTAAACTTTACATGGCATCAGAGCTAATTTCTACCTAGAGTCAACCTACGAATCTCCAACAACAATGGCAGACATCATTAAATGCTGAAAATGTAGAAACATAATTAAATTAGCTGATAATCATCATTCCCCTTCTAGAGAGGCTCCAATTTAATGCACTTGCAAATGTAATGAGGCTCGCTGGATTGAAAAATATGGTGGAAATAACAGAAACAAGATTACATTAATTGGAAGAGATACTGATAAGGCAGATTGTTCTGCCGCTTTTCAGAAAGCCATAGATTTCTGAATCCCACAATGAGACTGGCAAGAATTTAGGAAGCATTAAAGTAAAAAGGTAATAAAACAAGAGATAGGAGCACTTGAAAAGGGGAAAGAATCTCATATGTAGTTGGAAATTTAGCTACAACACAGGTGCCTCTCACATGGTATAGTGACACACCATCCATGTAGTTATTCAGTTGGTAGTGGTTTGAAATCCTGAGGTTTCAGGGATTTAGCCTCAGTTTTCAGGTCTTCGTAATTGAAACTACCTTCATAGATGGTACTTCTCACATTATTTAGCCCATATGTAATTAACTAATTGATTGCAAAAATGTTTGGGAAAAGGCCCCTCTCGCTGCTAACCACCAGAATGTAGGGTCTATCAAGACAAGAGCTTGCTGCTTGAGTCTTGCTTGGAGGTCACAAATATGTGCCTTTGGTGTTTACTCAATCAATAGAAGAATTAATGAAGAAATCATCTGCCTAGACTTGATATCAGGATTGTGGGAGGAACACCAGCTTTGTTCTTCTTAGTCATGGCCCTAGAGTCATCTTTGAGCATTTCCAGTGATCCCAAAACACCATAGAAGTGACTGACAAACCCATTCCCCACTGTTTTCCTTAAAATGCATCTACCCTGCAGCCACTTTTGCAGTAAGACACAAGTCTGGCAAAAATCACGCAAGTAGCAGAACCTCACCGTCACCAGAGCACAGTGGGGTGACAGCCAGGGGTTCCGCTGGGCAGATGATGTCATGAGAGGCTCAGAGGACTGCGGTTTATTTCCCTTCACTGCTCATCTCTGGGTTTTTTGATAGATACTAGAAAGAATGCTGCCTGAAAAATTCTGATCACATAAAACCAGAATAAGAGACAAGAATTTCAAGTTGATAAAAGATAGCTGTTGTTTGTTTTCTTCCCTCTATCTCTCTTTAAGAATGCTAAAGAAAAAACACACAAAAAAAAACCCCATAGTTCTGTAGAGGGACCCAAGGAGACATTTTGCTGCCCCAGTGTGTCTTTTTCTGGCTTGATCTGTAGGAAATAGAGTAACCACGTTATACCAACCTCATACACACCTCCTGACACGCAAATCTATATTCCATTGCACACTTGCATTTAATTTTCTCCATATCTTCCTTTCAATGTTATGTAATTGTGCGACAAACCACAGAATTCCCTTCTAGCAGTACACAGTGTGGAATCATTGCCAGTGGTTGCAGAAAGTCGACCACCAGGCCACTTTTTAGCCATTTAGGCTTCACTGTCCCTCACAGTGTGACCTCTGATTCTCTCTCAGCACAGCAGGTTGGGAGACACAGCTTTCAGAATTCAGGTGGGCTCTATCTCAGTCACACAGCAGTCGTTGTCCTCAGTCTAATGTTTATTAAACTAACCGCTTTGTCTGCTTATTCTCATTTCTTTGCTCTAGAACTCAAGCTGCCAAGGGGCAGTATGCAGACCTCTAGGAAGTTCACCCAACATGGTCCTGGTTCCACTAATACTCTTGGGGCATGGCAGGTGCTTTATATTATACATAAGAATGGCAGACTGACAAAGGCCCCTGCAGAATACCCTTGGTCAAAGGAGATTTGCTAAAGATGGGGTATGTTCACAAAGAAGTCTTCACAAACACACTATCCACCAAGAAATCCTCCCTCCTTTGATAGGATGCTAGGGTAGTAAAGTCAACTCAGACTGAACATTTCCCCCATGTCAGGGTATATCAGAGTGAGGAGGCCACAGATTTACTAACATGGAACCTTGAATTATTACAGTTGTTTTGCAACAACACAGCTAGACCAGCACCTTGCCCATTAAGGGGCACAGGGGCATGAGAAACCAGAGGTTGCTTTTCCGTATCTGACTCGGGCTTGTCACCGGTCGTTAGCTAAGTACTGTGCTGTGCATGTGTGTGATGGGTCTGGAAGTCATTTTAATTGCCATTCAGCTCTCGCCCTCTGGAGCTGTGTACTGTCCCTGCACATGCTTCTCCCCAAGTCCAGGGTAAAGGACTAATCTCTCCTTCCACTGTCTTTTTAGCTCAGGATTCTGCTCTATAAATAGCTGTCTTGCATTCGCAGAGATATGTTCTTACCCTATGACTCTGCTTTTGTGGATGCTGCGCTCCTTCCTGATCTCCTGGGAAGACAACAGCAACAGTAAACCAGATGCGGCACAGTGGAGTCTTGGGCAGGAAAAGCAAGACGCCGTGGGGCAGGCCTGTGCCCAGGCTGAGGTTCCCTGGGAGCAGCCAGGGTTGTGATGTGCTGGGGAGCCACAATCAGTTGTTTCCCTTTCTGGCTGCTAACGTACCACACTGGAGTGTGGAGATAAAGACAAGCATTCTGGAACCAAGAGCACACAAATTTGAATTCTGTGTTGCACAGCGTTGAGGTCTAGGATATGCTATTTAGTGTTTATACATCTGGATTCCCTCCTCTGAAATACAGTTTCTTCCAGAGGGTTCTATGAAGATTTAATCAAACAATCTCACAGTGTATGTCTAGTGGTATGTGCAGTTTCGAAATCAGATTTAATATTGGGTGTTAAGAGAATATTAGATTTCAGACACATTATCTTAACCTTCCTATATTTCAGTATCTAATGCTATAAATAATCATTGTCCCTGACTTGGTGTTTATTGCATAATAAATAGGCTTTATGTGCTGAAGACTGGGAGCTGTGTTCTAAGTAAATGCTAAGTAAATGTTACCTATTACAATGAATGCCTTTGTTCTCTGTATTTTAGGCTGCTTCATAATCACATTCAACATTTGTTAGGCTTCTCTAATATGTGGAACCCCAAGGAAGGCGCTCTAGGCAGTGAGACGAAAACCAGACCCAAGGTGCCTCTCTCTTCCTATCCGTATATAGGACACTGGTTCTGCCAACATCCAGAAAGGAGCAAGGAACAGAATGGGGCTGCTGCTCAGGATGGAGAAAACATCACAAAGGCTCCTACACTTGAGCTTTGCTTTGCATAACAATGAAGAGGGACTTGAGAGGTGCGTAGGAAATGAGAAGGTGGCCTTTTGCAGGTAGACAGAAGACCTCCATGCCTTGGCATGGGTGGGAGGGAGGGGCAGTAGCTTGCAAACACAGCACGGAAAGATTCTTGGAAAGCCACCATGAGGAGTAAAGACTTTGTCTTTGCTATTTCAGCTGTTCCCAAACCTTCAGATCTCAGTGTAAATTTTATTCCTAGTCAAATAGAGGTCACTTTCCCAAGGAGGCATTACTTGATCTTCAAAAAAAAAACCCTCCTATATGCTGTCACCTTCTGTCCACTGTCTTGCCCTATTTTTTTATGTCTTAAAGGATATCAAATATCTGTGTTGTGTCCTTTTGTGTATGTCACCTTCTCTCTGCAAGGATGTGGGCCACCTCAGAGGCAGCACCATAAGCAAGGCTGTCTCACCCTTGGCACCTGGAACAAACATAGCACATAAACACTTTAGATTGCATGAGTGCAAAAAGAGGTGATTCCCACCTTGCGGTGAAGGTCCTTGGCGATGGCTACTAAATGTCCCAGCCATCTAGGTGCAGCCACTTTATCTTTTCAGTTTTGGAGGCTATATATAGATCCAGAAAGGAAGACTGGGTTTCCTCACATTCTGTATATTGATGGCTTAGTGGAATCACTTTTAAACTAGTATTCTCCCAAACTCATTTGCAGGGAATTCTGTACTGATGACAGCAAGATAGAGCTGTTCTCATGCAACTATGAGGGTCTACTGCTCAACTAGTTATGTCTCCCAACCTCTCAAAGGACCATCTGATTCTTAAGTGCCCTAATGGAAAACCATGGTATAGATCAACGATGGCAAAGGTTTTAGAGAACAAGTGCTTGAACTAGAACTACAGCTCCAAATCCCTTATTTATTGTAAAATGCCAACATGAAAATGAAACCTGAGTACTGAGGGTTTAGTTTAGAATGAACAATTCATATATTAGCACATATTTTTTAAACATGATGACATGCATGTCATAGGCTTGCTACCACTGGTACAGACCAAGGATCAGTAAACCTTCCCTCTGAAGACATGTGCAGTACATACATGCACTCTAAGAATATAAGGTTTCTTGTGCAAAACTATCATGCTGTCATAGCAAGAAAGCAGCCAGAGAAATTATGTAAATGATCGGGCATGTCTATGCTCCAGTAAAATTTAATTTGCATAATCAGATGCCGGCCAGAGGTGGCCAAGGTCTGTAGTTTACCATCCTCCGGTGGCAGAAGATACCATCATTTTTAGTGAGAAGAGTGACAGTAGCTCATATTGTCCAGAATCCTGCTCCTGGAGGAAGCAAAACTTACTATGGTCCTGCTTAACATCAATCTCTCTCAGATGACAGGAAGTCCTGGGGATCTGGCAGCTAATGGCTAGCACTTACGGCTGTTATACGTAAGCTACATTAAGATACTTTGATTTTACACAAGTGTCAGGAGAGAAAATCATTCACATGTTGGATTATTCAGTTCTTTCAGCATATTCAGTTAGGGTAGTCTCTGTTCATTATTCCCCAAACCTCATTTTCCTGTCTCCCCCCACCATGAGATTTCAGCTAAGTATATAACCAAAGATTGGTGACATAAATGTGTGTCTGTATGACTGGCTCACTGCAAGAAAATGTGAGTGAAAAATGTCCATTGATGCCAAGGTGGAGCCTTTGTCATCCCGTCCAACCTGGTGTACACAGATACTGCTGACAACGCCAGCGGCGGTGGCGTCAGTGACGGCAGCGGCGCTGCTGATGTGCATGGCGCTGATGGTGACGTGTGGGTCAGTTGGTGCGGTAGGTTGGGAATGATGATGGCGATGAGATGATGCTGAGGAGAACGTGGAGAAAGAGTAACCCAAACTCGGGGCAGGGTCTGTATGCTTGAGTTACTACAGGGAAGGCAGCGACTACACTGAAGGCAGATGACAAACCCAGACAATTAAATAACTGAAAAAATGGTGTCATGTTGGAGAACATCACTGAGAGGATCTCTGCAGACTATGGAATATAGTTTGCTAGCTAATTAAAATTAAGTTAATAAACTTGTATTTTTCAAAAGAGTCCAATGTAGGAGCAGATGTGTTTTTGCTGTTGACTATTTAACCCATTATCAAAGGGCAGGAAAGCTAAGTATGTGCAAA
This sequence comes from Octodon degus, assembly GCF_000260255.1. Taxonomy (NCBI): domain Eukaryota; kingdom Metazoa; phylum Chordata; class Mammalia; order Rodentia; family Octodontidae; genus Octodon; species Octodon degus. Next base: position 5,113,211 of record NW_004524597.1, read on the forward strand.
ATGATGAAAACTGTGCTTCTAGGGAGGAGAAAAAAGCCTGATGATTCTCACAAAGCACGTGCTAGTTCCAGAGTTGGGCCCCATCCTAGTCTGCTGTTGCACAGCTTTCCCTATCAATGGCAATCTGTCTTTCCAAAAGGGTCTGTGGCCTTGTGTCAGATAGTGGGACTCAGAATCAGAGCTCAGTGAGTGTAGCTTCCACATCAAGGGATTGATATAATTGTTCACAGATAGTTTAGTGCCTGCAACAGAAGGAGGTTACTGGGGGTGGGGTGGGGGGCGCGTTCTGCGAGGGCTAGAGAGGGAGGAAATGCGACTTCCCTCGCCAACAGCCAGCGCCTGAGAGAAGGGAAACGTGGCCGAGGCTCAATCCATCTGCTCTTAGCGGCAGCGCTGAGTCTCACATGTATCCCAATAGACAAGCGCTATAAATAGTGCCTTTCTAAGGAGAGAAATACCAGTGTTTGCAGTGGCATTCTCCTGGACAGAGGGAGTTTAATGGAAAGCATATGGATGTCTCATGTGCAGGCAGCGCTTGATTTGAGGGAAATGAGGACTTTTCTTATGAGAGTGCTATTGGGAAGTAGGATCTCAAGGCTGAACATGTTTCTGATTTATTTGCATCGGTGAATAAGAGTCTAGTCTAAATGAGAATCCTTCTGTATGAAGAAGTTGTTTTTCTTCAATGAAGTAGAAAATGCCATTCTCGGAGGGAATAATGAAATAGCTATTTTGTAATCTGTGTTTCATATAATGGATTTTTCAGTAGGCAAAGATGTAACTATACTTGGGATACCATCCAAATGTCTCTTCTATGGAGTGGGGCTCACAGATCTTAAATACCACAGCAATTATCTCTTAACAAGTGTGTCTAGGACCCATCCCAAAATAATGAGCTGATGGAATACAGGCATCTATATTTTTAAGTATCGGCTTACAGCCAAAAAGTATGCTGAAGACCTAGGGCCCGGTGCCTCTCCATTTAAACTGATTTGGAAATACGGTCATTGGGAATATACTTACCTACGATGAAATCACAAAGTTACATGAGTCTCTCATCTAATCGGACTGATATCCTCATGAGAAAATGGCCATGCGAAGACAGAAACATATGAAGAATGTCACATGAAGAAACTGCAGATGGGAGTGTGTTTTGGTTTAGATCAAGGTGAACACTGAAACTCTCCTGTGCTCAGGGAAAGGGCTTTGGAGGGTGAGTATGTCAGAGGGGTGTCGTAAACACTGGTGGGTCGATCCATTTTGGAATGTAGAGTGCAGTGAGTGTTGGGAGGGAGGGCCTGCTCGGAAGGGGCAGTACTGGGGGCCTGATCTGTAAGGCTGTGTCTCCTTCCCCAGCTCCTGTCTGTCTATCTGTCTGTCTGTCTCTGTCTCTGTCTCTCTCTGTCTCTCTCTGTCTCTCTCTGTCTCTCTCTGTCTCTCTCTGTGTCTCTGTCTCTCTCTCTCTCTCTCTCCCCGCCTCTGTCTTCCATGCCACGAGGCCTTCCTCCACCCAGCCCCTTCTATCATGCTCCTCATGAGGTAGAGCCACCTGAAAATACTAATGCAAGAGAGTCCACCCCTTGTAAAGTTGTGACTGTCAGGTATTGTTCCCTACTGATGAGAAGGTGCATTAAAAAAGTGATACATTCATAAATCAAGCAACACTAAACATTGTGGGAAAATCCACAGGATCTAGGAAAGAGGCATGGTGTATAAACTTCCTTACAGCCTCAAGAAGGTTGCAGCCTTGCTACC
>NW_004524597.1:5115065-5120755 GCF_000260255.1 Octodon degus
GAAAATGCTAATGCAAGAGAGTCCACCCCTTGTAAAGTTGTGACTGTCAGGTATTGTTCCCTGCTGATGAGAAGGTGCATTAAAAAAGTGATACATTCATAAATCAAGAAACACTAAACATTGTGGGAAAATCCACAGGATCTAGGAAAGAGGCATGGTGTATAAACTTCCTTACAGCCTCAAGAAGGTTGCAGCCTTGCTACCACATTGGTTTCAGATGTCTGAGCTCCAAGGAAGGAGAGAATAAATGTCTGTTATTGTAAATCATGTGACTTACAGTATTCTCTTACTAAAACATCCCAAACCATTGGTTTGTTTGGATCTGGTGAAGATGGGCCAGACCCATATAATTAGGTAGACTTTGATACAATTTAACAACTATCTGTTTCCTAGGTAGATATCCACATTCTTTATGAAAAATTCTCAGTGATGTTAATTCCTGATGCTCAGCATGATATTTAAAGACTGTCGGAAGGCAGGAAGCACATGCGGCACAACACTGAAAGAGAAGCTATTCTTTATACCTCCAGCTCATTACCGTCTCTTTCAAACATCCTTACCTGTAGCAGGTGGTCTGAATGCATGGGGGATTATACTTATTTCATTATTCACAAAGAACATTATCTGAAATGACACTACCTACAGAAAATATTATCTTATGTGAGGCATTCAATACTTTTGTGAATTTACAAAATATTACTTGTTCATTATAAAGATCTTCAAACAGTAAAGAAAATAAATGTACAGAAAATGAAATTTCTTCCTAAACGTGCTTCCCAAAGAAAAATTCTGGTTCGTATTTGGTGTAAATTCTTCCTTTCTTTTTCTTATTATTATTTTCTTCCTTTTATTTTATTTTATTTGTATTTTAGGAGAGGTTTCTACAGGGTCTCATTATGTAGTTTGGACTCACAGTGATTCTCCTGTTCTCAGCCTCCCAAGCCCTGGGATTATAGGTGTGCACCATCACACCCAGTCTCAATCACTGTCTCAGTGTGCCTCACAGGTGGGGCCAGCATGGCATACCAGGGATAGAACCCCTCCTCTGTGCTCTGCCTAAGCAGACACTTTGGTCCACTGAGCTATCAGGCTGGCCCTCATTCTTTTTTTTTTTTTTTAAAGAACTCATACCTATTTATTTTCCTGTATCTGAAATATTATCACATTCATATGTTATTCTAAGCCTCGCCTATTTCAATTAATAAAACATGTACATCTTCACATGGAGAACTGATTTCTATTGCATTGTGTTTAAAAACTATTTAGTATCTTGTTTTATCGTTTGGAAGTAGGGACTGAACCCAGGACCTTTGCACTGAGCTACCTTCTGATCTTGTATTAATTTTTAATTTTGAGACAGGCCTTTGCTAACTATCTAATTTGCCCAGGCTACGTTTAAATTTACAATCCTCATGCTTCACTATCCCAGAGTGCTGCGAGTACAAATTTAAGCCACCGTGGAAGGCTTTGTGATACATGATTGGCGCTGTATAGGATCAAAAGGGACAGAAAGAGGGTGGAAAAAGGAATTAAGATGTGCTCTGTGCATTAACCAACAGCCTACAAGGAAGGGAAACATGATGAACTGTAAATACATACTAATGAAAAGAAACAATGATAAAAAATAAAATATTGTTATGTACTTTCAGCTGCTTAAGTTGATTTTGGAGTGGAAAACTTTGTCTGAGGCCATAGTTTCAAGTTACTAAATATCTCCCTGCATACAGAAACTATTCAGCCCTTTTGTTTCATGCACCATGACACACACTGTCTGTATATATTATGAAGCAACTCCACCCTGAGCTTCTAAACGAAACTTCTCCCCAACCTTTCTGAGTTCATCCTTATTGCAAATTATTTTCCACACTAAAAATCCTTTAGCAAAGATGACAGGCAAGCAGATGACACAGAGGAGACATTCTCAGTGGGAACGCTGCTTGGTATCTGACGCCGATAGCTGCCTTACGGGGAACCCAGGCAGCAAGCAGAACGCCTAGAGATCAAGGCACATGCACTGCAAGTGTAAAATATTAATCAGGCCTGACAGCTCCTGTGCCCTGACATCCATCATGCAGATTCCAAGACGTGCGCAGATGCTGAGACCTTCACCTGCTCCCTGGCACTTGGCTTGGGGGCTGCGCAGGGAATTCTTTGTCACACTGAGTTTGGTAATTTTGACCTTCATTTTTAAGGAACTAGTCCTCTGAAATAAATAAATATTTTAAACATCCAGGTAATGAACTACCCTTCCCTTAGAGAAGGTATTCCATGGACAGGATTATAACTGTCTTGTAAAAGTAGTTTCTTCTATACAGTAGCGTATAACTAAAACTTACACACAACTGCATTTTATTGGAGATTTACACAAACGCATTTATATCTATGAGATAGAGGTAGGTATTCAATACTTCTAGAAGTAAAGGCAGGATTTGTTCCATTAATAAACATCCTGGACAGCAGGGCATTGCCTGGTGTATAATGGTTACTTCACAAATATTTGTTGAATGGATAGAAACACTGCCTTAACTTTTTGATGAATGGGGTAAATGAAAGGCTTGAAGACAGTAAAAAATATATGTATCATTAAAGTTGTGAGGCTACCCTGGGGGAAACATCTGATTCTAGGATTCAGAGAGGAGAAATGTAAGAGCATGAAGCATTTTGCTGCATAGAAAGACATGAGCAGAATACACCACACACACACACACGCACACACGCACACGTGCACACGCGCATGCGCACAAGAATATTTGGTCTTAAAAAGAAAGGAATGCCTGACACTTGCGCCAAGTGGGATGTGGTGGAGGACACTGTGGCCAGTGAAACAGGCCAGCCACAAAAAGGCAGGTGCTGAATGGCACCATTGGTAGGGGACAATCCAAGTGCTTCATTCACAGGGGCAGGAAGTTAAATGGTGGTTTCAAGGGGTTGGGAGAGGAGAAAGGGGATGCTAGTGTTTAAAAGAGACAGGGTTTCACTTGGACAGATGCAGAAGTGGGTGGTGATAGCTGACGCCCCAAATTATGGGTACAACTAATAATATTAGCTCTACACTGAAAAGTTGTTAATACAGTAAGTATTGTCACATCTATGTATTTTAGCAAAATAAAAAAGTTGAACCTTCCCCCCCAAAACACACATAAAGTATGGGAGTAGATCCAAGAGAGAAATAAACCACTGGGAAGAACAAGTTCTCGGAGGCCAAAGCAGAGACTGTTTTCACAACAAATTATAGATCAAACTGTAAGATAAATATGTATGAATTGACAGTAATATAAAAAAGAATTTTAAAAAGTGAGAGAAAAGGGACAAATGTTTCTTAACAAAATTTCCCACCTTTACATACATGTTTCACTCCTTGAAGTGGAATTTAATTCCTCTCAACTTGAGTTGCACTACAGCGCAGTTGACACACTCAAAAAACAAGTAGGGAAACTATCATTTTGCAGTGCAGAAACCTGGCATATGCCACCCTAAGCAAGTGTCCTCTGCACTTGTTCTGAGTGGGCTCAAGGCCTGAGATTGCATTTTGCTCCTTGTCTTTGTCATTTCGTATAGCACTGACCTCTGACCTTTGGTATAGAGCTTTGGTGCAGTTATAACCTTAGCACTTACTGAAATTTGCGTTCAGATCTATTAAGTTTGAGTTTATCCAGTTGTGCCTGGTTTGGGTCTACCTGTTGTGCTTAGCTCCTTCCTGATGCAGACCTTGGAAGTGAACCTGTTGTGGCCCTCTATTGTGCCCCTGGCCCAGGGGGCGCGGGGGAGTGCAGAAGCTCTCCCACACACTAGCAGGGCCTGGGCTTGGGCTGGGTCCTGCACGTGGGGGCGGATTGGGGGTGTCCCCAAGGGCACGGCAGAAGTTCTCACTCCCTTGATTGGCTTGAAAGATGGGCTCTGGAGGGCTGGACAGGTCCCAAGGGTGCGGCAGAGGGTCTCATTCATGTGGCGTGCCTGTGTTTGGTCGGGCGAGTTCCCGCAGGTGCACGGGAGGCGGAAGCTCTCCCACACATTCACCAGGCCTGGGCTTGGGTTGGATCTGAGGAGTCCCGAATGCACGGCAGAAGTTCTCACTCACTGGGTGGGTTTGGGGGTGCTTCTGGAGGGGTCCCAAGGGCGCGGCAGAGGGTCTCACTCACACAGTGTGCCTGCAACTGATAGGGCTGCCTTTGCCGGCGACTTTCACTGTGGATGGCACCAACCTTCTAACACAGCTTACTAGAAATCATATCTCATGATATGCTATTCTTTCCACCAAACCATAACCCCGATTCTATTCATGAGGAGTACAGTGGTCAAAGCAAAATTCCAGAACATTCTCTAAAATACTTGTTCACTAGTTAAGATTGTCAAAGTCATGAAAACAACAGAAAAGAAAGATTTAGAACACTATGCAACATGAAACCCTGTACTGCAAAAACTGGCAAAGTCCGACTAATGTTGAGAGCACTGCAGATATACTGCTTTTATAAGTTTTTGTTGCCGCTGCTTTATTGTTGTTGCTGTTTGATATTCAGGATAAAACCCAGACTTGCACATGCAAGGCGAGTACTGTGTCATTGAGCCACATCCCTAGCCTCATTTACACTCGCTGAACTGGCCAGGCTGGCCTTAAACTTGCAATCCTCCTGCTTTATTCTCATGACTACCTGGGATTACAGGTTTGCACCACCATGCCCTGATGTTCCCTAGTTTTGATTAATGCAGTGTGCTGATGCTAAACATTAAAACAAGTAGAAAACTGCTGAAGTGTTTGCAGAAACTTTCTATAGATCCAAACATACTATAACCCCAGAGCTACCCCGAATAAAAGTTAAACAAACTACTTCAATATGTGTACATATTTCTACTGGTAAGAATACCTAGGTCTATAATCCATTGTATACAATAGTGCTTTTTCCCAAAGTGGATGTGTTAATACAGTGAAAGAAATATAAATTCTTCCAAGGCTTTTTAACAAGAAGAGAACTGGGAAGACCAGAGTGGCGAGAGTAGACCTAGACACAGCATCTACAGCAGCTGTCCTTCACATCCCCTGGTACCCACCATGGAAAGTGGTATCTTCAAGGACCAGAAACCAGAGCTCTCTAGGTGGTAGGCACTGCCCAAGGGCACACAGGTCCTCAGAGGAGGCCCTGCATCTGCCTCAGGAAGCAGAGGGTGGGGAATGAAACCCTTGCTTCTTCCACACATGTCTTCCACCAAGGTTTTCTATTGGCTGAACACCACAGAGGTCATGGACAGAGAAATTCAATGAGCTCCCTCCTCTGTGCCCAGCAGAATATGGGAAGGAAGAGTTGGTTCAGCATATTCTTGGGCAATTTTTTAAACAAGCAAAATATGACCAAGAAACACCACTCTCACTGCAGAGACTTCAGTCATGCAAAGAAATGTTATGTTAGGTGAGTACCAGAACCAGGTGGTAAACAACCTCCTTACAGACCTTTGGGGAACAAAGATAGGCATTATATAGGCAACAAAAACTAAAAAAGCCCCCTCTATCACCACTCCACTTTTTATCATGATTAGTAATAAAACTCTACTTATACACTAACACATATATTTAGTTTTCATTTGCTGTTAAGAATACATAGATTGGGGCTGGTCAGATAGCTCAGCAGACTAAAGTGCCTGCTTAGGCAGAGCGCTGCAGCTGTGGTTCGATCCCCAGCATGCTGTGCCAGCCCCGC
>NW_004524597.1:5120990-5126886 GCF_000260255.1 Octodon degus
AAGAATACATAGACTGGGGTTAAGGAGAAAGTCAAGGCAGTATAAACCAAGATCTCGCATTTATTTCTCGCTTGTATGATCATCTACCATTTATTATGCTGCACTATGAATGGAAGAAGTAGATGGAGTAACCCATTTCTGGAAGAATGGTTTGGAGGTCATTCTAGAGTGTGCATGTACAGAGTATTTTTTTGTATTCTTCCTAGGTAGTGGCGTTAAAAGCCAAGTACCTTCTGTGGATGGTGTGATGGTGACTGTTCGGCAAAGATGACACATGAGGTGTCTAATTGCTCAGCAACTGGATATTTTAACATTTCTTCAAATACATGAAACTCATCAAAATTAATGCATGAAGTTATATAACACAGCTTTGCTGGTCAGCATAGTGCTCCTGTAATTCCTCCTGGTTTTATTCATTGTAATATTGCTTAATACTTGTACTCCTAACTGACAACAAAGAAGCTTAAAGTTACTTCTCGTGGGCTTTTAAACAATCTGAAGTGTTCACAGATAAAATTTCATAGTATTTAAAACATATGTTGGAAATGAAAACACTTAAATGCTCTCATACAAAATTTTTCATCTAATGGTACTCATGGAGCTTCAGACTTTGAGAATCAATCCAATACCTATGAAAGTCACAAAAACCTCTTCTTCCCGAGTTCTCCTTTGTTTGTGTTTGTGGCCATTCCCTCCCAAATAACACAAAATTTTCAAAGTTCCACTGTTTTGGTGGATGAATCTTCATGTAGCAAACTAACTGTGGGAAGTACACAAAACAGCTAATCTCACAAAGCAAAGGTTAGTGTTTTCTTTTTTAAAAGGATGGCATACCTTTATTTTTGAAAGCATTTTCTGTATCAGCTCCCCCATCCCCCAGGCCTGTCAGGCCCAGTCACTGTGCTGAGCACTTCCCACTCACCCTGACACTGTGAGGCACCTGCCGTGGGCAGGATCAAGAGCTCACGAAGAGTCAGTCCTGGGAATCGAAGCTGCTGATGGAAATAGGATTGCTAGTCATTTGCCCTTACTTAGAGTAATGGCTACAGATTATCAAAGTGGATTCTGTAATCACAAGGGTCTCCAAGGAGGGTAGAGGGAAACGGAGGGTAAGGGTTGGAATGATATGAGGAAGAGGTCCCCCCTACTCCGCCTTTTACTGGCTTCACTGAAAGATAAGGAGGCTGAGAGTCAAGTCATGTGGGCAGCGTCTAGAAGCGGGAAACCACAAGAAAATGGATTCTCCCCTGAAGTCCAGAGTAATGAGCACATTCCTACCAATACCATGATTTTTGTTCCATGAGAAATGCTGCAAGCTCCCGACCCTTGAACTGTAAAACAATACAGTTCTACTATTTTAAGATACTTAATCTGTAGTAATTTGTGAAAGTAACAATAGAAAAAAAGGTACAGCAGATTAAAGAGCCTGCAAGCAGGCACAGGGGCCTGGGGTTTGATCCCTGGGCCTGCTGGGCCAGCCCTGCCTCTGGGGCATGCTGAGATGGCAGTGGAGACTGGGCGTGGTGGTGCACACCTGTAATCCCAGCTCTTGGGAGGCTGTAAACAGGTGGATCACTAGAAGTCTGATTTAGTAGTGAGACCTGTATGCCCTTCCCTAAAATCCAAAAAAAAAAAAAAAAAAAGAAAAAGAAAAAGAAAGACATAAATGAAAAGTCTTAGACCCATTTTGCAGGTGAGAAAACTGATGCATATAAATAAGGAAATCCCAGACAGCACTGAGCAACGTCACAGAATTTTAAGCCGGTCTTTCAGGCTTCAGAACAATGCCATACCAAGGCATGATATTACCTCACTTTGAACTATGTTCCTCCATGTATATATTGATTCTTGCTTACAGCACAAATCAATACTGCCCTAAAATACATGGAGAAAAAAAAATAATTATTCTAAAAATTCCAACTCAAATTTGATGGAACCAATTAAGAAAGTGAAGAACAATTGATGAAAGGATATTATGTCATCACACTTGTTTCAGGTACTTTTACATATTTTCTCATTAAGTTCTTCACAAATTCTGGATGCTGCATCTTTGCAGTGTAAAAAGTAATAAACATTGGTAAGAACACAACGCTGCCCCCAGCCCAAGCAGCAAGGGCCGGAATGAGCATTTTAGATCCAGCTTACTTCCCTCTTGGAGTTTCCATTTATTCTATTTTGGTATGCTGCCAACTCCAGAAACGAGGATATTTGTAGGCAAAGGTAACTTAAAAAGCTAAATGAGGACATAAGATATCTTAAGTACACTCCCTCCGTTCTCTGATAGCTCATTAGCAAGTGAAACATGATTATTTTTGGTCTTTGCTGCTGCCAGTGAATTTTGGAACCATGCACCACACGGGGAAACCACAGAATGCTGAAATGATTATTTCTGTCTTATTTGAACACACAGCACACATATAGGCAGACACAAAATACAGAAAGTTAGCAGGAGATACACAGATACAGAGGAAAAAGGAAAGAAACAGAGACAGGGACAGAGACAGAAGCAGAGACACTCCTAATTGCTCACAAGGACTGATTGTCTGTTCATCCTAATGTCCATGTTAAAATAAATCTATTATTCACGTCAAATATTTTGATTTAAAGGATCTGAATATAAAAGTGCAGATAGTTCTTCTCTCTTGGTCCTGATAACCTGAGCCTGGAAGATTCAAAGCCCATTCAAGAATGTAATTTCCCGATGCCAGTAGCTAGCTGGCTGAATGTAGCAGGGAACTTATTAAAACTTCAGAGTCCTAAGTCATCCTTGGGATGGTTATTCAGTTGGTCTGGAAAGGAATGACTTCACACACATTGGAAAATGTGTAGCCAGTTTGGAGCTGTGGTGTTCCAGATTGATCAAGATAAAATCTTGCTGGGTGCGTGAATTCTGGAAGAGATAGCTTTTTCATGCAACGGTTTGGAAGGAATATCCGGAGCAGGCCGTTGTAATTTCTGTCTCAGTTTCTGCTTCCTTATTTAAATGTCTGCCTCCTTTCTTCCCTGAGCACTGAGTTACTAGAAACACAGTTTTAAAACAGGCATATGCCAGAGTCTGGTTTCCTGTGTATTATTTTGTAATGAAATTTCGGTCTGAACGCCACGAAGGCAGAGATAGCAGCAACTGGGCTGCCAGTGTGTACGTGCCCTGCACGAATCCAAAAAGCAGTTTCTTCATCGCCATGCTTTTCCTGAGGTCATCAGATGGTGGCTGCAGAGCAGCACTAGCTGACAGGGGCAAGAGACTCACTCCAGGACAAAGCTGTACTGGATGGTTCTATTTGGGCAGAATACCATCATCCGTGATTTTCCTCGTCAGAGTTCACTGAATCCTGTAAATGCAAAGCTGTCCAAAAGCTGTTTTTTTTTTTTTAACCCAAAAGCAAAGGCCAGTCTACAGTCTATACTTGATAGCATCATAAATAAATAAAGCAGAAATCCAAACTGCATGTATAGCAAAGAAAAAATATTACCAGAAGGAGATCTACAAAAGCTAACATTATGTTCAGAATGTCAAATTATGCATCGTATTTTCCCTATTTTTTTCCAAATGGCATAGGTTGATTTTATTGTAAGCTACACATTTATTCTCTAAAGCCATTTAGTCTTTCATGGAATAATTGGTAAGAGAGAAATAATCATAATTATACATGTGTGTATATAATAAAATGCTTAAACAAACACAAAAGTACAAGATATTTTATAATGAGTCCTGTATGCCCATTACCTACATTCAACAGCAATTGGGCCATTTCTCCATTTGTGTAACTTGCCACTTTCTATTCATTTGTTTGCTGAAATTATTTTAGCAACTACAGAGTTCATACCATTTAATCCCTATTTTACAATCACTATGCCACTAAAACAGTATGGATTCTTTCTTACCCATGATACTGTCATCATATGTGACAAAGCCAATGATAACATTGTGGAAATGAAGCCACCTTGTGATCACTTGGTGGACGCTGTTTATACCCTGCTCCCATGCGTACTGTTGGGTTTACCATGTTGACTCCACAAAGCTTGCCCATGTATGAGGTCAGTGTATGAAGAGAAAGCAGGGGAGAGAGGACCAGGTGGAACTAGGAACAGCAGTTGCAAAAGCTCTTGCTGTTCCCAGGACAAGCCTTCAGGACACTCTAAAGGACCAGAAGCAACCAGATGAAAGGACTGCATAGGGATGGAGAAATCTAACATCGGAAGAGGGAGGGAGAAATGCTTGTAGCTAAGAAGGTGCAGATCTTTTACTAAGAGGCCCTGGAGATGTGATAAATCACATAGTAGGGATTCAAATTTGATGTGAGAAACATAGCAAGTGGAGTTTATGGGATACCTGTTTGTGCTATAAAATGTCCGAAAGGTGAAATAATGCAGTTGTGACATGGGGTCTGCAGAGCAGCACTAGCTGGCAAGGACAAGAGACTCACTCCATGACAAAGCTGTGCAAAATACCATCACCTATGATTTCCCTGTTCAGAGCTTATTGAATCCTGTGAATGCAAAGCATAGGTAACAAGCCAGATGCCATGCCTACACTTAGGGCCATGGTTGTGCCCAGCGCTCAGAGTCCTGATGTCCTCCTGGATGGGAGAAGGGCTTGGAGATGTTTCCATACTATTACCTCCCACCACTATCTTAACAACTGCTGCGTATCACTATCGCCTAAGGCCCCAGGAAGCTGAGACACATCCAGTCTGCTAGAGCACTAGTTATCTTGTTTTATTTTGCAGTGCTGGCACAAGAATCCAGGACCTAACACAAGTTCAACATGTGTTTTCTTTCTGAGCTACACCTCCAGCCCAGTGGTGGTCTTCTTGGAAGGCTTCCAGATGTTTCTAGTGTTGTGATAGAGTTGTGAAGGCTAGTGTCTTCGGTCAACTCAAAACCAGATTTTTGTTCTATGTAAGAAAAATGTGTTTTGTTTTTTTTTTAATCTTTTCATAGACTCATTTCAACATTCAATTAAAAAATTGTGACTCAATTTTCAAGTTCTCTAAAAAAATATGAAACTGGTAGTTTTTGCTTTCTTTCCATATGGCAACTTCCACCTTTAAACTGCCTTGTTCTGCCAGAAAAATGTCCCTGAGACCCTCAAACTTTATGAATCTTGTCCCCAAGGAATCCCATGATTCAGTTGTACCTGTGGTCACTCTTTGAGTGGTGGAATAAATGATTCAAATGAGTCCATGATTAGTTTCATTTTCCAACTCCATGTTGTATTTTTGGACCGTTATAGGGGTGATAAGTTTTGATAATAAGTAAACACTTGCTGAAACAGGAGGCCTTCTTGTTCTTGGAATGGTTGATGATGAAAGACTTGGCATGAAGATGAGCCTGAGTCAGCATCTCCAGCACCATGCTCTGGTTTAGTGCTCAGTGACCACAGGAATGTGGGGAGGAGGCTTTCTTTCCCCAGAACTTAGTGATTCAAACTGGAGATAACACTAGTGGGGCTCAGCTGTGTTTTTTGCCCTTAAATCCTAAGCTTTCCTAAGTGTTGCATGAGAACACTAGGAATCCACAAGAGGCAGAAATGTGATAAGTAGAACAGGAAAACTACATTCCCAGTTCATCTGAAGTCCAGACGTGGCTCATGGAGAACATATGAACAGTCCACGCACCACTGTGGTGAGCCATATGGCACTGGGAAGAGAGAAGGCTTTCTTAGGATTCTGGCTGGCCATCAGCATCATATTCAGTTATATCTTGCTTGTGGCTCTCCCACAAGAACATCCCAAGGTCTTGGGGTTAGTCACTGGGGTTCAGTACACACTGACTCACTGCCTTGAGAGCTGAAGGACTGAGCACTACATCACAGGAATGAGCTGCCTTCCCTTCTGTTTCTAGGGCAGACACTCCTTCCTCAGATAAGCAATCTACTGTTTGTTTTTTTTTT
>NW_004524597.1:5126986-5133978 GCF_000260255.1 Octodon degus
TACTAGATTGGACTCATAGTGATCTGCCTGCTTACAGCCTCCCAAGAGCTGGGATTACAGGTGAGCACCACTATGCCCAGTCTCAATTGCAGTCTCAGCGTGCCCTGGGGGCGGAGCCAGCATGGCAGGCACAGGGATTGAACCCTAGGCCCCTGTGCCTGCTTGCAGGTGCTTTAATCCGCTGAGCTATTTGGCCGGCCCTTACTGTTGTTCTTAGGAGCAGTTTAGGAGAAAAAGACACAGGCAATATGAAGTGAAAAATTGGTAAGTTGGATTTCATCAAAGTTAAAATTCTGATTCCAAGGACATACTATCAACACAGTGGCAAGACAGTATGTTAAAAGGGAGAAAATATGTGCAAATCATATACAGTTACTCATGGAGGATTAAGATCCTGAGTATGCAAAGACGTTCTAAAACTCAGATGGCAGCAACAAACCCAATTAAAAAGTTGGCAAATAACTTGAATAGTCATTTGTCCAAAGAAAATACATAAATGGCCAATAAACACCTTAGGAAATAAATAAAGGAAGGAAAAGAGATAGGAGGGATCATCCCTATTTCCATGCCAGTCTTGGTTCTTTCCATTTCATCCCTGAAATCTCCTGCCCAACGTGCAAGAGAACAGTGCTCCTATCCAGGGTCTGAGATAAAGACTTGACTCTCTCACCACTGGGTAAGGATGCTGTGCTTCGAAAGAGACACATTTTGATCTTACCTTCTTCCTTTAAGATTCTCTTCAATTTTATGGGACAGAATCGGTGCGTAAAGCAATGTCCCCCTTGCTTAGGTCAAACCCGGTGTTATCTTATTTTTCCTTTCTTGTTCTAGTCCTCAACAAATATATCTGAGGTGTTAGGTTAAAATGGAACATCCTTCAGAGGTATGACATGCTATCTCTGCTTTTCATCTGAAAGATCTGGAGTGACCTTGACCAAAGATTAGGGGCAGGAGAGAAGGAAGAAGAGCTCCTTAGCGCCTTGAACCAGAGCCGACTTGAGAGGAGGAGTGTACACAAAGCTGTCAGGACAATGTCATATGGCTATACATCCTGGTCTTGCTCCTTGTGTACAGAGTTCTCTTAGGACTCCCATGGGATGTGAGGAAGATGATAAAACAATTCTTGATTCTCTTAAAGTATGTCTATGATACCAGCAGAAGAACGGGGATCTTACCTTAGTTTCTACTCAATAATGACCAAGTGAACAATATATTTTCATGAAAGTTCATCAGAGAGGGTAGGCCATAAGGAGATGAAAGATGGCTAGAGCCATATCTTGCAAATTATACCCCAAGCTCAAATCATATAGTGGCTCAATTACTCATTCAGCAGAAAGAGCTCTTCCGTTTCATGATCTTTAAAAAAGAAAAAAATCCTAAATTGGGTATCTAATTCCTTTCTATTCTTCAATTTAAAGCACAAAGGCTTTAGAATTGGGCTAAAGGGGTTATTTAAATCCCTAAGCTGTTGCTACTCTATAATTTCTGGTCTGACATAAAAGTTTTGAAACATTTTTTTTTTCTTTCATTCCTCTACCTTCAATGCCCTTTCTCAGGGTATAACTACCACTCTGGCTATAATCACATTTAAGAGGCTGTATTTTCTCACATTTTTCTGATTCAGAGTATTACCTGAGGGACTTTGTTTAGTCATATTAGAGGTTTTTTCACAGATCTAATTCCCCAGTTAATATCCCCAGGTATAATTCACAAGGGCAGCATTTAAGTTCCTCTTAAGGTATTTTTTTTCTTTTTCTTTCTTACATTGCCTATGTCCTTGATCCACATAAAAGGATATAATCTTGCTTGTTACTTATATTGTCTGTCTGTGAGGACAAATGTTTCATAACGGAGTTGTTTCTTAAATGGTAAATCTATAAACTTGTAATTCTATCAGGCCAAGATATTTAGGTGGATTCAGATTTGTCCCCTTGGTTGTTTCGGCTCTGATTTCTCTAGAACTGATGACAGGTTTGTAAGTAATATTAACTGTCTTTTGTAGTAAATTACATCTTGTAATCACTGCGGTGTTCATCTCTGGCCAGAGCAGTTATCAGCTGAAGCAAATAAAGGGTTTGGAGACTCGGCTATCTGTTTCTTTTCAGAATGCCAGAAGTCCTCTATAAACACGAGTGTGCAGAATGAGAGGGCATCTTTTGAAAGCTATAATAAGACATGATTGTAGCAGCACGTGTGACAGGCTGCTCTGCCGAGCAGCCTCCTGACAGCAGTCCAGCTGGGGACACTTGCCAGCAGGGAGGGGCATGGGAACAGAGAGGCTCAGGTAAGGAAGAAAGAAACAGAAGTTCTGAGGCTCTCCGATGGGTGTCTGTTCATTAGCACCGTCATCAGTGTCAGGAAACATCAGCCCTCGAGAGGGCAAACAGTAATCTGTGTCCCATAAACTCTGGTGATGGGGCATCTAGGAGAAGACAGAAAACAAGGGCAGAGAGCCAGTGAATGGCTCCCTCTTCTCCTTCCTTGACTCATTCTAGTGCCCCAACAATGACACCCAGATGCACTCAGTGATGACCCAGGCAATAGGGGAATAGAATGAAACAGTAATAATCTACATGCACTTGCTATGTGTCACAGACTGTGTTTGACCTTGTGCCTGCACCATTTATTCAGTTATTGACTGTCCCCTCAGAACATGTACGTTTTGTTAGGTACTGGTATATGGGGGACTGTTCTACCTGCCTGACAAGTATTAATGTCATTAATTTTCATGACCTTAGAAGCTCGGTGCCCTTATTCATTTCATTTAACAAGTACAGAACTAGGAGACACACTGAGAAGAACTCTTGTGTTAGTTGCCTTTCCATGGCTGGGACAAAATCCCTGCCATAAACTACTTAGAAGGGAAAAGGTTACTTTTGGTTGTAGTTGGCTATTTCCACAGCAGAAAGAATGAAGCAGAGATCAAAGTGGAGGAAAGCTGTGTAGTTCAGGAAAGCCAGGAAGCAAAGAGGGCTGGAGAGAACCAGAGCAAGAAGAAGGAGCCAGTGTCAAAAGAATATGCTCCAAGTTATGCCCTGACTCACCTCCTCCAGTGAGGCTCCACCTGCAGACAGCGATGCAGCTCTGAACTTTCCAGTGGGTTACTCCATTGCTGGGGTCAATGCCCTTGTAACCCTGTCACATCACTAGACCTCATCTCTGAACATCTTTGCACTGGACATGGAGTCCTCCACAGGGAGACACTGTGTGTAAACAATATCACGCCTGCTCAAGATTTCCCAGGCATGCATTCTACAAAGCTAGCCCTGAGCATTACTTACCGCATCGTAAAGGGTAAATACACTTAGCCTTTTGTACACAGGGAGCTGAAGATTCCTAGAAGGTAATATATGGCAGAGCTCTGCTCCTATGTTGGGAACTGGGGTTCCTCACTACCAGCTTTGCTTACAGTTTTAGGAAGCATCTAAGTCACTAGATAAGTCAGTTAGTAGGTTTTGAAAGTCTCTTGTTATTTTGAACTGCCCAACCAAGATGGATAGGTGAGCTTCAAGCATGCTGTAAATGCATAAGTAGATGATTATCTCAAGCTAAACATGACTTGGAGAGTAGGTCCCTATTAGACCTAACAAAACCTAAATTCTGCTCGTAAGAGAATATGACATCACTACAGCCAGGTCACATTTTCCCAAATGCAACCTCAGATGGGCCTTGGTGGACTGAAAATTTAAAACAAACTCAATACATAGGGTTCTGCTTTATATAAGCTTCTGCAGAACAAGCAGAAGAATGCAGGAACTGCTGTACATACCTGCCTCACCTTCTGTTTATCTTCTAAGGGATGATCGCTGGGAGATGGGAGGACTATCAGTCAGACAGTGCTGACCATAGCATTTCTTGTAATCATCAATTAAAGTCTATCTTATCCACACATAATATGAAACAACATGAAGTTAACCAAAATAGGGAGAAACTTATATTCTGAAAATAGTGGCTTCACATCTAAGGGAGTGAATAAAAATGCGAGGTAAAAATGTAGATCAGGCATGGTGGCAGGCTCTCTTATGATCCTAACATTCTGGAAGGCTGAGGCAGGAGGAATGAAATTTTGACCCAAGTCTGGGCAAGTTATCAACTTAACAAGACCTTATATTAAAATAAAAAAGAGCTGGGGTATATCTGAGTTTAAAGACACTGGATTAAACTTCTAGTACCTACATAGTTGAGTATGTATGTGCTACATGTACAAAATGAATCTGTGCATCAGACCTTCAAAACTAGGCCTTTGCAGCTCCAAGATTCAATATCAGACCCCAAGGGGAGGTGCTGGGGGTGTTCGGCAGGGCAAGTGCTGGCCCTTGGAGCTCCTTGCTTATTTCAATCTGGGAGAAAACTCCTTCCATCTCCCTGCTATCTCACTAGTCAGGAGTAGGTGCACTGTTTCACAGGAGGCTAGAGTACGGAAGATCTGTCGTCTCCACGTGGGTGATGGAGGCAGCAAAGTGACAAAGGGGGCTGGAATGGCTTTCAGGATACCACTGACAAACCTCACTGTGAGCATTCTGGGTCCGTGCCAAACCACTTCCCTGGCTATCCTTGGGGGATGGAGTCTACACGAAGATTAGAGAATCTTTCTTAATAATTCATAAAAATTGCTAGGCTATATTTTATATAACAGATGCAAATTCTCTTTGTAATGTCTTCAGGAAAAGAAAAGAACAAGGCAATTTTAGTGGTAGTTATGGTGACAAACAGCCACTATAAGGAAGAAGAAAATCAGATTTTTACAAAGTAGGAAAAAAAGCTTTCCAGCAAGCCCCCCGCTCTCGAGAGCTAATTCATTCAGAGAATCATACTACCAGCCACTGCCCATGCATACTTTAAAGCTGTATATGTGTGCATGAACGTATTATGGATGTATATGTTTACATCTATATCCATCTATATCTTTATAAATCACTATTTATATCATTGATTTTCAACTAGAGATGATTTCTCCCATTAGAGGATGTGAGTGTGTGTGTGTGTGTGTGTGTGTGTGTGTGTGTGTGTGTGTGTGTCTGTGTCTGTGTCTGTGTCTGTGTTTGTGTATGTAGGTAATATTCAGGTGTCTCTTGGTATTTGCAGGATAATTGTTTCAAGATCTGTCTCAAATATCAAAATTTGTGAATGTGCAAGTCACATATATGACATATAAACACCATCCTGTTTGTTTGTTTGTTTGTTTGTTTGTTTGATACAGGGTTTCATTATGCAGCTTGGACTCCTAGAGATCCTCTTGTTTTTAGCCTCCCCAGCACTGGGATTACAGGTATGCACCACTATACTGGGTAACCATGGTTGGCTCAGTGCACCTGGGGGTGGGGCTAGTCCAGCATGTGGTGCCCATTCCATGTATTTTTAAATATCAGTACATACTCTGGGAGCTGGAGACAGGAGGATCTCAAGTTTGGGCCCAGTCTGGGCAACTGAGCAAAACCCTGTCTCAATAAAATAAAATAAATAAAATAAAATAGTTTGGAGATATAGCCTTAGGTTCAATCTCCAGAACTACAGAAAAGATACAATATGTATAATTCCTATAGAATATTTATAACTCCTAGTAGAATGTAGAGATCATATAAATAGTTATTATACACTGTTTATGAAACAATCAAAAGGAAAAAACCTACAAATATTTAGTAGTCATAAATTTTTATTAGATGTATTTTTAATACATAGCAAATTGAAACGGTAAGGCGTGGAGCGTCAATTCTATATTCAAGAATTCAGAAGGTCTTTGATCAGAGATCCTAGTTCAGGTATGCAACTCAAAGATAGATAGATAGATAGATAGATAGATAGATAGATAGATAGGGATATAGATATCTCACTTCATTTTCAGTAAAATTGCTCACGTGCCACATGTACCATTCTGCCTTCTATACCGAGGCCCATTGTCATTAGCAAGCACCGGACACTTCTGAGCAAGTTAAAGGTGATGCAAAGAGCCATCAAGGCAGGAACATGGGGCAGTACCCCCTCTCTGGCGGAAGTTTATCTTTTCCTCTCTGAGAGAATGAATGTAACTGACATAATTTAAATAATTATTCAGTAACCAATCACAAAAAGGCACCCTAGGCAACACTTAGCATACAGTACCCAGGACAATTCAGTGGGAAAGGAATAATGTTTTCAAAAAAATGGTGTCCCAGAAACCTGGAATTCCATGTCGGGGTGTAATGAAAGCCTTCGCCTCACACCAGGCACAGAGTGTGAATGCCACCATCAATACTGTGCAGCATTTAGAAGAAAACTGTTTGTGACACTTAGGCAATGGTACCACAAGACCAAAACACAAGGAAAGGATTAATGAGATGCCGTCAAGACAAGAATATACCCACGCCTAGATATATACCCAAGAGACACGGAAATGGGAATGCACAGAGAAACCTGAGCATGGCTACATTCAGAAACAGCCTTTACAACACCCCAACATAATAATATCCCAAGTGTCCATTAGTTGATGAGGGAAGGAAAGGTGTTATATTTTTACAATGAAATATTCTTTGGCCGCAGAAAGCGAATGAAATTCTGACACTTGCCACAGCCAGAAGGGGCCCTAAAACACTAAGGGAAAGGAATTGCCACGAGTGAGACGTTGCATGGTTGCACTGCTACGAAGCATGCAGATCAGGCAGATCCGTGGACACAGAGAGGGCCCTGAGGGGGCGTTCAGGGCTGCAGCAGTGGGGTGGAGCAGGCGCACTCTCGGGCAGGAGGGTTTCTTTCTGGAGAGATGAAGTTGTTCTAAATGTAAAGTGTGTGGAAGGTTGTCTAAATGTGTACATACATTACTGGGCTGTGCACTTCAGACAGGTAATTTTTGAGGCATCTGAAAGCTGTAAAATATACAAGTTCTAAATAAAATATTTCTAAAGTACAAAGAGTTGCATGGAGGTTTCTGGATTGTGGAGTGCACAACCTAAACACATGTATTTTGTAGACTACAAGTAGTTTTTTCTTTCTTTCTTTCTTTCTTTCTTTCTTTCTTT
>NW_004524597.1:5134213-5136597 GCF_000260255.1 Octodon degus
CCCCTCCCCCTCCCTTTTCCCCTCCCTCTCATCTTCTTCCTCCTTCTCCTCCTTGTTTCAGTAATGAACTACTTGAGAGTAATTAGAGAGTAGGAGCTTTCACATTCCAAACTAGGATCCTGGGCTTTCTTGGGAAAATCAGACCTGCCCTGTGTGTCACTTATTTGTACAGCCTGACATGTCAACAATGCACTGGAAAAGAGCAGCTGTCTCACCTGAAGAAGTCACTTCACTTAGATAAAAGTAGATTGACAAATATGTGTAAATTGTGTTTGTTGGCTAGCAAGTGTCTATGCTTACATAGAAAAGGATCTGGAGAATGATTATCACACTGATATCTGGTTTTCTTTATATTGATGCAATTTTAGAGTTTTTTTTTTTTAAATCTTCTTTTGCTTGAAAAAAGATTACATCATGTGAGAAGAGGAGGAGGAGGAGGAGGAGAAGAAGAAGAAGAAGGAGAAGGAGAAGGAGAAGGAGAAGAAAGAAGAAGAAGAAGAAGAAGAAGAAGAAAGAAGAAGAAGAAGAAGAAGAAGAAGAAGAAGAAGAAGAAGAAGAAGAAGAAGAAGAAGAAGAAGAAGAAGAAGAAGAACAACAACAACAACAACAACAACAACAACAACAACAACAACAACAACAACAACAACTAGTCATGGTCATCACTGCCCAGGCTGCCACAAACCCCACAACTCCCTTTTGTAGTGGTTAAAAGGTAGAGAATAGGAGGTAGAGAGATGGCTTTTAAGTGGGAAAAGGAACAAGAAATGGTGGGCAGAGATAAAAAGGGAATGAAAATCCCTAACTGAACAAAAGAAAAAAATTGAAGATAGAGCTTTTGCAGATGAGGAGTCCAAGAGAAAGAAGGAGCAGGGAAAGTGGGAATTGGTCGGGAAGGAAAGAACCAAGATGCATTATGTCCCTGCACCAACTCCTGGGCGTGAATGTAGCCATCACACACTGCTAGCATGCACCAATAAAGATAAAAATTAAGAGGAAAAGATTAAAGTCAGCTCTCAGTTATGAACACACCACACACACACACACACATACACACACACACGCACACATGCACACACACACACACTTGTGTTGCTCTCTACATTGTTTAACATGAGCACTATCTATCTGATATGCCCTGTCCTTCCTGGAGCAACTGGTACAGCCACACAGATTGTCCTTGTGAAGCCAAAGTACCATATTTCCTTCTCCATTTACCAGGCTCCAAATTTTGCATTTGCTAAGCATACCTTTGCAGGTATTTCACTCTCTCCCTAGAGAAAGGTCTTTCCTCTGTGCTCTTCACAAGGCCCTGCCAATCCTTATGAATTGCTTTTTCACTTCAAGATGAGAAGGGCATATTCCGTGGGTGCAGGTGGATTCAAGTGTTCTCGAACAACGTTCCATAGCCCAGGTAATAACATTCAGTCCACGCTGTCACCTTGGGAACAGGAAGGCCAAACTCATCTACATGCATGACTGAGCCCAAGGGCTAAATCCACGACAGTAATGGACAAGGTGGACTCAGTGATCCCTGCCAAAAACGAGTCAATGGGAGGCAAACACTGCAGACATTGTTCTTAAATTCCCTTCACCATGATCAGTTTTGTGATTGCTACATCTCTTGTCCTTATTTAGAGCCTGGACTGTGCCTAACTCCCCTGCCTTCCACTATCCAGCGCTCTCCTTCAGTGATCCAGTGCTACTGAATGGCATACTTGCATAAAGAAAAACAGGTGAAAAATCTTACTTGGCTCAAACAATTCTATTTTTAATTAAATAAATAAGCTTTAAAATAAATTAAAGGAAAAACATTGTTATTGTAAGGGGAAAATCAGAAATGCCATCATAAATAGAATTCACATGCACAAATAAAGCCATGTTTCAGGATTCTAGCTGGATTTCACTATGAGCCTGGGACTCATCTTTCCCTTTAGTTCCAGGGAAACTGGGAAACTTCATTGAACATAAATGGTCACCAAACTGCAAATGTCCTCCTTAGGTAATCAGGAAACTCTAAAGAAAAAAGAAAGGTTGAGCACTACCTTGCTCTGTGATTCTGAATTATTCTAACCCTTTCTTTTAGAGCCTGGACACAGTGAACTCACACTTCCTCTTGAGCAACTATCCTAGGGACTACACAGCTCACCCCATGGGGAAAGAGCAGAAAGCAAGGCACAGGGAAGCAATGACCCATATTTTCTGTCCATAATCGCCTGCTCATGGAGCCCATAAGGAATAAAATTAACCAGTAGTTTGCCCTGGTGAGTAGAACTGAAACCACAAAGCTTTAACTTCCAGGGCAATGAGTCACCCTGAATCAGACCACAGCCTTATTCCATCTGCCTACTAGCTCTCTGCACATCCACACACATAGGTGTACACAC
>NW_004524597.1:5137448-5165996 GCF_000260255.1 Octodon degus
ATCTAGTTTCACAGAGCAGAAGCATCTCCCCATCTAATTTTCCAAATTATTTCAAAGGGATTCTTGCCATACAAAATAATCTGCTAATCTTCCCCCACTCAGTGAACTTTGTCCACATATTTAAATGCATTGCCTTCTTTATTTGGAGATATGGACCCTGCTCCTTGAGTGATTTTCAAGTTAAACACAATTGTACAAATTAAGGACCAGGACTGAGCAGTAGAAGATGTAATGAGAGACAGGAGAAGGATGCCCACACCCAGGTGTCTTAGCAGCATAGACTGAGATGCAAAGAGATATTGGTAAAGACCAGTTTCTGTCATCAAATAAATGTTACAGGGAACACCGAAATGCCAAAGTATCTGCTCTTTCTGCTTAGACCCTCCAATCAGAACTCATGCAAAGGTGGTCAGCACTGTATTTTATAAAATGGACTCTGCAATGTTGAGCACAAGATTCTTCAGTATCCAAAGCACTTATTGCATAACATAGAGTGCACACTTCTAGGAGAGACATCTCAGTACTGTATAGTCACAACACTTGATAGTTTACCTTCATTTTACCTGGTTAGTCATGCAGGCCCCTAATGCTGTCTATGGTTAGCTCAAGTGTGGACCTGTCAAGTTTATTTAGGTATTCAGTTGTACATGTGCATTTGTGACTTTCATGTATTCATAATGAGCCAAGGATTGCTATTCTATTTTTGGCCAAGGATACAGAAGATTCCTGATCCCTGAACTGTGAGACTATATCATATGTTAAAGGGTACTCTGAAGAAACAACTAAGGATAAAGAATTTGAAATACAGGGATTATTTTTGGAATACATGTCATCTAATAGCACAAATACCTGAATGAATATAACTTTTTATGGCTATAAATGAGAAGGTAAAGTAGGAAGATTCTACTGAGCATCTTGGCCCCTGCTGCAGGCTTAGAAGATGTAGGCATCTACATCCACATCTACAAAGTCAAGAACACCAATATCCAACAAGGTCTCAAAATCATATGCAATTCAACTTTAACAACTCAAGTTTCAACAACCTGGAAGTTAATTATTTCTCAAGCCCTCCAAGAAAGTCTCTAGGCTTTTGATTTTAGCTTTTTAAAATCCACAACAGAGACCCCATCCAAGCCATCCACCCCAAGCTCAAGGCCTACAGATCTATCAGAGAATATATGTATGGTATATTAAGTGGTTAACCTGGCAACATTAGCTATGACAGTAATAGCGGTCAAACACAACTTTATTCTCAGTGTGGGCACACAGATCATACAATGTCAGCAAGCAGCTTTTACCAACTCTGCAAAATAATTGACAAATTTAACTTATATAGCATTTTTCATGTATTGATCACTAATTGGCATAAATGAGATAAATCTCCCTTCAGGAGGGAAGGACTACCCTTTATTCTAAAGAGACAGTCTTTCTATTCCTTGAATTTAATTTGTTCTCTGTTTTATGAACAACACAGTAGACAGCTGTCATCACTGGGAAAAACAAACTGATGATAATATTGTTCTGGCTTATTAATTCATCCTACATTTTTAAAAGCTTATGGATCTGAGAAGTTTTAAAGACAGAGCTACATTCATATGTGACACACTTCTTGCTTATATATAAGTCATGAGTTGAACAAGTTAAAACTCAAAAGTACTATGGTTGAAAGCAGTGAAGTACTTCCCTTGTGAATCTGAACTTGCTCACGTCTTTCTGCTGAGGACAACAGGTGCACCTGCCTATCCAAAGCATGTGTTCTCCTCCAGCTGTGGCCCTAAAAGGTTTTGGACCTTGTCTGCTAGCTTTGTGTCTGTGTGTAGTTAGCTGTAGGTGTAAATCTGGGTAGGCTTCAAGGTAAGCCTGCAGTTTTGAAAATTCTATTCATCTACTTACCCATTCAAGGAACACATGCACCAGAAGGGGCTCCGGGAGCCACACTGGACTGTCTACTTGAAACGTGCACGTGTACACAAAGGTCAGAAGGTAAGTGCCTTCACTGCTCATATGGACACACATACAGCAGAGAGGAAACTAAGTGAGGCCATGAATATGGCTCTTAAGTTGATAATGGTGATCATTTTGCTATATATGGCATGCCATGAACATATAGATCTTAATATAAAGATCTCATCAATTATAGGTTGTAATGCTGAAAAATAGTACTTGTGGTAATAGCATGACTCACTGAATTTTGTAAGGTCTTGGCCTCTGGACACATGGCAAAATTATAATTCCTGGCCCTCTGAAATTGGGCCAGATTCTAGGATGGAGGTTGATCAATGAGTCATGAATAAAACTGATGCTTGTCCTATTTTGACTGAGCATTAATAATGCACTGATATGACTAAAAGTCTCCTTTTCCTGTCCCATGTGAGCAACAACAATTTAGATGGTGGAATCTCAAAGTGATTAAGCCCAATAGCTAGGCTAGCCTGTGGTGAACAGATTGTAGATGACAATGTTGTTATTTTAAGTTAATTAACTTTGTGGTTGATTATTATTACAGAATTATCTCACCCTGTCCAGGAGATATTATTCTTATACATATCTTACAAATGAAACCAAGATCAGAGAGGTAGTACAACTGTCTAAGGCAAAGACAGCTGGTATGTGACAGAACCACCACCAGAACTCAAGTAGTCTGATTTCAAAGTCACTACTCTTGGCTCTTAACTGCTGTATAAATTGAATGCATAAATGCACATCTACCTTATCACTGGCCGACAATTAGAACTGTACAATTTTTACTAGTTAAACGGAATCACCAGGCCAGTGAGATAGTTCAGCAGTCTAAAGCACCTGCTCAGGCAAGCTTAGGCAGGTGCAGGGGACCATGGTCCAGTCCCTGGCATCACATGCCATGCCGACCCTGCCCTACGGGTGGGCTGAGCCAGCCAAAATTAATTAATTAATTAATTAATTAATTTAAAAATCACCAATATGTTTCCTTGTGTTATGAAAAACAGTATTGTCACTGAGTGTGGTACCCCTGTCCTAAGTCACTTAAGGGATAGCTAAGAGAAAGTTAAGGAAATATACCTCAAAGATACCCAACCTTTCCCATTTTCTAGAAAGATTCATAGTGCACATGTAAATATCCTCTGAAAGCTAAGATGAAGAGGCCTCCAGCCAGGCACAATAAAGCCAATTTAGCTTCTTAAGCTGAGAACTGCTTTGTGAAATAATCCTGTAGAACTCTCCACTAAATGAGTTACAAACTAGTCGCATGGGGCGTTCATTGAATTTACTCCTAAAAGCTATAAAGGACAATTGTCTCTGAACCAGGTACATCAAATACAGGCCTGCTACTGTGTAAAAGCATGGAATTCTACACCACCTACACACACAAAGGAAATTAGCTTTTGATTGAAAGGAAGCACTATTGAAAAGCCCCAGGGGTGGGGGAGAAACAAGAGAAATGAAAGACACCTACAGGCAAGTCCAATGGTTGAGGCCATTTGGGGAAGGACTTTCGTAGTCTGAAAGAGGGAGAAAAGTACAGCTTCTGAGAATCATAGAAAGATAATCGAACCAAAATCAAAAGAAAGTAGTAGCTCTTGAAATTCTAAACAAGGAGAGTTTGAATACCCCTTGTGAACACAAAATAAATGTTCTCTATACTCCATTCTGAATATTCAGTGCTGAAAAAATGGTGGCAACCATTCATCACTTTGATTCTTTTCTGCATTATTATTTTCCCAGTTGTCTCTTTCCTTTTTACTGAATTTTAACATGTTCAGGCATGACTTAAAATATGACTTAGAGCCACTTCTTACCTCTCTATCACTCACATTTTTCTTAAACCTATAGCATACATAGTTCTAAGTAGAGTTTTGCCATATTTTTTCTAAATACCATCAAAGTGTGTTTCCTCCACTGGCAAAGATAGTCCAAGTGGCTGCTACAGTCCTGCCAAGGGGTGTACACATGATTTATACTTTTGTCATGGAGACTGGATGATTGGACCAAAAAAACAATGGTCACTATGATCTGTGCAGAAACCAATTCAAATTAAGATGCCCAGTGAGTTGAATGCCAAAGCAGAAGATTTTTAGAAAATCCCCAAGTATACACCCACTTTTTGCTTCCTAATTACCAGGCCAATTCATACTGAGATCTGTCACTCACTAAGTGGCCAGCTTTACTGCCACCCCTCATGGGACTCACTGGTATGAGTGTCTACAAATCAGATGCTTTCAGATGGTATCTATATAGCCTGTGTGGTAATCCTGGGATCAAATGTTGTAGAGTCTAACAAGGGGGAACAAGCCAATAAATCCTGACTTGAAAATTGTCTGCAACTTTGCCAAGACTATTTTCAATATGTCAATAGCAACAATATTTTTAAAAATAGTATGAGGTGGGTGACTAGATCAAAAATTTTTTAAAAAGTGGACAAAAAATCCAATTGATCTTGGATTTTTAAAAAAAATTATTATATTTGTATCACGAGTATGTAGCAATGTAACTCTGGTTTTAAGATGTGTATGTTAAAGCCATTTGCGAAGAGGCATTGCCAGTGTTTGTAACTGGCAAATACTTCACTACATAGAGGGGAAGTGATGGAGAAAGACAAAGGAAATGTCACAAAATGTATATAAGTGGTAAACAATATATGTGTCTTCACTGTTCTTTTCCATTAACATTTTCCTTGTTAATTTAAATTAATTAATTTTTAGAAAGCCTCCTCAAAGAAAGCCTTTTTTCCTACAATCAGTGCCTTTCAGCATCCTGCTTCTTGGAATGCATGTGTAAGTGTGGCCTTGGTAGGACACATTTTTGACTACAGGTATGAATTTATAAGTACATTTTTCTCAAAAAAATTATGGCTTTTCTTACATTAGAAACCTGTACTGGAGATTTCTGTTGCTTTGTACTTGGATCAAGAGTCCATTCTCAAGAATCCTTGAAGAAAGTCTGGTACAGAAAGACAAGTACCGTATTGTCTCACTTCTATGTGCGATCTGAGAGACTCAAAGTGTAAATGCAGAGAGCTGAAAGGTTGTTCCCAAGATATATGGGAAGGGCCATTAGGAAGAGTTTAGTAAAAGGACTTAAGTTTTCAGTTGGATCACAAAAGTAAATTAAGGAGATTTATTGCACATCATGGCAGCTGTAGTAAATAACAATGTGTTGTGTTACAATTTAAATATGAGATGCCCCCTAAAGCCTTATATAGGGAGGGCTTGATTCTAATGCAGCACTGTTCAAAGGTGGGGCTTTTGAAAGGTGATTAGGTCTTGGTGGCACTGAGCTTATGGACTGATTAATTGAGTTCACAGTTAAATGTGATGTTAGCAGGTGGGGACAAGCTGGAGCAAGTGGGACAGGGTTCTTTTGGAGGGTGCATGCTCCCGTGCACTCTTAGCATCTCTCTGTTTTAGCTGTCCAGAGGCAAGCACTCTTCTTCCAGCACATCATTCCCCAGGGTGTTTCTGCTTTTCCACAGGCATAGAATCAACCTAGGCAGTGTGACAGAGTCCACGGCCTCTAATCCATGAACCCAGATAAACCTTTCCTCCTTGAGCTTGTGAGTGCGTGGTATTTTGCTCCAGCAGTGAAAGCTAGTACATGTAGTATATTTGGAAATACCAAACACTCTAGATTTTATGTGTTCTCACTAGAAAAAAATTAAAACAACTATGAGGTCATGCATGGATATATTAGTCTCATTTAGACATTCCATAACATATACTTTTTCAAAACATATGGTATTTGGTGAATATATATACATTTTCCTTGTTAACTTAAATTAATTAATTTTAGGGCCAGCCAAATAGCTCAGCAGATTCAAGTGCCTGTAAGCAGGCACAGGGGCTGGGGTTCGATACCCAGGCCTGCTATGCTGGCCCCACCCCCGGGGTGTGCTGAGAGGACAGTTGAGACTGGGTGTGGTGGCACATGCCTGTAATACCAGCTCTTGGGAGGCTGTAAACAGGCAGATCACTGTGAGTCTGATCTAGTAGTGAGACGCTGACACCCTGTAGACTCTTCCCTAAAAATACAAAAAATAATTAATTAATTAAGTTTTGGAAAGCCTCTTCAAAGAAAGCCTTTTTTCCTACAATCAGAGCCTTTCAGCATCCTGCTTCTTGGAATGTGTGTGTAAGTGTGGCCTTGTTAGGACATATCCTTAACGCTGGAACATCAATTTCTGATTGTACCCAAACTCCAATCCACAGCATATAACTCATCAGGAGACAGCCACACTGCCACCTCAAAGGAATGACCCATGAACACAAAGGAATGTATGACATAGGAGGAGGGCTTCCTGGTGACATCATTTAAGACTTTCCATTCAGTTTTCCCCAAGCCAGCTCCACAATGTTTCAATCTCATGAGCTGGTACCTTTTCTTTTGCCAGTTCAAATTAGATGCTTGTCACTTCACTGAAACAATGAATTGGAAAAACAAAAGTCACAAAGTGTAATACATAATACTGTACCATTGCACATTGGAGAGAGGTTCTAAGAGTTAATTCATGTTGCCAGTTTCATTCATTTTATGGGTATGTTAGGAACCAGTGTTTCTTTCTCATGAGTGCATCATGCAGAATGGCCTGAAATTGCAGCACAAGCTGTCGAAGGAAATAAAAGGTTCTTCCCTTTACCTCTCTGAGTGAGCTGGGATTTTCCTGACACTGTGTAGTCTGAACACACACGCGGATGCCTGCAGCAGCCTTCATGCTCCCTGATTCGAAGCATTGGACTTGATCATCACAGACCTTCTTCTCAGCAATGGACTTGTGAACAAATGCTATCCATTTCAAATGCTATCTGTTTTATAGATTACAGTATGTAATTTCAGTTGCTTGGAAAAATGCATTCCACTGTTTTCATGGAGAAAAGCTGTTGTGTAAAGCTCTCTGCAGACATTTTCATTAGGAGAGAAAGAGCTGTATCTGATCTCTGATATATCACATGGCTGCACTATTAGTGCATGTCTATTTTACAGAATTTCTGGAATTCTTTTAATTCATAGACTTCCATTCAAATTGCCTAATATTAGAGAAACAAAGCTAAATTACTTCTGCATTGATGACCAGCAAGGGTGCTGGTGTTTTGCTTCCTTCAAATTGCAACAAACTGCATTACTACAGGAGCAAATGTTTATCATTCTGAACACTCAGCATTGTTTACTGCATTACTCTTGAGCAGAACAAGCCCTGCGACTTTGATCTAACCGATGCTCCAACCCAGCACTCTGCCAGAGTGGGATAGCAACGCACAGTGTGGGGAATTAAACTGAGCTTTAAGTTACAGAGGCAAGGGCCTTGCAAAACATGTCAAGATGAAAAATGGGCCCTGAAACATTTCTTTTGAGTGTGACATAGGAATCTATGGTTCTATTCCAAAGAAACAGGAAATACAAGTCAACCTTGGAATCAAAATTGAAAACAGAGTAAAGTAGAAGCCAACTAAGAAAGAGACAAAACCAAACTTTTTAACACTTTGAAGGTAATACTTCACATCATAAATTTGTGAAATTAAAATAGCTAAAGGATTCCCACAAATATTCAGCTTATTTCACACACACACACACACACACACACACACACACACACACACTGAGAAAAGCTCCATCTTTTTCTAGCATAGGACAGATGACATTTATGAGTGAAATGCTTAGAAAAACTACCCCAGAAGCTACTAAAATTCTTGGCTCTGCCTTAGGAAGATTCATTTTTTCTTTGCATGAGAATGGTTCATGGGTTCCCTCTGCCTTGCTTGCTCTTGGGGTGGGTACCAGTGCTCTCGATTTCCCTTTATCCTGAGCAAACCAAGGCAAACTTGTCCCTGATCTTCAACACGGCCATGCTACAGTGATCGAGCATCCTCATCTTTTGCTGAATTTGTATCCAAGCACAGGAGATCAGCTCGCAGCTGCTGGCAAAACCATCTGGCGTCATCCCCATTCCTCGGTGATCGGTACCAGATGGGCCCTGTCATGGTGAGTGACAATTCCTGCCTTATGGCCCCTGGTGGAAGGCCTGAGAGTATCTAGGGGTTGTCTGAGGATACTGAATATTAAAAGAAAAAATGGCATGCGGTGCCTTCCTGCTGCCCTCAGGACTCAACAGCACTGACCTCCAAACGCTACCTCTATGTTCTGAGCACACACCAAATTCCACCTTAGGTGGACACTAAAACTCCATCTCATCAAATCCTTATTATAGTTTAACGAGAAATTAATGGGATTATGCAAGGCACAATGCAGGTACACAAAATACAGCAGGGGACTCTGACTTAGCTATATTACCTTCTGAGTGGTTTTTCAATATTGTGATTCAAACTGAGAAATCCTAAATTTTGTTATTATGAATAACATAATTATAGTTATTTTTTGTTTGTTAGTTTTACAGCATTCTCATCTACTAGTTTCCACTGACCACCACAAATAATCACCTTTCTTCACCAGTAAGCACAGCCAGACTGATTAGCCTTTAACATTTCCAATCCTATTTTTTGTAGATTCTCCTAGTTTTCAATGAGTAAATAAAACAAGCTAGGAATGAAACATTTATTTTGGCATCACACCAACCTAATTAAACTGTGGTTTCATTAGGCTGCTGAAAAATAATGTAATGGACCTATTAAAAGTTACCACTTCACTCCAGTCTTCTGAGCTACAAGAAATTGTACTGTGATTTAAAATGCTTAGTTGCTCTCACAAAACCAGGTAGAGAGGGAAGAATGGAAGAGTTACAGAAGATGGAAGCAATCTAATTAAAAAAGAAATGCATAACAAGATGTTCTCCTCCCTCACAAATTACCTGAAAGGAAGAAATAAAAATGCAAAATGGAAGCTAATAAGGTTCTGGTTATTTTCTCCACTGACTAGATGTTGTTCACACGTAGGGGCCGGTATGAGGTGCTCCCTCACACCTTAACACTGATGTTATTGGTGGAGCAAACATCTGTTCTCTACCTGGCATCACTCTACTTGTCTAGTAGCAGTAGACTCTCACTGTGGCATCCATATCTTTCCCAGTCTCAGAACCTGGCTCATGTGAATGTCATAATTTATCCTCAGAATGGATAAACAACTTCCAAGTTGGCCAGTCAGAGCCCTGACCATGATTCATTCATTTTTAAGATCAGTCAAGCCTACTAGTGAGACTCTTTTCAGAGTAGACAGGAGAAAAGATTGACCACCTAGTTTCTACATAGAGAATGCTAGGTTCTGATAGTATTCATCTGCTCTCATATGGGGAGAATTCACTTGAGAATAGGGCCCCAACCAGAGAGAGATGGAGAGGTGGGGGTGGGGTGGGAAGAAAAGAGAAGGGGCAAATGAAATCAGAGGAAAAAAGAGACAGGAAAAGGGAAGTGGTGAGGAGAGAGAAAAAGAGAATAAATGGATAGAGGGAAGGAGGGAGGGAAACAGAGAGAGAGACAGACAGACCGAGAGAAAGAGACAAAGAGAGAGGGAGGGGAGAGAGAGAGAGAGAGAGAGAGAGAGAGAGAGAGAGAGAGAGAGAGAGAGAAAGAGAGAGAGAAGACAGAAAAGCAAATCTTGACTCCATTGTTGGGTCTCCCGGATCTAGCTAATATTTAATATTGCTGGGTGTTTTAGCTACACAAACACAATCAAATGCATTTATTAGCTTAATCAATTTGAGTTGCTCTATGTCATGTGGAAACAAAAGCATTCCAATGAATATGCTCAGTGTGACTTCAGTTTAAAAATAAACCCAGAATAGAGCAGCACAGACATGGACCAAATCACATCTCAACCAGACAGAATATTTTTGGAGTCTTAAAGTGTAACTTGCTTTAACACATCTGAAACAAAAACAATGGCAATGCCACCTTAGAAAGATAACTGAAAAATGAAATGTGAGGGCAAAGTTGACAAACTGCACATTGTGCCTCCCCAGGAAAGACCTGCCCCCAGCACCTTTATCCCCTCAGCAACCAAAGTATATGAAACACAATGGGAAAGAGCTGCAGAGATGCCACCCCAATGCTCAACAGCCACGTACACAGGCCAGGAAGAGCATCCCTAAGCATGGGCAAACGTGGGATTCAACTGCAGACCTCTAAATAATACAAATGCTTATTTCCTGGATTGGGGATTGCACAAGGATCGTCATCTTTGTGCAGATGCTCATTGCATGGTTGCAAAGATAGAGAGATTTTGATAATTGCGTTTCAAGTCCTTCTCTATTAGAGGATGAGCCCTCTAGCTCCCTTTATCAGAGCACGTCAATCACCCTCATTCATTCATTCATTTACTCACTCCTTCAGTATGTTTCATTCCCCCTGTGTGCACTACACTCTGCCAACCACTGAAGATGCAGTAGAAAGCAATATACAAAGGATCTATAACACACTGAGTCTTAGATTTGACTGGTTATTAATAAAATAATTATACACAGAAAGACATAATTACATTGTGCTGAGACATATTTGGGGCAGGTCTAATTCAATGTGGGTTTGGGTAAGTCAAGAACAGTCTCTCTAAAGAGGGATTTATATGGGGATTTAAATAATAAGACACGCTGAATTTTTGATTGAGGCAGATGGGCACAGGCAGAGAGCAGAGTGTAAGGATCTGAATTTAATGGGTTTGGGCAACATATGAGACTAAGTAGTTAGAACGGAGAAGGTGGAGCCACAGGAAAGGCAAAGAGAAAAGAGCAGAAAATTCATCGCTATCAAGTGAGCTCGGTGAAAGCTCTGGGTGGGAGGGTCATTATTCCATAGAATGCCTCTTGGGTGACAAATCCTGACAATTACAGATGTTTCAAGGCCCGTGTTACCTCAGACATTACGACACATGTCAGCCTATGATATCATTGTTTTTCTTTTTTTTTTTGTTGTTGTTTTTTGTTTTTTTTTGTTGTTGTTGTTTTCTTTTGTTTTGTTTTTTTTGGTGGAACTGGGGATTGAACTCAGGCCCTTGTGCTTGCCAGGCAAGTGCTTATTCTACTGAGCCATCTTCCCAGCCTATGATATCATTGTTTAAATGAATCCTTGGTGGGAAGAATCACAATGAAAACAGTGTGGTTGAGAATATTTTATGGATCTGACTCTATGGGCAGCATTAGATCCTTTGAATTGCCAGCCATAATTGACAATCAGGGAGAAAGAAATAAAGATGACTGGCTATAATATTTTAAGCAATAAAGTCACAATTAATAACTTCTTAATTATGTTTCCATAAAATGGAACATTATTTAACAACATTAATTGCTAAATGTGTATTTGTAAATATTTTATTTTGCTGGATGATAAGTTGTACATTATGTTATCCTCCTATAAATTTTTGAATTTATGCAGTTACTGCTGAGAAATAGTAGTGAATCCTAGCATAGAGCACAGGAGTGAAGAGTTAATTCACTTTAATAGCAAGGATACAAAAATTCCTTAGCAACTTTCACTGCAACAATGTTATATGAAATTTGTTCTATATTAAATCCATGTTCATTTTCATCTGGCATATATCAGGTTTTCTTCAACACCATGACATTTTTGTACAGGGGGCAGGAGAGAAGTGGCCTGTGTTTTCAAGGGTGTTGACAAAAATCCTTGACTTGCACCCACTAGATGGTGAGACCATTCCCCTCACTTATGAAACCCAAAACACCTCCAAACATTGCCAAATGTCCTCAGAGAGGAAAAGTGCCTCTATTGATAAAAACTGTTTTGCATGAATGCCTGAGGCTGAAAAGAACCTCAAAACCTTTCTGGTTGCGTAGGGGATAGATAATCATCAGTTGCTTCCTGGGAGGAAGAAACACCAAAGTGAAGAAGAATCTGGGACACGTGCAATTTTCAAGAAGTTTGAGAGTCTCCAGCAAAATCTATTGTAAGCCTGGGTGACCTCCGTAAACACAGCTGTGAGTCCCTCATTAATGAGCTAAGCAGGACCCAGGAGGGAGGTTCCACCCACAGCTGGGGAATCAATAGGTCACCTCTTCCTGAGAAGGCCGCGGTGCATCTTTACAGAGCTAACATTACAAAAATGGAAAGATCAATGTCTCTCTTCTGCAAGGGAAGGGCTGCCCCCAATCAGCACTTACCAGTGGTTTGTTACCTGAGTGAAATCATCAGCACCCCACCTGAAGCAAGGCTGCAGGGAAGATCCGGGCTTCTTTCCAAAAATATCAGTCAGTATGACCCAGAGAAGGAGCTCCTTGTCAGCTGCACAAGCAACAACATCTCAGAAAAGGTCTCCAAGACAAACATGGGATCAGACCATCTGATGAAGGGGAACATAATGGCGGTGGGTATGTACATAGCAATCAACATCAGGAAAGCACAGAGGTAGCACCTCCTACAGAAGAACATCCCCAAAGCATAGCTAGACTCTGCAACCTGTCCAAGGAGCAGCTACTCAAATCCTAAAACCCAGGCAGAGGAGCTGTCCTTAGAGGAGGGCACCATGGAGTCTGCTACCTACATGGACTTGCCTGGATCTCAAGGGAGTGAGGACAGAGTTGTGGGCACACTGTGGATAGTAGACTACAAAGGAAGGACATGGGAGAAGAAAATAAGATTGGAGGAACACATGGAGCATTTTTCTATAATTGAGTTATTTTTTGACACATTTTTATAGAGAATAAAATTTGATGTTTAAAATCCTTCAGTAGCTGGCCTGGGCAGTTATGATTTGGAAGGAAAAGCTCAAAACCCCAAGGAGATGCCTAGGAAGCTGTAGCCATGCTCCCTTCGATATTTTTCTGAGAAAAGTAAATTCCACCTAGGTGTCAGTTAAAACTTGGCATGTCATGAGGGGCACATGCTTTGGGGATCAAAGCTGAGTCAGAGTCTCAATTCTAGCTCTTGATGTTCTGTGCAAAGGGACTTCACTTTCCTAAGCCCTGATGGGTCCCTTCTCTAGAACAATCATGAGGATGATGTCTCTTTGGTAGTTCTGTTTTGAGGTTGGCTATGTGTGTCCCCCACAAGGACCCCAAGAGTGGTCCCTTGATATAGTTATTATTATTTATCCTTCCCCACTATGACTGATTTTGCAATATTAGGCAAACATATATTTATTCATTTCTCCTTTATTTATATATGTATGAAGAGACCCATAAGGGATTATGTCTTAGGGAGCTTTTAATCTTGTGTGGTGTTTATTGTTGTGGCTTTGCATATTAGTGTGGCTTAATGATCAACTAACTGTTCAGTGACCACATAATTAGAAAGGTGCGTTCCTCTCCAGATAATTGGCAGGTTGGCATTGTGTCCCCAAATTACTTGGAAATGATTATGAAAAAATGTAAGGTGAAGAGAATGTTGGGATAGAAAAACTGAAAGTGCAGTCATTTAAAAGGCAAGTGATTCTACACAGTAATAGGAAATGTGGCTATGAAATGCACTGAATGTGAAAACTTTAAAAAGTAAAAGACATGGCCATGAGTTAAAATACTTCCTCTTGATTTTCATACATTTATCTTATTGTTCTTATGACTTTCTGAAGAACTTCTAGAAGCTCTCTTTTGTGTGTGTCTTTGGTTGCCCTGTCATGGCTGCACTGATGTCCTGAACCTATTCAAAATATGTAGGTTTTATAGCCTTTTCTATTTTGGGGGGTGCTGGCTCAGCCCACACTGGGGGCAGAGAGCATGGTATGTGGTTCCAGGGATTGAACTCTGGTCCCTGCACTTGCCTAAGCAGCCACTTAGTCTGCTGAGCTATCACACCAGCCCTATACTTTTGTTTTAAATTTAAAGATATTATATGCTCTTATACACAGAACATGTACTTTAAGGTTGATTGAGGGTCAAGAGTTCAGCATAAAGGAGTAAAACCAAAAATGAAGAAAGACATTATTTTAGTAGCATCATTTCTAAACAAAGTGTTTTAGTAAGCATTAAATATATTGAATGAATATATTTTATTGTCTTTTTTTTATCCTAATAAGAGTTTTAAGAACTGACTTGAAATAAATAAAAATAACCTCTCTGTCTCTGTCTCTGCCTCCCTCTCTGCCTTTCCCTTTTTATACATACACTCTCTCTGCCTTTCCCTTTTTATACATACACACACACACACACACACACACACACACACACACACACACAGAGCAAACTTCACTCTCCTCTCCTCACTTTCATTTGAAGCTTAGGGCCAAATGCTCATGCTGAACAAAACACAAATAACCACTTCATCTCATTATGAGTTCTTATTTTTCTTCCTAAATTTTCATAGAAGGAGATCAGTGTTTGATCAACTACCCAGCCAAGGTCA
The DNA here is from genome assembly GCF_000260255.1 of Octodon degus. Lineage (NCBI taxonomy): Eukaryota > Metazoa > Chordata > Mammalia > Rodentia > Octodontidae > Octodon > Octodon degus. The sequence continues at coordinate 5,151,653 of NW_004524597.1, forward strand.
GAGAAAAAAGAACACATCCATCCCTAAGTGGATGAATCAGGAAAACATTCCTCTCCTAGCTTATGCCCAAAATATCTCTCTCCTCTTCTGCCAGCTACTCCTGTGTTGTTCTCTTTCATCCCAGGATTCCTGTGCCCCAGAAAGCAGTGTGCTGTGATGACACACAAAGTCTCTCTCAGCTTTCACACCATGAATCAAAGGCTAATTGTTTTGAGTGATTACCATGAATTAGAATGCAGGTAATTATATATTTTGTCTTTTTTTCCCAACATTAAGTTATAAGATTCCTGACAATTAAGACATCTTAGAGGCTGGGGAGACAGCTCAGTGGAATAAGTGCTTGTCTGACAAGCGCAAGGTCCTGAGTTTGATCCCTGGTACCAAAAAAAAAAAAAAAAAAATCATAATTCATTATAAGTCAGAATTTCCAAAAATGGCTCTTCCATAGCTCATCCTAGGATGGCCTCTCAATTGGAAAGGTTATTCACTATCCCAAGTTACTCATGGTCTCTGAGGACCACCTCTCTTATTTGTACTACAGTGGTCCCTTACTTGAGGTTTCACTTTCATCAATTTCAGATCCTCAAATGAACTGGAATCTGAAAATTTTAACACCTTACTTGACTCTTTCTAGGAAGAAAGGGGGAGACTATATTCATATAACTTTGATTACTACATGTTATTATAATTATTCCATTTTATTATTGGTGTCATTAATGCTTTACAGGACTTAATTTATAAGCTGAACTTTAACATGGATACTAACATTTAGGAAAATCACGGGGCACATAGGGTTTGCTGTTGTCTTCACGTTCCATATGGCCCATGGTTTCAGACACAGATTAGCCAGGGGATCCTTTTAGAGCTCTTCACATGGATAAAGGCAACTGTGTGTGGATTGGCTGATCACCACCTTTTCTGCTTGCTACCTAGATTTCCTCATCCTCTGAGTATCAGGAGGGCCACAGGGGGGCAGAGCATTCTGTGTGACTTAGCTCCAGACAAGGTGATTTGGAAGAAGTGCAGACTCTCACTTCCTGCCAAAGCACTTACACACCGGCGTGCGGATTCCAGCAAACTTCCTCTGGGGCCATGTGGAATCACTACTGAAGCGGAGGCTTCTAAAGGACAGGGAACAATGAAGGAGCCAGTCCAAGGAGCACAGCTCCTCTGCAGAGTGGGCAAATCCTTGGAGCATCTTCACGAGCAAGAAATACATGTTGGGCTGGGGAGATAGCTTCAGCAGTCTAAGCACCTGCCTGGCAAGCACAAGGACCCAGGTTCGATACCCAGGACCGCATGCTGTGCCAGCACTGGAACCCTGGGCATGCAGTGCAGGCCACCGAAACTGGGTAGGTATTGCATTCCTGTAATCCCAGTGTTGGGCAGGCTGAGACAGGAGGATCACTAGGAATCTGAACTGCAGAAAGACCCTGCATTAAATAAGTAAATAAATACATAAATAAATAAATATATTTTTTTAAAAAAGAAATACATATTTGTTGTGTAATGTCACTGAGGCCTGTGTTTTACTGGAGAACAATACTGCTTTCCCTGGCTGATAAAGTCCAGAGAGTTCGAAAGGGGATGAAACAAGACAGCACTCACGAAGATCTTAGCACTGAGCTTGCTACTTGCATTTCATTGGTTATGATCACCAAATGCTCAGAGCTCCGGGAGCAAAAGCCTAAATCTGCTGTCAGCCAGGAATCAACTGATATGACACCAGGCGAAAATGAGAGAGGACAGCAAGTATGGCGGGCAACACTGGCTGCTATAACTACAGGTGCAATCCTCACACAGCAGTGGCTACTCCGGCTGCTCCAAGGCCGAGCAGCAGTGTCCTAACCCGCACAGTCACTGAGAGGCCCAGGTACATGGTCACTCTTCCATTCTCAGCAGAGAGTGTCCAAGGTCATGTGTGTGACAACAGTAACTAGGAAGTGGGTTACCAAGGACCCCAGGAAAATGTCAGGCTGCTAATTCTGAAAGTATATATATATATATCACCTGCCATGCTGGCACTGGCCTGGGGCACACCGAGATGGCAATTGAGACTGGGTGTGATGGCACATGCCTGTAATCCCAGCTCTTGGGAGGCTGTGAACAGGAGAATCACTACAAGTCTAATCTAGTAGTGAGACCCTGAACACCCTGTAGACCCTTCATTAAAATACAAATATATATATATGTATATATATTATTAATACTATATAATATTATATAATTATACATTATATAATTGTACATTGTATAATATATTATATAATTACAATTATATAATAAGTATAGTATAGTATATTTACATCACTTATCCCTATATCATTGGCCAGAACTCCATCATGTGTAACTTCTTAGATAAGAGCTGGCATGGGAACAGATGTATGCACGGGTAGCTATTTATCAGTGTTTTGTCTTCGCTCAGAAAGAGCAAAATACATTATTAGCAAATAGCCAGGCACTTTGGCAGAGCATCTTTTAGTATTTTCAGAAAATAATTTTCTAACAGCTGTGAATTTTTTGCCTTTGCTTAATACCACCTCCCTCAACATTGTGGGAAGTTCCTTTATCTAGCACAAATCCCCAAAGTTGTAGTAAAACATTATTGTCTCTTAAAAGAAAGAAAGAAAGAAAGAAAGAAAGAAAGAAAGAAAGAAAGAAAGAAAACTTTATTTACTTGGTACAGGTTCTTGCCACACAGCTCAGACTCGTGATCCTCCTGTCTCAGCCTCCCCAGCACTGGGATTACAAGAGAGCGCCACCAGGTCCAGCATGGTGCGCCAGGTTTTTGGTGCTGGCAGGGAATGAGGTGCCAGTGATCAATCCCAGGCCCTTGTGCTTGCCAGGCTGGTGCTTAGACCACTGAGCTGTCTTCCTACCCCGTTATTGACTCTTTTGTGTAAGTGGAACAAATACCCTTTCCCATAGCTTGAGTTCAGTAATTCTTCCTTCAAGCTGTCTGCAAAAGTAGGCTTGATATCCTTTAGCTGTTATTTTATTCCATTCCCAATCTAACAAGGTTCAGAGCATGAAGTACAAAGAAACCTGAAAGTCAAAACAAGAAAGTTGGGAAGATAACTGAGCTGCCTAAGCACTTGCCTGACAAGCACAATGACCCGGGTTTGATCCCTGGTACTGCATGCCATGCTGGACCCAGAACCCTGGCGTACCATGCTGGACATGATCGCCCCCTCCTGTAATCCCAACACTGGGAAGGCTGAGACAGGAGGGTCACTAGGAGTCCAAGCTGTGTAGTGAGGTCCTCTATCAAATAAATAAATAAATAAATAAAACTTTTTTAAAAGAGCAAAACAAAAGGTGATTCCAATGTGCCCTTCACCATTTCCATGCCCTCAATGTTTTCAGACCATTATGAGAATGTTCAGCCAAGACTGCTTTAGAAATTAAAGAAAATATAAACACATGAGGACCAAACAGGTCTCTGCTTCATCAAGCACATAATTGCTTTTAGACCCTGAGAGGTAATTATCTTTATCAGAGTTATGATACAACGAACAAAAAGTAACTCATGGAAGCAAAAGTAGGCTGCATTTTTCTAAAGACAGATTTTTAAAGGCAGATTCTAAAGAACGTGTCATTGTCGAGCATGGTGGCGCATGCCTGTAATCTCAGCACTCGGAAGACTAAAGGAGGAGGCACATTGCAGGCTCAAGGCCAGCCTGGGCTATGTAGCGAGTTCAAGACCAGCCTGGTGTGTGAAGTGAGACTGTCTCAAAAGTTAACACTATCTGCTCCTTTGAGGGAAGACATGCCACACACCAATACACATCTGAAAGCGACTGCTTGATGAGATCCATGGTTATTGTTTCTTCATGGAAAATTAGGAGAGAAAAACTTTCCAATCCAGAAACTGGCTCTTCTAGCAGAAGGACTCCTTTATGGCTTCTCCTGGATTTCCCCCATCTTGAGCTGACACAAAGCTGGCCCTCATAAAAACTTGTGAAACAAGCAGAGTGCTCTCAGCATTCACCTGGGCAGGGCTGCAGGGACAGTAACTGAAGCCATGTGCAATGTGTCTTCTTTGCTGTGCAGAACCTCAGCCTCGTGCTCCAGGGGTAACACAGCCCTGTTTCACAGGTGAAGAAATGGATGCTTGCTTGGGTGACCTGCTTACGACCCAACCGTTTTAGCAAAGAGAAAATTGAAGCGCACAGCTTTCTGAGGAGGAAGCTCCTTGTGCTTTTCGTGTGCCTGCTGAAGAGAAATTCTTGAGAGGCCAGAGCGGCAGAGAAAGAAGGATTGGCTAGATAACAACAGTGGAACTGTCTGAACATAGATGGAAAGTCTCTTCTAGAAGCAAAATAACCCATGACAGACAGCATCTCCTGGCAGGAAGTAAGGGTGCCGCATGGACTTCTCTAACTGTCCTCGAAGCACAACTGTGGTTTCTATGTGGGAGAAAGGACAGCCAGCTGGTGTGTCTCTGTGAGGCCAGTGGGTGTCACTGCCTCCCCACAGTGCTCGGAAGGGATCCTGCCGCTGACAGCAGCCTAACACACAGGTTCCCCGTTCTCCCTCTGCCATGCTTCATGCCCTGTGCCCTTGCCACCCAGGGTCCCTGTCAGAAGGCTCGTCAGCCTGCGCCTGTGACAGAGCAGGCACATGCCCTGCCCTCTTGGCCATCACCAGCGGCAGTGTTCTCCAGGCTCTCTCCACATTTCCGTCAACACCGCTTGCTCTCAGAACCACAGGAGCATGTAATCCGAGTAAGATGGATGGGAAGGTGCAAGAATATCAGAATCTGGACTCAAACTGACTAAGATGAAATTTTTAACACCTTTCCCAAGTCACAGCAGGCTTCCTGCATGTTATCTAGGTGAGTGGCAGACCAGGCAGGGGAAGGCTGCATGCTTAAAGGAGCCCCTTGGTCTATGAGACACACAGCCTAGGGCAGCAGACAGCCTTCCGGGTCTGGCTATTTTTGTGGAAGCATCAGGGGCCCAGGTCACACTCACAGAGGGATGTATGTGGCAGCCAGATGAACAGGCCCCCTTCTAGCACCAGACTCTGGACCGTTGGCTTATCCTTCCAACAGAACAACCCCCAGCTGGAATGCAGAGTGAGGCCCTAATGAAAGTACTTACTTTGTTTACTGCTAAGCGCCTTCACCTGGAAGAGTGCAGAGCACACAGTAGGCACTTAGGAAACATAAGCATTCATGAAAGCGAAAATAGGAAGATATGCAAACTGAGGAGAATGGTCAGTAGCAATGTCTGGCCCTACTATGGCTCACACCAAGCTATGGGTTCAAGGAATTATTATTATTAATTATATGTCAATGCATGCCCATGTAACACATGTATAAGTGCATATATTAACGTACTTAGAACAGTGTCTATCCTATGAAAGGATGAGGGTTCAATCAAAGTTACAGATAATTATTTTACATGCATAGTTTTCACCTTGTAAATAGAGCTAAAACTCTTCAACCTTCTCCATTCAACATTGTAAGTAGCACATGCTCCTTAAAGAAAATGTACGAAATTCACCAGTAGATCATAGACAACTTGGTGTTCACAGGTTTACTTTTTTATCTCTCAATGACCTTGATTCACATGAATCACTTAAAATAAATATAACATAGAATGTTCATACAAAATATTAAACTAATATTCTTCCACTGAAGGATATGATGCAATGTTTTCAAAGAACAAGATCAATTGTTGTATGGTAGCAAATGGGGAGGTCAGGAAGCAAGCCAAGCAGAAAAACAAAAAGTATGGGCAGAAAACTAAAAACATAGAAGACTACTACCAAACTGTTAGCCATGGCAAGGACAGAACTGTGTTATTTGTCTATAATGATGATGGTGATCATAGCCACAATCATAATGAAAACAATTAATCAAATATTGCCAAGAGTTGGAATAACTGAGAAAAGAAAAATAACATCGTAATCAATCCGCCCACCCACAGTGGTGACTCATGGTTTTCACATATTCTTTCCCATAGATTTAGCTGTGGACTAGTGATTGACCGTCTTCCATGGGCCTAGTAGTCTTCATTCAGTGTGTTCCTCTACCTTCTGAGTAATAAATGCTTCCTCACCGGTCCTTTCTTCATGTTCAATCAGTTTAATGAGGCGTGGCTCCAGGAGGCTCTGGAGTATCCCCAAGGTCCTCCATAATGAGGCAGCCTGGGGAAGGATTTCTACAGAAAGGCAGGCACTAGACCCTGGATGCTCTCTATCACCCATGGCCAGCATGCTCACCCCCATCTCCTGTCTCATCAGAGTGGAAAGACTCTAAGCAGAAAAGGAAATGTGTCTGAATGAGGCACAACATAAAAATCCCTGCAAGCGCTGGGCATCAGTCATAGATCACAGTTTCCAGATAGTGACTCCTGGTGGCAATGAGATCTTAGACCCAGATACTCTTGTGGGCACTGTCTCCTCCAATCCCTTGTGCACAGCCTCAACACTCATCTCCAATCCTGCTCGTTCCCCTCCGAGGAATAGCTCCCATCATTAAGGGGAAGAGGCAGTAACAATTTCCAGAGAAGCCTTTGGGGAACAGACCCCTTTTGTTTGTAGTTATCAAAACAAATTATGCGCTACAAGCCTGAAATGATGTTGACTTCAAGATGTCCTCCCTGGGGACCCGCAAGCTCACAAGTGTGAATTCCAGTCCTTTGTCTTATAAAGGCCAATCCAAAGCGCACACAGATCTGAATAGGGCCTGCTCCCCGATGGCTCCAGAGGACTCTATATTTGGAAGGCAATAATGCTGTTTTGAAAATGGGGTGCTTGGGGGGCCCTGATTAATGAGCTGGAGCAATCCCTCCAGGGAGGGGCCTGCATGGCTGGAATCTCACCGGACACAGCTCCCTCATCAGCCTGTCCCACCGCTCACCAAGGTGAATGTCAAGGACGGAACTGCAAAGGTAATTGAATCTTTAAAAGTAAAACAGTTATAATAATCAAGGAAAAAATATTAGCTATCTCCACACTTAAACAAACGCCACATGGCACATAAATTCCACCATCTGCTATAACTTTTCCCGAGTAAGAAGTTGGCAGATACGGCATCGTCATGTACATATGACTGATAATTTTTAGCCAAGTCTAAATATTAAAAAAGTGCTTTGTCTTTATGTACTGTTTAAAAATTCTCATGATATGAGATAAACAATAAAACACATCCTCAATGTTTATTTTTCCCATTAAATAGCTAGAAAAATATTTTTGCTCTACAGATTACATTTTATGTAGTACGCATATGAATAGGCCTTTTGTAACACATATAACATACTTATGTAGTCTAAAGTGAACTGTTTATATCTTTGCACATTATTAGAGTACAAACTGAGTCAATAATGCTACACATTTCCATCTTTCCTACACAAGATACTGTACTTTAGTTACCTCGACCCTGTTCACAAGAGGTCTGCAGCACAACACACTTGTTTATATAGAGTGCCCTGAGAAGTGAAGCAATAAAAACACTCATTTTCAGAAAGAAAGTGTATTTTACAGTGAAGGGGGTTGGAGTATACCATGGAGATAATTTGTGCAAACTGAAAAAATGAATCCACGGTCACTGAAACCGTGTCCTTGCAGAGCTCTTGAAGTTTCCTAGTACATAACGGAATTAGTGTAGTCAGATTTCATTTAAGTGCATGGCTCTGCCGCCCATTATTTAAACAGCACTGTCAGTCATGAAAGATCCTTCAAACCCATGACAACAAAATGCTCTTGATAGTGAAGGTTGTCCTCTAAATCAGAAGAGAATGCAAGGGTTTCTTAACGACTTCTCCTCGAACAAATTACCAGCAGGCCGCACCAAAATGAATTTTATTACAGAAGACAAGTGAATTGTATAGTACTTATAGCAAACACATTAGAGGATTACAATTGATTGAAGGAGATTGGATTTGAAAAGATATAAATAGGCAAGACATGAAAACTTTGCTGGAAGTGAATTTATCAAAATGGCCATGGAATTCTGCCACTGGCCAGATACTTCTGGGAGGTTCACTCTGCTTTCCTGTACAGAATGAAGGAAAACACAGGACTCACTGGTGTTGAGTCCAGGAAGAGATGCTGTGGATACAGGGCAGTGCCTATTAAACACTCCTGGAAGCTCAGATCGATAGTCCATGGAGTCATTGTGACAATACTGCTTTCACCTGCCTGTCTACTCTTTGACCTGATTGTAACTACATAGAGGAAGTTTCCAGTGCATCACACCAGAGGTCTGTCCAGGATACCCCTATCCTGTTACAACTGTGGGTACTGGTAACCCCCTCAAGATTGAGCAGCCATGGAATGAATGATCCAAATGAAAATTAAACCTAGGTAAGTGCTCTCTACATGCCTAGGGCTTTCTACTTGGTTAGCATTCCTCTATGTGACTTTCAGGAGGTCACTGATCAAATCCTCATAGAAACTGTATGAGGTAGGTACCATTGTTATCTTGCAAAAAGAAGAGGACAATGGAAACAGAAAGGCTAAAAATTATCCCCAGCAAGGGCCTAGACAGTATTCAGTGCTGGGAAGTGGTCAGCGGATTCTGATTGGTTGATTGATTAATTGATTGATTTGGTATTGGAGATCAAACTCAGGACCCTACACTTATCAGGCAGGAACTTACGCCACTGAGCTATCTCTCAGACCCAGAACCTGTGTTCTGAATTACTATGAAATCTGAGTGTTATGCCAGTCAGTAAGTTGATCTGCTGCCCAAATGGTCCATGAAATAGAAGAAGAAGGTGCACAGTGCCAATGGTATTCTGAGTGGCTGCAGACTCGACCCAGGCCTCCATGCTGAGAATCTAAATGAAATGTATGCACAATAGCATCCTTGAGGCCGAAGCACTGCTCACCTCACTGTAGCCTCACCTTCGTGCTTTGTCCTCCAACTTAGCACTACAGCTGGTCTGTACAGCTAGTGAAACATAACAGAGAGATACATGCCACTCTGAAATCAGGATAGAAAAGACACCACCTTCCATCTGTGGATCTCATTCTCTCCTCCACTCCCTCCTCTCCTGTCTCATCACTCACTGTAGTGAAACCCACCTGCCCTGTCTCCAGGACCCTGTGTGGTAAGGAACCAAAGCTGTCAGCATCTCAGAGGCAAGCTGGGAAGCATTTTCCCCCAGCATCTATTTTCTGCTACTCCCTCTGGCCACAGGTCAAACAGCTCACACAGAGTCCAGATCTAGACCACCCCTGCCTTCAGCCACTTCTAGGTATCTGAAGACGAAATCACACAAGAGAAGAACATATACCTGCTGTGTTGAGATGCTAATTTTGAGAAAATCTGTTACACAGCATTAGATAACTAATATACACTACTGAATATCCTTGTAGAAATACATATGAGAAGTATTTATTGCTATATGAACTTGTGCAGCAACGTGTCCCAACCTGAACTCCCTCCTGAGGTAGAGCATGGAGTGCAAATGTGCATCTACTAAACATACTTGACCAGCTACTGAATGCAGGCTCGTTGCAAAGCTGGCACATGACACAGAACTAAAGAAAGGAGGCCCTCTTTCTTGTATTTCAGAGAACACAAAGTGAAACTAACAGCAAAATAAGACAAAGAATAAACTAATATGCAACACATGGGGTGAAATAAGGACATCCATCTTTCTGGAAGGAGCACTAGAGAACTATCTCTCCGGGGAGGGACCATTAGGAGAATCTCTTGACCTGAGAGTGACCAGCCCAAAAACCCGGGAAGAAAGGACCAAGCAAATCTAAGCTATATACCTTAAAATGCGGAAGCCTCTGTTTCACCATCTCTGTGTCTGAGATGATGGTAATTTGCCTACAAAAATGAAGAGAATGAAAGAAAATGAAACCTCTGAAATAAATCTGTAAGTTAAGCTGTGGAGTTAATTCACTGTTGAATTCTCCCTGTTTGTTCAAAGTAGCCACCTGTCATCTCTCTATTCCTCCTTCTTCATCTTCAAATACATTGTCTTCTTAAAAAAATATTGCTACGCATGACTTCCCATTGAGAACAGCACGGCTACTTCAGCATTACTTAGAAATCACTACGGGTAGGGCCACATCACCCCAACCCAAAGGCAATACAGTGGAATTTGGGCAGCCTCCTGATTTAATAGAGTATCAGTCTCAAGGGAAACTAACTCAGTTATGGAACTGTCTGACCATTAATTTCAATGATTTGACTGTGTAATATAATGTTTCAATCCTAGAACACAATTTAAACTGGGACAGGTAGTCATTACTTAACTTAGAGTCTGCAAATTCATCTCCAACATGTCAATTTTTTGTAGTCTATGTTCAAAGACTTGCCAAAAAAATGGGGAAAATATTTCAAAGTCTATGAATCCTAGCATCTCAATATCAGATAGTGCCTCAACTGCTACTGCACATAAAAATGGTGATAGGAAATTTTATTAAAACAGTAAGCAAAGGGTAAGCATACTTGTCAAACACAAACCCTATTTCCCATATAGATGAGAGTGGCAAGAATAGGAAAGACCCCCCAAAAAATAATCAAAAAAGCATGGTAAAATACTGACTGTCAGGAGAGAGGCAGGGAGAGGGAGTAAAGGACCAAAATAAATGCCTACCAGTAACACCTGCCAAAAACAATGATTAGAAACAAAAAAAAATAATATGCTAGCAAATGAATAATTTTGACTATGACAAATTAAGCAATCATGGTGTAAAATTGAAAAGTTATCATCACATCATTGAAACTTCTATTCATGGAATGACCCAACATTTTAATCCAAGAGCAAATAAGAAAAGGAACTAAAGGAGAAAGCTGAATCAGATGGAAGTGAGTATGTCTAACCACAATATTCTTAAAAGTTACATAGATCTGTAGGAAAACACTGTGATGCCAAGTGTTAAAGGTGCTGCTTCTCACATGGAAACCACTGGACACGGTTAGGCATCCCCGTGCAGGTCATTATGTAACTAGTTCATAGCCCCTTGCTGCATGGTGTGGTGGTAGAGCTCAGGGGCTGCCACCACAAAATTCTGCTAATCCTTCAGGTCAAAAAAGGAGATTGTGCTTCTATACTGCCTGAAATTAGGCTTGGCTAAATGTCTTGTTTTGAATAAAAGTGACAGGTGTCACTTTGGTGTAAAACCTTGAAGATACAAAGTGTAGCTACCTTTTCCCCCTCTGTCCTGGAAACTGTAGATGCCTGCAAGTGAAGCTGGTGACCCTGAGAGGGGTCAAAATAAAATAGTATTCTTAGTCAGTCTTCAGTAGGCAGGAAGATTGTGTGAAGAAAAATATTGTTTATTTCTTCTAAGCATGAAGAGTGGAAGATACCTGTTATGATAGCCTAAAATTTGTTATCCTGACTGATATTTTATTTAGCTACTAAACCTCCTAGAATTCAAAGGGTGGATTTAGTAGCAAAAGTTTTGGGGGAAGTATTTGACTTGTAGGAACTTTGAGTATTTACAGTATATCTTCAACGAGTGACTCTTGGTGATCACTGATGTTTACCATCCTTGTTGCAAATGTATTTTTCTCTAATTTTTCAAAATATTGCATTCACAAATAAATATGACATATATCCAAGAGGCACAATGGAATGATTTATTTTTACTTTGCATAATAATCACAATAAAATGAACACATCCATCACCACACACATTGCACATCAGTTCCCCGAACGTGTTCAACTCATTACCAGAAATCCATGAGTCCTGAGTAATGTCTCTCCGTCTCCCACGCCCCTTGTCCCTGGGAAACTGCTGTTCTACTCTCCACTCCCGTGAGTTCTACCGGAGTGTCCATATGCAGATGACGTCACACTTCCGCGTCTTCCGTTTGCAAGTAGCACAATGTGCTTCAGGCTTGCTCATGTTGTCACAAACGGCAAGACCTCCTTCCTTTTCATGCCTGAATATTATTCCATTGGATTCCCAGTGTTCAGGCCAATATTGCCACACACCATTTTTTAAAAAGAATGCAGCAATTTATCTTACATGAGAAACCTAAAATATAAACTGTCATAAGTCCGCCTGTGAGACGGGTTATCTATGCCAAACACCATGATGTGATTTCTACACAGTAGAGGGGATTTTAGGGCTGCTTTCCAGAAAATACTATTTAAATACACCTCATCCTAACGTGATATCCGTCCTTTTGAGCACATCTTGTATATTTATACTTTCCTTAAAGCCACATTTTCCTTAGGAAGTCAGGTAAAAGAGGCTAGAAACTCTAAGTTTTAGATTCATACTGTACTACCAGACATTACCATTTGATCTCAGGGGAGCACTTTCTGATCCCTGTTTTTCCATTCCCCAAACAGGAATAATAATATTTGCTTATGTGGATTCTTATGAACAGGACAGCAAATAATGATGTGAAATGCTTACAGCTGTGTTTGGCCCATAGAAAACCCTAGATCAATGTCCCTAAAGAATAACGCTAATATGCAATGGGTCGAAATTTTGGGCACAAGTACAAGAACCTATAAGGGCTATCTGAGAAGACAGACAGTGTCAAGCCCCAGGATTAAAGCAGGGAGACCAAAGCACCAAGGAGTAGAACACAACCACCATGTCAGCATCAACTTTGCCCCAGGTGCCATGGCAGGGCCTATGCCAACAGCACTCTGAATAAGACAGACTCTGTGCCCCAGGCAGCCTCTGACCTGCATTGTGCAAGTGATGTGAAACACAACAGACACTTTGGTGAGCCTTTTGGAAGGCGTACCATACAGAGGAACACAGCTAAGCAACTGACATGGCAGTTCCTTCTATAGTGCTCTGCCCAAGCACCCAGTGCAGGGAAAGAATCAAGACCTCTATTTGTTTATGTACACTCAACACCAACTAACTTTCTCAATTGGGATGAACAAAGGGATCTTGTGCAGAACATGAACCTGCAAGAGGTTGAGAAGGGAATTTCATAAACTGCTGTATCACATGATTCCAAGTAAGAAGTTCCAGATTCACTGGTGCTTGCCAAACAAAGGCATTTGTTCAAGAATGGAGGATGTTTAGGAACTTGCACAGCTGCTTGTAACCTATTAGCGAAACAACCAATAATGCATGCATCTCATTTACTTCCAAACCAGATATTCAGACATCTGCATGGCATTACCTTTGCTTAGTCTTAGAATGTTTTAGTATGATCTAACTTTTTTTTATTAGTATAGACAAGGGTTGATTATATTCATTAAATACTCAATATGACTATCAAATATGGACACTGGCTCATTCATGAGAAACTTATTAAGTAGAGACTAACATTACATCCATTTTGCTGATAGGACAACTGAGTACTAAAGCAGTTAGCTTACTTGCTCAGGCTTAGAGCAGTAATGCCCAAGTCTTCCAGTTCTAGCGTCACTGGCACCTGATGGCAGTGTTGCACAACTTGAATGATCTTGAACAATCAGTCCAATTCTCTACTCTTGCAGTCAGTGACAGTTGAACGGCAGTGGAACCACAGTTATGATGGAAGTCAGTAACATTCCACTGAACCCTCAAAGCCTCACATCTTTGAGATGGCCTCATAGTCATTTCTACAAAATTACTTTTGTATAATATCCCAAGAGGGCTAATGAAAATAGATTAGCTTTCCCTTAACTTACATAGGCTAGTGGGATGCATAGCTGTTAGCCAAAGTGCAATGAGTGCTGGAGTAGAAATCATTGACTAGACTCTAACTTAGGACTTCTCCAAGGCCATCGGATCAGGAATTGACAAGCTGGTCCCTACTCATGTTTAAAAGCCTATTTATGAAACACATATGAATTAATGCTATTTGATCAATTTTTTTCAGATTAATCTTAATGTCACTAGCCATCCTCAGGAACTTGCAAAAAAAGAAAAGAAGAAAAAAGGAAAACAAAGAGCAAAGAACAAGAGAAAAAAAAGAAGAAAATTTAAAAGCAGGAACACATTTTATCACTGCATTGAATTTTCCTTCTGAAATTGGTTTGTTCTACATGACAACTCTTTACTCCTCTAAAAATTGCACATCTTTTCTTACACTATGTTCATATTCAAAACAACACTAAACCCACATCCATACATCAGCTGGATGGACTAAAGACTGGGAATGCTTCTTTGGATTGTTACAGCCTGTTGGGTAAATACATATTTGGTACACATTCTAATTTTGAAAAACATGCTATTTATTTACTAGACTGTAACAGTTCTGCTGAATGCTTACTGAACTACCAGGTAAATATGTATTTTGGAATGCATGCATACTAATTCTGCAAACATGGATCATTTACCTAGCAGCGCATCACATTGAGAACTGGCTTGCATAGCGTTTGCCCCATGAGTCATTATGTCAGCAGCAGAATACATGGGTCCTTTCCAGTCATTCCCTTAGTCATAAAACAACATATATATA
>NW_004524597.1:5166096-5172257 GCF_000260255.1 Octodon degus
TATATTCCTTTAAGATTTGCTTTAAGAAGAAAAGTCTTCCAAACTAGTGTATGATTTACTTTTGTTGGAAATATCAAATTTGAGAAGTTGCAAATTAAACAGGACTAATTAAAAATAGTTCCTTAAAGAAAGAATGAGGTGACTAATTCAACGTAAACCTTTGGTGGAGGGGTGTTGAAGCAGTCTTTAAATACATAGATGCAAGTATATTCTCAGCTTGAGATGTGCTCTTTGACTGTCTGCAATATATGCCTCAAGGGATAGATGCCAAGGAGCATCATCTTGATGTGCCCTGTATTCACTTTATTCTTTCACATTAAATATTTATTGAACAATGACATGCTAAGCACTGGGCTTGATCCTGGGGATTCAGTGAAGAGCTAAAGAGGTAGCACTCCAGCCCTCTTAGAGCCTATACTCTATGGAGGAGGCAGTATTAACCAAATAATCATGTAAGTAGTAAGTATATGGCTGTATTAAATGCCCTTACAATCTGTTCTCAACGTAGACTCTCAAGTCATTGATTCAAGGTCTAAATCTAGTTCCTGAATCACTCAAGGAAAAAGTAAAGCCCGAATCATGCACCAGTCCTTTGAAGTCCGAACCTCCTCCCACCTTGTGTATTGGCTCAGCTCATGCCCTGCTGTTTCCTATGCCAGTATATCTGGTCCCCCTTTTGTCCACTAAACACAGAGAACTCATGATCCCCAAAATCTTTCATTTAAACTATGTCTTCTGAATGAAAATAGGATTTCAGCTGCTTCAGAATGTGGCAAGAGTAATGGCATACCTGTGTTCCAAGCCAGGGGAGTTTTTGAGGAGAATGAATGGCAATGTCTTTTATTGTAATATACAGTCTTTAAAATTAAACATTCCCCCTATTTCCCCATCACATCTAAAAATACACACACACATACATGGTATGACATCTGACTAGAGGAGGAATAACAGTTCATGTGAAGTAGCACCCACAGAGATTCTTTTTTTTTTTTTTTTTTTGGTATTTTTTGTTTGTTTGTTTGTTTGTTTGTTTGTTTACGGAACCAGGGATTGAACTTAGACCCTTGCACTTGCCAGAGAAGCGCTTATTCCACTGAGCCATCTCCCCGTCCCCTCCCACAGAGATTCTTGCATGTGCTAAAGATCCAGAGTTGCAGCACTGGTAAGATTTCCAGCAGAGCTTTTCTGACCACTTTTGTGTTTGACATTGAGTGGAGAAGTAAAAGGTACCTTGGGAAAGGCTTGTAGTATGGCAGGCCAAGGGAACAGAATATTTACAACCCCACTCTCCCAGGAGGGGATGGATGTGTTTGGGGGAGAAAATAATTAGGAGGCTACAGTACATCAGTCAATGACCTTGAGGATTTAACACCTGTGTTAAATCATGTTCATCATCTTCACCAAAACATGTTTGCCATCTGTAAGAGAGAGAGAGGGGACAGAACAGAGGGTGAAAAGGCCTTTGTTTTGCTTAACTACTTTTGTTTATAAAGCTCAACTTTAAAAAAAAAAGTCCAATTTATCTAGATATTGACATAACTACCTGGTCCCATGACAGATGTGAAAACCTCAGGTGTCCATAAAACTTGTGATGGTCAGGATTAAATTCTAAATGTAGCAGCTCATTTGCTACTCTTCCCCAGCATGCCAGGTGACACGAATTGTGGAATTCCATAGGCGTCTTAGCTCCTGAGCAAGATGTGTGTTCTTGGAAATCCGTATCTCAGGAAAACATCCCCTCCTGTTAATACTAAGGCAACCTCCTGGACATTATTTCTGCAGAGGCCAGCAGCAGCTGCAGGCTCTGGGAGGCCCTTTTCTCCTTGTCTTTGTGCACAGTGTTGTCCCTGGTTGCACAGGACAACAGCAGGTGGAGATGGACCACATAAAGTCATCTCACCCATCACTAATCCAACACATCGACACAATCTTTGGCTTTCTATCACATTCTTCCCAGATCTCCAAGGAGAAGATACATTTTAGAAAGACTTGTAATGCACTGATTTGGAGTACATAATAACTTAATATTAATTTAACTGACTAATAGTTGGAATCTTAAAATGAGAGGGAAAGGGCTCAATTTATGAAAACTATGTCTCAGTTTTCCTAGAAAATGTTTCACAGTGACAGCAATGCATCCCATGAGCAAAAGTGAGGTTGTTGGAAGGAGGAATTTAATTAAAATGAGTCAGCCATGCCACGAACAGTAAGTAGACGGCTCAAGGAGCACTGGCAGGGTACTTAGCACACCAACGTGGAGAATGTACACCATTAGAATGTGCAATAAATTAGCCTACAAATCTATTTAGCTCTGCATTTGTCCTGTACCACCAAATAAAACATTGCCTTCAAATGGAACCATCTGAGATTTTTCACACCAAATCAATTTATACTGAAAAGGGAAAATGCTCATGCAACCCGTGGCCGGCAGTTTGCTCTGAGACACTTGGTAGAAGGGGAAATTGTCTCCCTTCCTGTTTCATCAGGGAGAGAATAGGAATTAATCAGCGACACTTAACCACCCTTCCACCAGGGCTTCAGCAACACCCGCAGAAACACTTCATTTCTCTCTCCATTTCTGAAAAAACAGACAGTCGCCAACTTTTAATAATTCCATATATTACTGGAGATTGTGAAAAAGGATTTTAAGCCACAAGATGGATGACAACGTAATAAATTAGAAAAATTGTGGCCGTTATTGCAAAATCTCACTACCCCAGTCTGGTTCACATCTCAATTTCTTGATGTAATACAATTTGAGTATAATTATTAGCAATTATTATCTGAACATTCATAAGCTTTTCCCCCACTGTGAAAGCAAGATTCTGCTTTATCTCTCTTTTTAATCTTAATTCACGGGTGTCATGCATCACCCACGAAAGAAGGGCATGGTGATTCCAAGATGTCTGTTTTGACAGGTTGTTCTTTCCCATTTCTTTTATATTATAAATATTTAATACATTGTTCAACAATGGATGACCAAATCTCAACTCTGAGCACCCTGCTCAGTGAAATCCCTTGTGCTTCTCCTCTAGGTATGGTCACCAGTCCTTGCCACTGTAGCAAAAATCTAGGGGGGGGCGGGGCTGGCAAGATGGCTCAGTGGTCTAAAGCACCTACTTGGAACAAGCTTGGCAAAGCACAGGGACTGCAGTTCGATCCCCCAGCACCACATGCTGGCCAGCCCCACCCCCTGGTGGACTGAGTTGGCCACACACACACACACACACACACACACACACACCAAATAAATAAATAAATAAACTTAAAAAAAATTAAAAAAAAATCTAGGAGGGGGTGTCTTCATACCAGCTCCCTACCCTAGGAAATGTAGCATGAGTTTATTCTCTGCCTCTGTTTCCTTTCAATGTAAATTTCCAGGGCAGACCACCACCATGTATTTAAATGTCTATGCTGTGCCATTATAATAAAAACAATTCAACAACAGCACCATGTCATCATTTAAATACATGCCATCTTATCTCTTACCACACATTAATCTGAAATAGAATCTGAAAAATGACAAGAACATCCTATAATGGAACACCCAGTGAATGGCTGATTTCACTTTCATTGTCCGCAGGTCGTAATACACTGTGGACATCTCAGGAACAAATGAGACCTCAGAGGCAACATGTTTTCATTTTATCACATTTATTTAAGATGACTGAGGACAGTGCCCAATATTTATTCACCACATTCAACATTTGCCATCATCAGAATAAAAGGAGCCCGGCACAGTTTGAACAACATCTGGTAATTCCAAAGAGATAGTGTCACTTGAAGAACAAATGAACCTTTAGTTAATAAAATCTCCCCCTGGCTGACAAAGATGGCTTTTTGTACACACGCAGGATCCATGATAAGTAGATGGAGGGCCCTGATAGTGCACACCAGAGTTCTACAGCGGGAAGTCAATGCCACCCACGTTTAAATAAAGACAGGGTTTATTACTGGTCTTTTTATGAATCCTGATAAATTAAACGTCCTGAGTTCTGGAAGGGATAAAAGGTTTAAATTTTAATTCCAAGGGCCATGGGAAGTTTCACTAGTCTCAAAATGCTGTACTGCCTCAATGTAAGAATAACAAGGACAAAAAAAAGTAACTGGTTTCAGTCAAGAGCCCCTTTCATCCAGCAATGCCTGAATTAAAGTAGAATCCATACTATATCATGAATATAGATGCCCCCACGCCCTATAACACCAGTATTTAATGAGAGCCTGTTACTACCCAGGCATGTGCTAGGTATGCACATTTGAGAGTGGGAAAATGCTTAGAATAGGCAAATCATCTGAAGATCAGTGTAACTACTACTCATCTCCACCCAACTACAACCCAACATATACACACAAACACAGGAGAGATGGGATGATACCTTCCAATAGTAAACAACAAGACTTCTACTGAGCATGGACTTCAAGGTCATACTTTATTGAAGGTTAACATGCCTGCACCTCCACTAGTAACCACTGGTTTTATAATGATGGAACATGCTCAACAAATATGACTGAGAAAAAAAGAAGTTAAATAATCTCTTTGTATACTTTGATATTGCTGATATACAAGGATGGGAAGATTCTGTTTCCAAGGACTCCAGATTTTAAGAAATATTCATAGCAAAACATAATTATCAATGAACATCCTGAGAAGTACAATTCACATAGTACTCAAGGCCTCTTGATACCATCATGAAAAGATAGGAAGCCTGTAAACCTCTTGGGAGCTCTTAGGAGACTCAGGGACACAAAACTTCTTAGCACGCATCACCATGATATCACAGACATAGCAATTTGCCTAACACCAGAGGGATAGTGGTCACAGGAACACTAGCCTTTTTCCATTCTTCTTCCTCTCTTAAGAATGTGTCTATCATGATCTCAGTCCATTTTATCTTGCTAAGATACAATACAGCAATTGGGTAACTTTTAAACAACATGGATTTATTTGGCTCTCAGTCCTGGAGGCTGAGAAGGACAAGATCATGGTGCCATCCTCTGGTAAGGGCTTCTTGCCACATCATGCCATGGTCAGAGGGTGTCACCTGGCATGACAGAACAAGCACACCACCTCTGGTCTCTTCTCATGGAGCTACTAAGGCCCTTGAGGAATCCATACCTTGATAACTTTATCTGAAAGCCAACCTGCAAGTAGCATTAATATACAAATGTGAGGATTAAGTTTCTAATACATGAACTGAATGTGTAAGGGAAATACTTGGATAATAGCATACCCAATACACAATAAAATTCATCCATACAAGATCTACAACTCATTACTTTCTAGCATATCCACACAGGTATGTCAATACCACTACATTTAGAACATTTTTATTACACCAAAATGATCCCACAGGCATATTGGCAGTCTATTCCCTAACTCTGGGTGGATACAAATATATGCTCTATCTTGCATGTGGGGCATTTCACATGAATGACATAAAAATCTTGACAGTATTATGCTAAATGAAAGAAATCCAGTGATCTCCTTTGAACTTCCCCCTCATCTTATTTCCCAGTTGGTTCTTACTCAGTAGGGAAAGAAACAGATGTTATGGCTTGAATATCTGAAGCTACCATTTATCTATGTGGTTTATTTTATCCCATTTTGCTAATATTCAATAACTTTTTTAAGACATCAATTTTCATTGTATACAGATAATAACCTGCTAAGTGAGGTGAGCACATATTAATCCTCTCATTCATTCATACTTTTGGAAAATGACTTATTGCTCCCTAATAAGTGTGACAACCTCTGGGGAGTCCCATAAAGAATAAACCCTGGTACTTATTCTCAGCAAGATCACAATTAATTATTGGAAATAATTGAGACTCAAAGTTATATAAAGGATGCAAAACTTACTCACTAGAAGCTAAGTCCAAGGTACCTGTTAACCGTCAAGTTCTTTACGGTATTTACCACCACCAACAGTTGGCCACATTAAAATGCTCTCAGTGCTCTATGTACTGTCTTTGCCTAGATCCTTGCCTACCTCTCTGAACAGCTTTTTCCCTTATTTTCAGATACTTAGAAAGATCCTGTCTCAAAGTGAAAGGAAGGAAAGAAGGAAGGATGAAAGAAAGAAGAAAGAAAGAAAGAAAGAAAGAAAGAAAGAAAGAAAGAAAGAAAGAAAGAAAGAAAAGCAAGCAAGCTCTGTGGATGT
>NW_004524597.1:5172357-5193077 GCF_000260255.1 Octodon degus
CTCTTAATGTCTCCTCCGTTGTTTTCTTCTAGCCATTCACAAAGTGGCCCTTAACAGAAACCCTCTCTTCTTTGCATCTTCCTCTCCCTCAGGGATTTGATTCATCCCTACCATTTCAGCTCACCTCTTGGGTCACAGATGAGTGTCAAAGTACACTGCAAGACCTGTCCTGATGAACTCAGCATCTGGGTGTAGACATGAGGGGCATGCTGAGCTGTGGATGGAAAGTTGGCAGTATATGTGCTTGTGTGGAATGACATATATGGCATTAATTCCAATCAAATATCTCTACCTTTCTCCTCTTGTCTACTATCCATTAGCTAATTTACCCAGAAAGCAGCAAAGATTTTCTTTCCTATCCGTACTAGATACGTGCTAGTCTCACCAATAGTCTCAATCCCCTCCATACTTCATTCCCAGCATGCACAGCCTAGCTCTGCCCTTGAAGGTCTTCATTTCAACCCAAAAACTGCTGTCAGCTTGAAATCCTTGGCTTCACAGAAACTATCGATTTATGGTGATGACTCTTCTTGCCTGTTCACATCTCAAATCCACAGAGTGAGAGTAGCCCTGGAAATATTTATTCAGACAGATAAAGTCTTCCCTGTTTAGCAGAACTGACTTCCATGACCAGCGGGCACATTCTGTTACCTAGGGACATTTCCACAGGATTGCACATGGAGACCCTGGATGAGGTGGGAACGTGCTGCCGCTGAATTGTCAAAACAAATAATAATAAAGCCAACCCTCACAGAACTTGGAGGAGGAGGCTGGTGCTTTTTCTTTTGATAAAACAATAACTCATTATGTTGAATTAGAAAAGAGATTCCAACTGAGATTTTAAGAATATACATGATCCAATAACCTACCAAATATTTTGTTATACCTTGTGTAACACTTAATAGAACATTTATTCTATACTATATATTTGTATATTACATAAGGTAGATATAACATGTTTTGGACACAATTTCAGTGACAATCATGGTAGTTTTCAAGTTGAAAACTATACCATTTTAGGTATGCCCAACTGATACTTTACAATCAATCATCATAAATTACTAAAAGTTTATCTTGGCTCTAATCTACTAATAGGTTTGTATGTATTTAAAGCAGGAAGGCATTAGCAGGAAATTTTCATAGAATCCCAAATCATAAGTGTTCATGACATCAAGCACCTCTCCTTCTGATTAGTTGTAATTTATGTTTTGCATGGAATTGATTGATTGATATCTGCTCCACCAGCCTGCAGCATTTTGGATCCAACAGCTACAGCGATGCTCTCATTTGTTGAGTGCTTACTATGTGCTCCTTGAATCTTCATGACAGCTCTTTGAAGACTCTCTCTGTCTCCACTTTATGGATAAGAAAATGGAGACTTAGAATATTAAATAACTAGTCTGAGATCCTGAAGTTGGTTCCTAGGCTGGATCTTAGGCTGCCCTGCTCCAACTATGAGGGAAGAAACATGTATGTGTTAACTTATCATATATCCCCAAGCCATCATAGGTGTTCCATAAAACTTGATAAATGCATGAAAAGTTACTGAATTTTAGTTGGGACACATGTAAGCAGACATAAAGGAAAAGTCCCTTGTTTTATGCTCCTCTCTTACATTTGAACTCAGAGTCTAGATTATGCATAAGGGGATAGGTAAAGCAAATTTCTTTGGGTCAGCAACTGAAGTGAAACCTACTTCTCTCAAGTCAGTTGACTGTCTTCCAATATTATTCCAAACTGTTCTCCATAGTTCACATTCACTTTCCCATAAAGTGGCAAAGCTGAACTCAAGTGATACTTGACCAATCATGTTCTTCTTTAGTCTGGTTCAGGAAAAAGTCACCAGAATCAAAGACATATTCAGTGACAGCCATTGTGTTACTTATAAGAAAGTATAAGGGACTATTATTAGGCAAGAAGGGAAGAAGGAGAGGGGTGTACGGACAGGTAATAAGGGATGAATTTGATAAAAACATGATACATTGAAAATACTCCTAAAATATGTGAAACTGGGGCCAGGATGAGGGATGGCGGGCAAGGGGTGGGGAAATAATTAATCTATGTTATATGAATGTACAAATCTTTCTGAATAAACCCATTAATCTGTGTAGCCAATGTGTGCTAATAAAAATGTGAGAAATGAATCACTAAACACTACTCTGCTTCACAAGGAAGGCATAAATTCTTAGAAACTAAAATTAAATTTGGAACATTTTAAGTATCATAACACGGATGCACATTTCAATGGAAACACAAAGAAAGATAAAATTGATTGAGCTTGGCACTAGGAAAAATGCAGGAAGAAACAAACTGGAAGTGTACCATGGAAAATAGACAGTGGGATGGTGGAAGAGCTTCAGGCAACAGGAAGAAACCAGTTGGGTCTGGAAGCCCATGTGAACAGAATTTGACATCTAATCATTAAGTATGGAATGATAGGTACCTCTTAGTGGGTTTAAAACCATCACCCTGTTAGAAAAAGTTCAAGAAGTACCAGATGGTCCACTGTAAGAGCAGAGCCAGGAAAGAGCCACAACAAGGTATCCCTGAGGAGGGCAAAGTCAGTGACCACAGTGACTGGCTGAAAAGTGAATCAGAGGGCTGGCTTTAGTTTTGTCTTCTACTTGCCCCGACTCTTCTTACTTTTAACTTTTCCCCACACTACATCTGAGGACATACTCCTCACCCTTCCTTCCTCCTTAGGTGAGAAGACACAAGTCCAGCCAATAAGAAAACATCAGCCCTATTGCCTACGGATTTGCTGAATAGAAGGCATGGGACTCAAGCTAGCCAATTAGAACCCTCCCTGGGATTTTCATTAGAATGGCAAGAGGATTCTAACTTCTTAGAGAGCACAATGTATGGGAGCCTTCTCATGAGTGGTATTAGAGGACGAAGAGGCCCACTACAGAATCAGTGTTCCTGTCATACAGGGAAGCTTATAACAATGACTAGATTCCCTCTTTCTGTTCCCCAGTTTTTTTCTCAAGCTGATTTAAATTTAAAACAAATATTTTCATTTGTAGCTAAAGGAATCCTGATGAAATCATTTGTAAGTCTAATGTTCCTCCTTTTTAACTATAAAACATAGCAAGCTTAAATAATTCTTGATGCTTATTTTTAAAATATATTCTAATTTTTAAATGTTTTTCATCATATTCTGTAGGGACTTAACGTTCAACATATCAATACTTGATGAAAAATACCTGTTCCGTGTTATGCCTAAGATGTTTGATATTCAGACAGATAGTGAGGTTAAGCTTAACAGCCTAGGTTGTATGGTAATAACAATAAGCTTCTCTTCTGGAGGGTCAACAACCTAAATTTGCAGACCAAAATTAGCGAAAAAGTAGGGCCACAAGGAAAGCCAACATTTTGGCCCTAGCCTTCTAAGGTCAATTAAGACTCAGGACATATGAGAACTTATACTGTAATGTCATGTAACTTCGTAGTGTCCCAAATTTTCTGATCAAGGAGATTATGAGCCAAAGAGGAAAATGATCGATGATGTAGAGTGTGCCTAAGGAGAATCACGTGGAGAAAAAACATTCTCTCAGGCTTTCACAGAGAGCACATTGGCCAAGCAATGGCCGTGACTCATCCACATGGCTGACACTGACAAAGGTTCTACAATCTGAGGTACAGGATCTCAGGATCAATCCTGAGGGGATTTCACTTACCTTATCAGATGCAAAAGCTATAACCCTTGTTGCATAGATCCTGCTTTATCTTGGTCTTAACCATCCAGCAGAAAAGTATAAAAACGAAGTATAGGAAGTAAAGCCATGCTGTTATATTGAGCTGTAGGGGACTCAGGTCAAAAATTTCTGACATCGCCAGTGAAGTGGAAGACCCAATACTATTATGGGCCACTGGACTTTTTTGGAATATATTTTGCTGAGTTAACACATCTATAATATTCAAATGACAGAACTAAACAAAAAAGGGGATACAGATGAATGTCCATTTTGTATCTGTGTAGTCAAAATGGTTAGGATAGATATATAGTTACATTCTCTTAATGAATAGAGGGATTTGTTCTAATGGTGTTTGTAAACAGGATATCATGTCTGCATCTTGTACAGCAATTAACCACTAGGAAGAATGTATGCAATGTGTTAATTATTGAAACTGTCCTACCAATTTGGTTTGAAACTGTCTCATTGCTATTTGTTTCTCAATAAAATTATGGGAAAAAAATAAATACATCCCACTTAGTCCCCTGGTGTGTTTGATATTAAGGTATCCTTTGGAATTTTTGTCCCTGTCCTTGGCTGGTGCCACCACTTTCTAAACTGTTAAAATTATTCAGATAATCTCAGACACCATGGCTTGTTTGACAGTTGTTGCCATCTAACAAAACAACAAAACTGAAAAAGTTACAAGACTAAAAGGGACCAGAAAAGTGCTGCAGTTCCTGAGACAAACAATGTGAGAGCCTGGTAAAGAAAGTGATGTACTGAAGTAGATTAGATTTAAGCTGCAATCCACTAGGTAAATTTTATGTATCCACCAAAAAATTGAAGTTAATAATAAGTCCAGTAAATCTGCACTCCAAGGGATAGTCTTATTGAGTTTATTAATAAGATAATTGAGTCTAAGGACTATAAGGAAAAAAAAAGAAAAAAACACCTTCCAATCTATATGCATTGTGGAAGTTCTGTTCTTCCCTTCCCAGCTCGGGGTTTTCTACAGCCAAGCTTTGCCATCTGAGGTTTAATCAGCAGCCTCGCTGTGAGGAATCCTGTGAATTAAATGCCATTCCTTCTCAGGGTTCAAAGAAGTCACATTTTAAGGCCAAAGTTTAGATGCAAATGTGAAAGATGTGTGTGATCCTGAGGAAAAAATATCAAACATGACCCAGAAGGACCCCTGCTACCTGCCTGCAAAAAGGAATCTCCAGGTAGATTTTTTTTCTCTGATTTCTGCTTCAGAAAGATTGGCCATCTTATGTGAAATCGGAAAAAGCTGTCACATTTATTATATTTCTGGAAGCCTTTAAATGATGAATGTTTCTTCTTTTTACCCTCCCTCAGGAGAGAGAGAGACAGAAAAAAAGAGGTGTTATTCTGCCTAATGGAACTTCCAGGAAGATTTCATGATTATCTCAACAATAAAAAGAAGGAAAAAAATAACCACAATTTGTCTGTTGTTATCAGCAATTAAAGATACTTTATCTAATTACTATGGAAGACGGCGCCATTCGGCAATCATCTCTGACAAACTGATCATTATCAGTAATTTATGACCAGTTTCTTAGTTAATTGTCCTCAGGAAGAAGAGCAAAAATCATTTGTATAGAAAAATAAGTAGTCATTAACAACAGTGGGATTTGTTGGAAATGTGATTATAAATCACCAACCAGGGCTGGTAATGATTCCTGGGCAGAGAAGAAGCTGAAAGAAATGGAGACACTATATCCAACTTTAGGGAACTATTCTGAGAGAAGAACACTTCGTAATGAACTTCCCCCCACCGATTAAAATGAAAAATGACTTGTCTTCCACTGAAAGGCATATCTTGTACTTTGTGCTCAGTGTACTAGAGTCGAGCAATGAGAAGCTACATTGGCGTCCACAGACAGAGCTAGTTATGATAAACATGTTCAGACACTTGGAAACATTGCCTCTCCAAGCCAAACATAGGCCCTACCTGGCTTTTGAAAGGGAATTGAATACACTGAGGAAGCTCTGGCTTAACAATTTGGACACTATCTATCCATCTTCATAAATCAAGCCTGGATTTTATGGCCATGGCCTATGTTTGAACTTGAGATTGTTAGCTGTAAGTCGAGAAACCTCAGAGACGTTATGAAGGCTGTGGCCCTATTTATGTATATGAGATGGGATGGACATTTTCTGGAGCTGAACGGTGTCTCTTCAGAAAGCAATAGTAGAGCTCTTGTGCCTAGGAAAGTGGCTTCTATTTCTACATAGAGTCTGCAGAACTGATCACTTTTAGATGTGGGCACAGAGTAGCCCCTAATCTAATAGGATGGGTGTTTTTAGAAGAAGTATAGAGGGAGACACATGGAGAAGAAAACTGGCGTGAAGATGCACAGAGAGAATGCCATGTGACAGTGGGGGTGGGCTAAAGAGTTATGGAACATCCAGTTAAGGAAATCCAGAGACTAAGTCAGACAGGCCATCAGGAGCTAAGAGCAAGGAGGGCAGGACTTTCCTTCAGGTTTCAGAGGGAGTGTGGCCCTGCAGACACATTTATTTGGGGCCTTGTATGTGGGAATTGTGAGGCAATACATTTATGTAGTTGCTGGTCACCCTACATGTGGCACTTTCTTATTGTAGTCCTTTGAAGCTCACACACACTTTCACGAAGTCTTTGTTTAAATTTGATGATAAAGGGTTTAGAACATGTCTAAGGCAAATTTTGGCAGGTGACAAATATAAAATGCAATGATAGGCTCAGATATTTTATGACCGATGTTACACCTAGGCAAATAATGAGTTTCTAGACCATAAAAGAGTGCATTTGGGATGTGAAGAGTTTTTGCTACAGGAACCTTAAACTGGACACCACATCTGAGATCCAGGCCCAATTCTTTCATTTCCATGTTTTTACTAAGGTGAGCTTTAGACTGCTTCCCTATACCTTCCAGGCAGTCTGACATATGACTTCCTCTTAAGGATGTTGTGAACCACACTGAAATAATACACATGGGAAGCCCTGCGTATTGTGTACTGCCTCTGCACCAACAATGTCATTAAGAGGGGATCAGCAATTTTAATGAGTAGTAACACCAATTAGTCTATAATGAATGCCCAGAGAACGATGGAGCTTCAGCACTTACTATAGAACTGAGAAATACCACTCTACAGTGTCTAAGGTGAGACATGGCTCAAGAGTGTAGTTTGTTAGGGGAGAATGTCAGAAGATGGCTGAGAAAGAACATCTGTCTCCATGGGCAGAAAGGAAAGGGTCAGAACCTTGGACATAGAGTATCAGATGGAAGGGGTGGAGGGACAGACAAAAGGCTGGACTACACTGACATTATAAGTCAAGGTATCTATTTTTATTTGATCTCTAGATTTATTAAAGTTTAGGAAGGCAGAAAAGGTATAGTAAAGTAACCTGGTTTGAATATTAAAGAGATCTGCCTGCCTGTTATTAAAAGGTTGGAGCCAGAGGCAATAGAAAGAGTAACCTCCTGGTTAGAACTCCAGATGTGGGTAGCTAAGATTAAGGAACCAACAATGGAGCTAGGAAAAAGTGGACAGATTTTGTGGTACCATTTGGAAGAAGGCCATTACGATTACTTTTATCTCCTAATTTAATTCAACACAGTCCTCTTGGAGTGCCTTCTGTCACTTTCCTGACAGATGGTCAGCCTATTAAAAAAAATCATTAGTATAAATTGAATAACCTATGCTAATCACTCTTTCCCAGTCTTCTATTGAAAAGAAACTCAACTAATAACTGTAAAAGCAAACCTGTACAAACGATGCTACCGCACACAGGTAACCGATTCCAAGCTAGATCAAGCCCCACAGTAGCTGTGGCAGCACTGGGTGACCTAGGCTGACAGAGTCAGAGTGTTTAGGTATTGTTCCATCATCCTGAGAGCTTGGTACTGCCAACCACTTCTATGTTACGAAAGAAGAAACTGAGTTTTAGAAGGCTAACTGGCCTAGAGGCCACAATTGGTACGAGGTTGAGGCTCAACGGGTGAAATTCTAGACATTTTCCTCAGTGCTTTCAGCCCCTCACAGGTACCCATAAAGTTAATGAGAGAGGCATCGGAACCAACAATATTGGAAGCTAACGAAAAAGAAAAACATAGCAGAGTAGTTACTTACACTTGATTGTAATAAGATCAGTATTATACTCCCATGGCAAAATTACTATGACACATTAATTTATAGTGCTTCTCAGAACACAAATTCACCTAAACAACACTATTAAAGCAGAGAAATAACTTTGGTCCAAATATTTTTCTCAGATTGAAAATGGAGAAACTACCCTTCCAACCATGAGTAAAATTTCAACTACTGTCTGGATATTCTTAATCTGAACCATTCGAAGTCATCTGATGAATTTCTTGTGATTTAATACGTGGTGGCCTGCAAGTGTTTTCTGACCTTAAAAACGGCATCCAACTACTATAAAGTGGGTGGCATCTATAAAGAGGACCTACTGTCCTCTGGAGGAGCAGCTTGCTAACCTTTGGGTGTCCATGTTTCAAATAATCTTCTGCTGCTAAGGTCAGAGAATGAAAAGATACTCCTGAATCCTCAGCAGCTCACAGTGAAAAATAGTGTGAGGTGGAGACATTCAGCAGGCATTTCAAGAACATCAACCTCACCTCCATCTCTCCCCCTTTATATTTTCTTAAGCATAAAAGGACCATGTCCTAAAGTTTTTGTACCCTAATATCCACATGACGGTTCCACCTTATGTCATTATTTCTACATCCTTCTTTTCCTCTGGGGTCTTCTGCACAGATACAGATTTTTCTCCCAGAGTACAGCCTGCTGTGGCATTTCTAAACATCCATCTGTACAAAGTCTTTAGAAAGAAGCTATGACTCCTTCTAAGATGTTTCCAGGCAAAGTTCACAGAAAGATATTGACATGACCTTGACCTTTACATCCTTGGCCCCCAACACCACCAAGGTATCACTTTTCAGTCACACAAAAAAGCATCCAGGCTAGAGGGGCACCTAAACAGAAAGCAAAGAAACAGCAAAGCAGCAAGGGTCTTCTCTGATCCACAGTATACAGAGTACTAGTCCCAAAATGTGAGGAAGAATGGTTGTAGAGAGCAGAGAAATAGCCTCTCTAGTTGAGCTGGAAGTCACATTTAAGAAAGAAAACTCTGCTCCCAGGAACTCTTGTGCATGCACCTGCACAAGAGTGCATGAATGTAGATTGAGGGGTGTCTGGCTTCTTATTTTGTCAAGTCATCGGTAGTAAAGCATCTTCACGGAGGACAGCCACTTCAGTGCTAGGATTCCTTAATTCATAAGCTGCAGGCTCTATGGAGGAGAGGTTTTCCTATATATTGAATCAAGAGAATTTCTCCATGTAAGGAATCCCAATGAGTTTAACCTAAGGGGTGGGGCAGAAGATGTCACGTTTTTTTAGTACACTTCTGAACACTGAGCTCATGTCCATTGGAAATGAACAAAAGCATTGATTGAATTGGCTCAGATGTGATCACTGTCAGAGAATACAGGGGCCCAGAGATGAGAAGCAAGGAAGAGGGATGGTAAACAGCAGGTGTTACAGGGAGCAGAGAGATGTCACACTGTGACAAAGATCCTTTCAAACTGTGACTCAATATTGTGTGGTCTCCATTAATGTACCAAGAAAAAGTCGATGGTAGGTTAATGAAGTTCACAGACAGTCTCACAAAAGAAGATGGTCATGGCCTAAGAAGTTAAAACTGGTGTCTAAGACTGTGGTCCCATGCTGAGAAGCATATCCTGCTATTGTACACCAAGATATCTTTCAGTTCTGTGTTCACTGGGCTCACAGGAAAGCAGGGGTTGGTGGATCCTCCAGACCACAACTGCTTTCATTTCAGAATCTACCCCACTCTACAACCTGCACTTAGGTGAGGCATTACATGAGGTAGGGATGGTTAGGGTACATGCCAAGATAGTTTTTAAATAGATGCAAATCAATGTTATGGGCATTAGTTACACAGGCTGATGTGAACTTCTCTCTGGCTTACTCCATCAGATACTTGAAGTAAAACTCAAGGTTCCTTCTACATCATTATTGCCTATCTTTCATGCCTAGTCAAGAGCAATGTTTATTTTATGTCCTGCATCCCTACCTTCTTAGTGTGGCTACTGCCATCTCTCCCTGACATGGAACAGGAGCTTACTGATTGCCCATTACAATTGAATCTGTCCATAGTTGTCAGAAGCCTTTTAATATAAATCACACTATATTCTTCTTCTGTTTAAATTTCTACGGTCTCTCTATTACACTTAGAAAAGACATCTAACTTAAATTCTGCCTCCTGCCTACTTTCTTACACTTGTTGTGCCCTCTCTTAAGTATCACTGCAGAATGCCACACCATTGTCATCCTAGAATTTCTCAGGTCACTAATCATTTATCTGTTCATTGTTTGATTTCCGGATTGTCTATATGTTCAGGGGACTTTCCAGTCTTGGTCACCACTTCCACTTCTTTTTGGAACAGTATTTGGCACTTGGTATACCCAATAAATACTTGGATAAATGTATGAGCCTTGGAGTCTTTTACTTACACAATGAAGAAACGGAGGATCCTAATTTCAAAGTTTCCTTCCAAGACAACTAACAAGATCCACAAGCAGCTCCATTTCTATGTTTGGCATGGGAGAATTTAGTATCATCCTTCATCATATAGACCAGGACGGTTATAACTTGGACCATCCATTCACTATGGTTATCTTCAGTCCAGATTTTTCTTTTTCTGAGATAGGGTTTTTCTTCATTTGAAACTATTATAAAGTTGTAGCTCAAAAAGTCTCATGCTAGCATTGCTCTATGACAGCAGCATACTCATTCCCACTTGCCTTCGGTACCCCCTTATGGTATAGAAGTATTTGGAAGGCTTTGGGCAAGTATTTCCTTTGCCATCGAATAATCACAGTCCTAAACTTGAAGAAGTGAGAAATAGAAAACTTAAAGGATGTATGGTACAGGTAGATGAAAACAATTCTAATAACCTACTAGTACTTTTTGTCCTTGGCCAAAGGGGAAAAAAGGAAAAACAATATGCTACAGGTAGTGTAAGATAAGACAGCGGAGTGTTAAATTATAGTTTAGGTAAGGAATATAAAAATATGAACACAGGATTTTGCATTCTTGACATTTCTGGACAGAGGGTGGGTTGGGTTTCTTATAGGCAGCCAACTTACCTTGTTGGCTGTCTATGCATAAACCCAATGAAAGAGAGATTCTTAACACACACAGCCAAAAACTGTTTTCAAGAATATTAAAGTAGAGAAACAGCCATAACACAAAAGTATACTAAAACTCTAGACTCAGCTGAGTTTATAAAGCTACAAATAGAAATAATCTTGCTTCTGTAAGTGTGGATTCTCCCACTGAAAAAGTAAGAGAAACTCGCTTCTCTGCTACATCAAAAGCAGAATAGAGATTTTTGGGCTATGTGCTGCTGTGTACACCAGAAAACAACATGGTTGTCTTTCTCCTAAAACATTGTCCCTTCACCTCTTAGATCATGCTTATTTATGTGAAATAAACACCCCAAAATTATATCAAAGTCATTTTGGTTTTGTTGGAGAAAGTTCATAAGTGCATGAAGATAGACATAGACAAGTAACTTGTTGGAAGAAATGAGAGAATTCTAGGAGTTAAAAAATAAAGTGGATGCAGTGTATAAACAGACATGAAGACAATTGTGGAAGGAACGTATGTAAGCAGGATGCTTTTCACAACTGTACTGTTCATTTATGCTGGTTTATGGAAAGAAGCAGTTAATGCTTTGTTTTGTCTCCTTTTTTCAATTGCTTGTACTTTTTCTCTTCTTAATTTCTTATACATTTTTTCTTTTCCTCTTTCTTCCAATTTTACACGCATATATCTGGTAATACGAATAATTGGAAGACAACACTGTGCGTTCCAACAAAGCAAATTCATATTACTTTGCTAAGTGAAAACATGTATCACTTGCAATTTTTTTGTCTTAATTCTTTTTTTGTTTTTTCTGCAGGGTCTTACTATACAGCTAGAACTCATAGTGATCCTCCTGTTTTTAGCCTCCCCAGATCTGGGATTACAGGCATGCACCACCACGCCTAGACTCAGTCTCTGGTTCAGTGTGCCTAGGGGCGGGGCTGGTGTGGAATGTGGTACTAGGGATTGAACCCCAGCACCTGCACTTGCCTAAGCAGGCGATTGATTAGTCCACTGAGCTATCTCACAGGCCCTTTTGGTTTTAATTCTAATTTTTGCTCTCTTTAAAAAAAAAATAGACCTGAACTCTACAATAGGGTGACGCAGTAGGTCAAAAATACTGCAGCAACAACACAATGAAGGTGGACAATGAATGCAGCACACCAGATGTTAAAGCATTACCTGCTTTCTTTGCTCACATAATCCTCAAACATGACACATGATTCATTTGGGGAAACTGAGGCATGAGGAAATAATTCCATTTGTCTGAGGTTACAAACCCAGGAAGTGGTAGAATTATGACTTTCTCCTCCCTCTACCACCATGATTCTGTGCCATGATTTCAATGGATATTTTCTGATAAAGGAAAGAATGATCATAACACAGACTGTCAACATCAAACACCATGAAGGACTGGGTATCCGCACTCCTATAATTTTAGCACTTGTGAAGGATGAAGCAGGAGGAAAAGGCTGAACCTAACCTGGGCAAATTAAGCTACTCAGCAAGACCCTGTCTCAAATTTTTAAAAAGAGGGAAAAGGGGCTGGTGATGTAATTCAATGTGAAGGCCCTAGGCTCAATTGCCAGTAACACACTCACACACACATGCACACACGCACACATGCACATGTCATAAGCAACATTTTTTTCGCCCAAATGAAAGCAGAAGGCCTGATTGAGAGAGCAGGGGGAAAGACGCCTGTCTGAATCATGCAGAACATTCACACAGGCTGGTAAAAGAATGCCTGAAACAATGTAATGAAACAAAAACACAAATAACCCAACAGGCAACCACTCCTCAGGTTCCCCACCTGGATGCAGCTAAGAATATACAATGATCTACTCCTTGGAATGAGGACAAATTTATTCTAAGACAGGAAGCCTGGCACCATGTCACATTGGCTACTAGGATGACAAGTGCCAAGGAACTGTCCTTTACTAACAAACCAGAGAGACAGGAAGGGACATCAACATGGAGTTGGATAAAAGCAATGATTTTCAGTCACCCAAATTAATGGGAACATTTGCTTAATGCATTTTAACCCACAACAGCTGCATCACTTCATAGTCCCTCCAGAAACATACCAGACTTTTGGTTGTTCCAACCCTTGTAGTTTTCTAAAATTTACTACCTTCCATTTCTATTCTTTTCATCATTATAGCTACCCTTGTATGTCTATAGTGGTATCTCCTTGTGCTTCTGACTTGCATTTCACCATGACTAATATCAGGGTTGAGCATCCTTTCCTGGGCTCATTCATGGGGAATATGAACAAAGTTGTCAGTGTGCTAAATGGTACCAAGATATACATTAAAATGTTTAATATTAGACATTTTAACTTTATCTGAATTCTAAAAAGCCAACAGTGCACGTATAAACAAAGAGTTAATGTGAAAGGTACTTCAAGGTTCCTAGGATATTAATTTCATTGTCTTTGTCCATAAGTCACTTTCTCCATCCAGTCAATTATTACAGATAATGATTTAATTAACTTTAAACATTTTTTTCTTTATGTTGTTTATGAACATTCATAAAACTTATGGGCAAAGGGATTTTTTTTAAAAAAGAAAATCACTCCTTCCAGATATGTAAATGCTCTGTTGGATACCAGCCACCAAGGAGTACTATATGGTAGCCTCGACTTGGAAATACATCACCTTTCCTTGCCAGATACAAAACCTTCAGGCTGGCCCCAGGTACTACATTAATACAGTATTTGCTGAAGGGTTTATGATGATAGAGATGGCGAGACTCCAGAAACTGCACTTCAGACAAATAAACTGAACTAACGGCAACAATCTATAGGCACGATGGCACTCAGCAGGGATTCTGTATTCATACCGAGTTCAAATTCAACTCCACCAATTACCAGCTGTACAACTTAGGTCATTAAATACCTCTTATCTCACAGACCCTTAGCTTTCTAATGGTGATAGAATACCACTTACCAATCTTGTGATGTGCATTAAATAACTGTCATGGCTCAATTCACATTAGTTGTTATATACTAATAGCTACCCAATTCATCCAAAATGATGGCCTGTTTTATTTCTCTTCCGGATGGAATCCTATTGCAGAAGCATCCACATAACAGTGCATTTCTCTTGAGGGAGAGTCTACGAAAACCTTACTTCTCATGGTGTGGTCCACAAACTAGTAGTATTAGCCTCCTAAAACACTTTAGAAGACTCTAGGCTCCAGACAGACCTGTCCAATAGGAGACGCATTTTAACAAGTAGATCATGCCATAGTCACTGAAACTGGAGAAGCATTGGTACAGAAAATGTGAAACAACTTCACTGGAGTACCTTTTCCACAGCAGGGCTGGGTCTACCAACAGCTATCCTTCCTATAGCACACATGCCTCAGCAATTTGGCTTGCTCCCCCAGGAAAAGAATCCAATCAGAATGGCACAGTAGAAGAAGAAAAAGAAGCAAAAATCACCTCTTCGAAGTCATTTCTTCTCCAAGTTAGTCTAATCTTCTAGAAATACTAGTCTTTAATTCCCATCAGTAAAATAGGTACAGAATTCACTTTGGCATTGACCATGGCAGATGAAGGTCACTTAACTTTTGCATTATTGACTCCCTTTTAATCTTCACAGTTCCCTTTCTTCTTTGGACCATCTCAACTAACTTACCTGATACAGAAACCCAAAGGTATCATAAAGATCCAGGGACCTCAGCAACAGTACTAACTGAAGAGTCTCTGTGTTTTGCTACTGATTATAACTGGACATATCACACTTCAAGAACAGAAAGAAAAATTTTTAAAAGTCAACAACAGACCTCCTAGGCCCCCTATTGTCCTTTCGTGGCAGAGCTAATTTCAAACACAGTGCATTACCAAAGCCACATTACATTGACTATGGAGAAGTTATGAGAGATGTTCCACTCCATATTATATGTCAGCTTGGAATCAACAGGGGAAGACCATGGGGGAAACTAATTAGAATATGCAAAAGATTCAGAGTCAACTAAATGAACTCAGTCGTATTCCGGTAAAAACAGAAATTGCAAAGCGATACTCATTGTCCCCTTCTATAAGATTTTCTGAAGACAGTGGAAGTTTTGGACTGGAGATTTATCTTACCTCCAAGGAAGCAGATGATTTTACAATGAAAGATTTTGTACTTCATTTTGCAAAAGATAGACCATGATCTTGTAAATCATCTTACATTAGTGTTCACTAAACATTTAGTTATTAAAATTTGTATGTCTTCCTTACTAGAAACTGGAAATCCAGCAAGATAACCAAGAAAGCATGAATCTGCCCTCTGGGTTTTAAGGATGACCCAGAGATAGATGAAAAGGCTTCCAACAGAAGCCTAAAAGACATATAAATGGGTGAAAGTTTAAGCAAATGTCAACTCTAGATTGAGACTTCAGGAAAAGAAAAAAGTAGAAAATGGATCTATACTGCTACCATCCAAGAAAAGAGAAGAAAAAGGAAGCAACTGAAATCAGGCAGGAAATCTTTAAGCACACTTATTCTGGTTTCTATGGCCCCAGAGAAAACTAGAAGAGCCTGTCATAAAGGGCTTCACTCAAGGGGTCTGACTTGATAGCCAGTGAGCTTCCAAGTATTAGGATGTTGGTTCTAAAAAATGTGGAAGTCACAGTTGACTAGTTAGGTCATTCAATCAGTGAAGTGAAATCCATTAAGCATCTGTAGAGAGCCCTCTACATGAGCTTAAGCACATCAGCAGATGAACTGGACATGGTAACAACATTCACAAAACTCACAGGCAAAGGGATTAAAACAATATTGAGCCCATAGTTTTGAGGATACTAGGTTATATGAAAGGTGGATAATAGTATTGAAAAGATAAACACAGGGTCCTGACCTTGTCAGAGAATGATACAAGTGGACGTAGAAGAAATCCCTGTCCCTGACATTCCCCTGATCTAACCGCATGCACGCTCACAGGAGCTGCAAAGCTGATCTCTGTGTTAACTTCCTTCATTGCAATTTCTGAATTTCCTCCTCAGACTTGATATCGGGCAAAGCTCAAGTGAAAAGCAAAGTGACCTGGTCTTCACATTCACCTGGGACTAAGCAGTTTGTTACAAGGTGCTCAGCAGAGTAAGTCCCTGAAAACGGACATTTTTACACCTGAAAAACTCCAATGTACTGCAGTGGTATCTCGGCATAGATTACAGTCTCTTCCTGGCTTCTGCTTCCCAATGTGGCATTGTCCCATGGTAGATATGTGTCATATGTGACTGCCTCCCATCTAATAATATTTCTATTAGTTCCAAGACATAGGGACACAGCCATATGGTCACCAGGTTTGCTCACCTAGTGGACTTCTATTTCCCTGAGGTACAATTACACAAAATGCACCGATCTTAAGAGTACAGTTCATTATCGATACCCACGATCCAAGACACCAATGACCACACAAAGCAGTGCTAATGTCCTAGAAGGTTCCTTTCTATACTCCCAGGTGCTGCAGAGTTGTACCTGTGACCATACCACTCATTGCACCTGTCCATCTCATCACCATAGGCAAGTTTTCTTTTTTCAACAGCCTAATCAATCAGAACTCTGTGTGTGCATTGGCCAAGCAATGGCCGTGACTCACCCACATGGCTGACACTGACAGAGGTTCTACAATCTGAGGCACAGGATCTCAGGATAAATCCTGAGGGGATTTCACTGACCTTCTCAGACCCAAAAGCTACAACTCTTGTTGCATAGGTCCTGCTTTACCTTGGTCTTAACCATCCAGCAGAATAGTATTAAAAACGAAATATAAGAAGTAAAGCCATGCTGTTAGGTTGAGCTGCAGGGGACTCAGGTCAAAAATTTCTGACATTGCCAGTCAAGCGGAAGACCCAATAGTATTATGGGATACTGGACTCTTTTAGAATATTTTGCTGAGTTAACACACCTATAATATTCAAATAACGGAACTTAACAAAAAAGGGGATACAGATGAATGTCCATTTTGTATCTGTGTATTCAAAGTGGTTAGGATAGATATATAGTTACATTATTTTAATGAATAGAGGGATTTGTTCTAATGGTGTTTGTAAATAGGATATCATGTCCACATCTTGTATAGCAATTAACCACTAAGAAGAATGTATGCAATGTGTTAATTATTGAAACTGTCCTACCAATTTGATTTGAAACTGTCTCATTGCTATTTGTTTATCAATAAAATTATGTAAAAAATACATTTTTAAAAAAGTAAAAAAAAAAAAACCCTCTGTGTGTGAACTCAGTTCTCTCTAGCTTCTATTGCTAAGCATGGCATCTGTATGTTTATATATGTCCCTATAGACCAATGCATATATCAGCAGTCCATCCACTTTCACTGATGAATACTGCTCCACTCAGTGAACAAGCAGCTGTTTAACTTGATAATTTCATTCATTCATTCTTTCTTTCTTTTTCCTTCTTTCCTTCCTTCCATCCTTCCTGATGGAAGTTCTAGATGAGTAGAATTTCTAGAAGATTAGACTAACTTGGAGAAGAAATGACTAGGAAGAGGTAATTTTTGTTTCTTCTTCTACTGTGCCATTCTGATTAGATTCTTTTCCTGGGGAAGAAAGCCAAAATGCTCAGTCATGTGTACTATAGGAAGTATGGCTACTGGTGTACTCAGCCATGCTGTGGAAAAGGTACTCCAGCGAAGTTGTTTGACATTTTCTGTACCAGTGCTTCTCAAGTTTCAGTGACCATGGAATGATCTACTTGTTAAAATGCATCTCCTATTGGACAGGTCTGTCCGGAGCCTGAGAATCTTCACCCTGCATGCTGCTGCAGGTTTTCAGCTAAGGGCAAAGGCAAAGGCAGGATATCAGTCAAGCATGATGCATGGCAGCTAAGCAACGATGAAGGCAGAGTTCTGGGATAGGGCCCAGAGTGCATGGGTGACTCCAATATCCAAGAGTAATGATGCCAGTGGCAGCAAGAAAGTCATCATGGTGCTAGCCCCAGTGTGTATAGTAGTTCTTCTCTTGGGATCCCAGTGGTGCCTTTATCTCTTAAGTGTTTTCTGAGTCAGCTTCTCAAATTTCCCTGATGCTTTAATGTGTCCCCAGAAAACATCTGTTGCCATAAGTTCCATACAGATGTCCTCTCCACCAGCCCAGGCGTCCTACCTCCACACCTAGATTCCATCTTTCCTCCAGTTCCTATTTGCAGTCTAACACTTAGGTAACTTAGGATCCCCTGTGTGTACCAAAGTTGCCTAATAGAACAGAGAAGATGATGCACCAGAAGATCAGACTATAGAATCTATGCCCAAGTATCAATGTGTTTCCTTTAATTACAGTGGTGCCTAAGAACACCAGGAGATATTCCCCTGTTCAGGTAGGGAGTGAGAGGAACTAGATGGTGGTGTTGGTGATAGCAGTGGTCAGGAAGCCAGAATGGGATGTGTAATTCACTGAGAAATCTGAGTCCTTTACTTTTCCACAGTCTACACTGTTTACATCCTAGGAGCAGAGACAGGAAGCATGGGAGTAGGGAGGAATCCTGAGGGATAAAGGAAGAAGGGGATGGAGCAAGGAGAGAAAACAAAGGAAAGGGAAAAAACAGAATCTACGATTGGATGATAGGACATTGAGTCTAGTAAAAGTCTAATAGAGGACAAATTTGTATGTTTTGAGCTTCAGAGATAGCTCATTTGTGGCATAAGTGCCTACCTGGCAAACACAAGGTCCCAAGTTTGATCTCCAGGACCATATGCCATGCTGGCCCCTCCCCCAAGCATGCCATGCCAGCCCCAGGCATGGTGGTGCACACTTGTAACCCCAGAGCTGGGGAGGCTGAAAACAAAAGGATAACTATGAGTCTGAGCTGTGTAGTGAGACCTTGTATCAAATATTTTTTTTAAAAAAAGAGAGAGAAGAAAAGAAAGTGGTAAATACATAAATGAAGAGGAAATATCAAGCATCAAAGAAGTAGTCTCTAGTGAGTGGGGGAAACAGTTCTGCTGCACTCACAAATGGGACAGAATTATGGAGGACTTTCTGGAGGAAGAAGGTCAAGAGAGTTCAGTAAGGACACCACAGACTTAGAGCAGAGAAATTGTCCAACAGCCAACCTGGAACACAGGCCTGAGAAGCTCCACAAAAGGGGACAATGACCAAGTTTCAGGTAACAGGCTCCAACTTCAGAGTGCAAAAGGACTAAAGATCATTTCTTGAGTGCTAATCCACTGCTTCCCTTTCCTAAGAGGGTCATTTGTAGGGTTACAACATTCCCATTTTGCACCACTTTCATGAGTCCAGCTGGGGACAGCCTGCCCACAGCAGATGAGAAAGTTCCTGAATGCACCTTGGTCAGGTCCTAGCCTCCCCGCCAGATGGGTCCAGGCTGGGTGTGCCTGATGTGGCCCGAGTGCTTTCTGCAGACCCTGAACTGTACCTGAATGACACAAACAGAAGACACGGTTGGAACTTAATTCTCCCCTGGTAGAAACCTCCCAGTTGCCTGGTGACTGCCATGTTGCCAGCATGACTTTTCAGCCACCTGCCAGCTCTGCAAGCTCCCCTGATAACTGCTAATACGTGTCCTTTTAGCTTAATCTGTAGAGAGAAAATTGGTATCTGTTGCTTGCAACCAACGAGCCATAATTGGTCCACAAAGTTGAGACTGTCTCTGTAATTAACTGCAATGTTTAATTTCACTCCTTTGTAAATTGGGTTGATGTTCATACATGAGGGATAATTAGTTTGTTCTCATGTAATCCCTTTTGATGTTATAAATCTCCATTTAAGAAAGCCCGTTTGGGTCTATGAGAAACTATCTCTATTTCTGAGAAAGGCAAAACAAAACTCTTAGACCATATCTTTGAAAATGGGTCACTCACTGCACTGAGATATGGTAGAATAGAGGCAGTTTCGTTGAAACACTAGTGAGCTCTTCTGATACAGCAAATAAAGATTCTTTGTAAATACCAATGGTATTAAAATTAAAAACCGTGCACAGTAAAATGTTCTATCCATGTTTCCATATTTTAAAGAGTCTTTCCCAAATGTAATTGTAATTAAGACAGGTGTAAGTCTCAAGAGAAACCTAGCAATGAGGAAGAGGTTTAAGAACACAACTCTGTGTGAGAGCCAGGTGCCTGCTGCCAAGCTCAAGCACAAAGCCACCTGTCAGTGCTAAAAAGAGCACTTGCCAATACCAGGAAAGGGAGGTTGAAGGTTTTTTTCTCTGATCAGATATCTGCCAATACAGTCGATTTGAGTGTTTGAGAGAGATGCCCCAGTGTACCAGAGCAAGGCAGAATTGGGAAAAAAACATAGGCAGGGTGGGAATGGTGAAACAGTGGACCTCTGCTTTGAAGTCTGACAGGCAAGGAAAGAGAAGAATCTTGCAATGAATTATAAAATCGATGCTTTAAAAAAAGAGTATCACTAGCCAGATATGGTGGCATATACCTAGAGTCCCAGAACTCTGAAAGCCTGAAGCAGGAAGATTACAAATTAAAGCCCAATTGTGCTACTTAATGACTTGGTGAGACCCTGTATTTGATTAAAGAATAATAATAAAATAAGAGTTGGATATGCATCCCCACAAGAAGAGCCTGTGTTCAATCTCTGGTACCAAACAGAAAATAGAGGCATTAATACTAACTGTGACTTCATGTGACAACCAACAGTGACCCAAAAGGTGAAAAATCTGCTCAAGAAGTTATTAACATGGGGTGGGAAGAATATGCAACCCAATGTCATGGCTATCAGTGATAAAAAAAAAAAACCTTTGTCATGCCAGTATCCTATTGAGCAGTAGCTCTTCACCACACAGGTAATAATGATAAATAAGAATGTTAAATACAGAAATCTCAACAATATATGCCACTCAGGTATTGATATAA
>NW_004524597.1:5193208-5238945 GCF_000260255.1 Octodon degus
ATTCACAGCAAAAATCCTTCTTTAATAAGTCGCAGTGTTGAGGGGTCCAGCCAGATAGCTCAGTGAACTAAAGCACTTGCTTAGGCAGGCACAGGGACCTGGATTCAAACCCTGGGCATTGAAAAGGTGACTGAGACTGGGAATGGTGGCACATGCCTATAATACCAGTGCTTGGGAGGCTGAAAACAGGATCACTATGAGTCTGATCTGTGTAGTGAGATCCTGTACTAAATATACCAAAAAAAAATATTCATAGTGTTGAAAATGCCTAATTATATGGATGGACTAATGGGTAAAGTAACACCTTCACCACATTTGAGAACATCACAGAATAGAGACTGGAGTTTTCAGGCATGTAACAGCAAGTCATTATCCATCAATCAGCTATTGAGTAAAACATGGTTTTCTTAAGCACAACTAAGTTGGATTGATGGTTCTCTGTATGGAGAAAAAGAAATCTAATTAGTAGGGTTGCAATTTTGGGAATCTGTGCATGTTCACTGAATAACATTCACTGAACCCCTATTTCAGCTTCAAGAAATTTATTCCAGGAGAAGTCATTTGACACCATCTCGAGGCATATGGGGTTGGTTCAACCTGGGGAGGGGCTGAGGAGAACAAAGGTCACTCAATGAAGACCCTGCTAACTGTTCTACAGCATACTCAATTCCCCCACCCTTCACTGCAAACCATCCTTCCCCAAATGTCAATAGTGCTTTGGTTTGAGAAACTCCACCCTACAACTTTCCTATCAGTAGGCCTACCAATATGGATGAGTCCCTGTCCTCAAGGCAATAACAACCAAGATATAATTTTGAACTCATTTCTATCCTACGAAAGTGCCACCAAATCATACTGGCGATTTCTACCAACCAGTTTCTATTGGTTCTAAATATAGCATGTGTGAAGGACACCGCCTCTTCCCAGCTGTTCACCATTTTCTCCCAATGCCTTTGGAGATGATGTTGTAGGAAACATGCAAATAAAGAGGAGGAAGCCAAGGTCATGTTTTATTGGCTCTGCAATGACTGTGCATTGATGGTGGTTTTATCCAAACATTTATAATGTGTTGGAGACTATTCAAACAGTTAGGCAGCTGGACAATTTCCTAATGAGTGAGGCATCTGAAGTTTGCAAAGTAGAAGTCTAGTTGTGTCATTGCTGAAGGGCATGCAACACACACGTCAGAATTTTTCATAGAATTTATTTCTAAATACTTATTTGTAGAGAAACTACTGTGTATAGAACAACTGGAGATAAAAGAAACAGGTACTAAAGATGAAGAAAGAAGGGAAGAGAAGATAGGGACAGTGATGAGACGATAAGTAAAAGAATGAGAGAGATTTCCATTTGGGTGAATCAGGAAATGTTTTCAGAAGGTGGCAGGATTCTGGTGATCTTTGAGAACAGAAGGAAATTCATCTCCATGGAAGGAAATTCAAGACAGAAGAATCTATGTGATCCAAGGCAGCGTAGTCACAGAGTGACACATAAGCAGGAAGTGATGATTCAGTTGTGGATGAGAAAAGTAGGAGGGGCATGAGCAGTCTTTAAGTTGTCACAGGTTTGGCCCCTATGTGCATTGTGACTAAGAACAGAAGTATAGGGTACGAATCTGTGCTGCATGCATTATGAGACAGTAAGTGTGAACAGAAATCCTAACATTTCTAAAATGCTGAAAAAGAGAACCAGGGCTAAGAGTCGTTTACTCATGACATTAAGAGGACAGAGGGCAGACCTTAGCTTCCCCGGCAACCATGCGGCATTCACCATGATTAAGACCAATTCACAATATAAGGAGTTTTCACATTGCTGCATACACATATCATTACTGTGCAGAGCAGCCTAATAATAGAACAAAAAGGTGTTTCAAGTGGCACTAACGAGGCAGTGAACAAGTAAATGTGTGACAACCTACAATTCACAAAAATTACACATTCAACTTACACATCTGTCTGTGTATCCTAAAGACTGAAAATAAAAGTAGGAAAAATAATCATATATACATTAGGCAGGGTAAATATTACAGTGGAACACAGACAGAATGATCACTTTGTGGGGAATAGAGGAAAGTTCTATATAATATAGAGATAGGTTTCTATTATGTTGGAGATGCTTTAACAAATTAAATAAATATACTAATTTTTAAAGGCCATCCATTCAAAAACCTAATGTAAAAAATAGTCAGATTCCTTTGAAAGGTGGTTTATGATAATGATTTAAAGTGTAGACTGAAGATGAATTTTAGGCTTAAATATGTCTTGTCAGTGAACAAGCATGTGACTTTCTAATGATTTATTTAATTTGTCTATAATTATGCATTTATGTACAACAGGGATAATAATAATGCCTTCTTATAAGGTTTTCCATTCAAACATTAAACGAGATACAGTGTGCAAAGCAACTTCCCAAGCCTAGTACACAAGTATTACCTTAGCAAGGGCCACCCCATTCTAAAGTTCTGTAATGTGACCACTGGCCGTAATGAGAATCTCCTGCCTGGTGATTTGACTCAGATAAGTTAGAAGAGAGCCTCTCAGGACAATAGTGGATGTGCTTCCTATTAATGCTCTTCCTGAGCACCTGGAAATAAAGGGCTTTATTCTTCCCAGTCATGTGCAGCAACAGCATGGGGATCTCAGCGCTATACTACTCAGCAGTGGCAGAAACAGCAGCACACTTTTTATTTTAAACATGAGAATTCATGCATTCATCAATATAAAGTTAGAGTCAGCAATAAAACTTCTGGAAAGAAGGTTTGCTTCTGGGAGGAAGCTTCTGGACAATCCTTTGTAGGAACTTTCTGAGTTGCTCTAAGCAATAAATCATATCCTAATGAAGGCTCTCTGTATTTCCATCCACAACCTCAAATAATTTTAACTTAAGAAGAAAAAGTTAAATACCTATGGATGGGAGAGCTTTGAAGGATACTAACATAAAGAATGAAGACGATGTGTTCTGTGTTCATTGTATTTACAGTAAATATTGGGAGCCTCCTCCTGTCTTCTTGTCATACCACCGTGGGATATGCTATGCATGTGGCCATATTAGTGAGAGGAAGGGTAAATCAGTTTGCCAATTTTAAGGCCAGATGTCACAGAGCCACTATGGCTTTGTCCTTAGTCCCTGTATTCAACCCTCACAACTGATTCTTTTCATCTAGAAGATACAAGAGTTTCATGTGTGCTATGGTTTGAATGCTTGTATCTCATTCAAACTTCAGGTGTTGAAACTTGGTCACCAATGTTATAGCATTAAGAGGTGCATCCTTCAGGAAGTTACCAAGTTTTAGAGCCCTTATGAGTGCGACTAGTAGCCTCACAGAAGGGTTTAGAGAAGTAGCTAGGTCCTTTTCCTAACGTTTCCATTCCTTCTGTCCTTGAGGACATATTTTTCCTCCTGAGGACACATCAGAAGATACCATCTTGGAATACAGGATCCGGTCCTTGCCAGATACAAATGTATCTGCATCCTGATCTTGGATTTCCAAGTCTCCAGAATGGTGAAATATAAGTCTCTGTTCTTTATTAGTTCCCTGCCATATTTTTTTATAACCTCAGAAATGGACCAAGGCAATAGGAAACAGGAATTCACTCTCAACCTGCCCTTTCTTCAATACATACCTCTTTGGTTGACTTTGGAGTTTTCTTGAATCTTCTCTGCTCCCTGTCCTCTTGGTCCTCTCTATTCCCTGTAGCCC
Source organism: Octodon degus (assembly GCF_000260255.1). Classification (NCBI taxonomy): domain Eukaryota; kingdom Metazoa; phylum Chordata; class Mammalia; order Rodentia; family Octodontidae; genus Octodon; species Octodon degus. The sequence continues at coordinate 5,196,909 of NW_004524597.1, forward strand.
AGTCCAAGTATTTCTTCCCGTGGGGCAGGAATCTCAACCACACAGATAGTGATTCATCAAATAATGCTCTGAGCTCCAACACAACTGATTCTGTAGTAACTTTTGGACATGCTAATTCTCTGATGGGGCTGGGAGGGCCATTTTTCTTCTCAATGACAACACTCATTCCTTTGACCTAGAATTGATTACCTTTCATTTTTATCCAAACATTTACCATAGTTCTAGATGCATTATAGGGAATTCTAAAAAAAAAAAATGGATCAGGTATCCAAGTTTTACTCCTTTATATCTATAACATGGAAGACATACTGTGTTCAAATAAAAACGCTGTAATAGCTCTGTCCCTTCTTCACTGACACAGTTATCCCACCTATTGGGATAATAGTATCCACTACAATTTGTGTTTCCCCAGAAAGCTGAATGTGACATTGTTTGGCAATATAATTAGATAAGATATAGTCTTACAAGATTAAGGTGGATCTCTCATGACTGTTACCTCTATCAAAAAGGATTTTACAGACACTGAAACATGCAGAAAAAAAGCTTGTGATAAGGAAACAGTCTGGAGTAGCCACAGAATGCCAGGCACTGCCAATAACTACCAAAGGCTTGGCAGAGGCACGGAAAGGCTTTCTCCTGAACATTCAGAGGGAACATTGCTCTTCTAATGTCACAATTTCAAATTTCTAGCCTCTAGAACTGTGAAAGAAGTCTAGGCTACTTTTCTGTGGCAGCCCTCAGAAATAATTGAAATATCCCAAGCCTTTCCAAAGTAAAACAAGCTCCAAAAACTACATGTACTATTCTGTAACATCTTTACCCTCATCCTAAATGTTTGCTAGGTACTTGATCATAAAAGAAGTATAGTCACGGACATAAAAACTTTATAAAAGATTGTCAGTTTGCTGCAGCATGTCTTTTTTTTCCCCCCAAGTAAAAATCTACACAATTTCAAAATATGATGGAGTGGCATGCCTAACACAAGGAATAGTTTCTTATTATAGTCACCCAATGGGGGACAGGGGACTATTTTGAGAGATGTATAATTTTGAAGTATTTAACAGATTTAAAGAATTCATGACATTGATATAAAAATAATTATGAGAACTCTAAAGTCCGGACACAATCTTTTAAGTATAAAAATCTCTTTTGAATAGTTAGGATATATATACAGCTACTTTCTCTTAATTCAGTGAATAGAAAGATTTGTTCCAGTAGTGTTTGTGGACAGGACATCATGTCTGTATCTTGTACTATGAATAACCACTAAGAAGACAACAATATGCAATGTATTAGTTATTGAAACAGGCCTACTAATCGGTCTTGAAACTATCTCATTGCTATTTGTTTCCCAATAAAATTATTTTTAAAAAAATCTCTTTTGCAGCAGATGCACACATATAGACTGAAGAGCAAAGTCAGGAAAGTGCACGTCATTTACTACAGCCATCCGGCAACTCCAGGGGTGGTGACCAGCCATAGGGCTCACCACAAAGACACTGCAGCTAACACATGGAGTTGTCATTCTACTGAACCAAACATGTGTCCATCTTAAGTGGGCTTTAGCCTTCTTCTGTACAAGCCCACAATCTAATCCACTGTTTCTCTGCCCCAATCCCACACAGACCCATCTAAAGGCCTTTTATTCAGACGACCAGCAGCATTATCAACTTACTGCCAGTGACTTCACTTTTTCTTTCATACTTTCTGCCTTGTTTCCCACCCCGGCTTCTTCCATCAGTTCTTAATTACCTCCTTGCTTAGATATTGGCTAAGTTCCTACCTCTTATCAAACATCTCTCTACACACTGAGGATAGGACAGAAAATGAGAAGGACAAGGAAATTTATTACATTGTACTTACATTCTGCTTGACAGATACAGGAAATTGAACATTAAACAAATATGTAAGATAACTCTAAAGAGAAAAAAATACTGATGAAAGAAAATGACTTCTTGGATTGACAGTGGCTTCTTTAATGCCTAAGAAAAATAAAGGAGCCAGTTTTTAAAGAGGGAAAGATGTAATACTCTGGACAAAGCTAGGGAACTGAGCAGGTTCTGCAGTCTGACAGGAATGGAAAGAGCTCAAGATCACAGGGGAGAACGTGTAGTTACAGAGAACTAGATTGTCCCATAGAGCAGGGCTCATGCAAAGCTGAGGGTCCAGGTAGGGTTTGGGTGGCACTGCGAGCGCAGGGGGAAGGCGTACATGTGTGCTAAGCAGGGAAATGCAGTATCATAGAAAATAAGCACTGTGACGGCTCATCTTCTCTTAGATATTTTGGGCATAGTTGGGATATCGAATCTTACTTAAATGGTCACCTAGTTATTCATGCTAAGTTAGTTATACTGTCCCAATCCATGTTACAGTCCTTGTGTGGGTAATATTTAACTTTCCAAGTCACTCTTTTAACTTTCCATCAGTGAAATTAATAAAAACAGCTTCATGCAGAATTCCTTTCCTTATGCCAACCTGGGGCATATTTTGCAGGCTCTTATCAGTCTTCTTTTACTGACTGAAGTCGATGTCTTCATAAATATCTTCTTTTAAAAAAAGCCTTCAACTACAACAAAATTATGCATTTTTTGATGAACAGCCAACTTGGATAAAAATTAATCCAAGGTAGTAAGGCTGTATGCTATCAATATTTTAACAAATACCATCTCTGGAATTATGGCATTTCCTCCCTTCTGGATCAATCCCTCCCTTCTGGATTAATAGTATTTTGCTTTATGATCTCTTCACTTGGGTCAGGGAAGAAGTTTATGTGTTTGAGAATTGTATAAAATGTTCATCCTCATTTTTCAGTCACATACATTGTAGGTTCCCAAAGAACCATTAAAATGCACTGCATAATCTTTGGAAATTGATTCAAAGCAAAGAGATGACAGCTTGCTAGCTTGCTTGCTTGCTAGCTTTCTTTCTTTCTTTCTTTCTTTCTTTCTTTCTTTCTTTCTTTCTTTCTTTCTTTCTTAGATGCAAGGACACTTCTACTCTGCCAAATTTCCTAACACTTTCGTTAGAAAACAAATATTTGGCTTTGTAGAAGCTGGTCAATAACCTTAGTGAGAAAAAGTAGGAGCTGAACTTTTAATGGCTGGGCTTAGGTGTCCAGGAGCCCAGCAAAAGCATGATTCCCCTTCTATTAACACTAATTCAACAAGAAGCAAACAGAGAATTTGAAACGGACCCATGATTAGGATTTCATTTTCTAGCACAAACCCTAAGCACCCCATTTTCAAGCATGAGGAGTCTTCACTATTTGACTTTGGGAATTGAAATTTTATAGTAGATATTTATTATTTTTAAGGCAGCTCATCTAAGTTCAAGGCTCAGAAAAATTGGAATGTCCTTTGGTTATTCAAGCAAGGTATTTGCAGTTAGATTCTGATTCCCAGGTTAGCTCACAAGCACTTCTTAGGAACTTGGTATGGCCTCAACATGTAGGATTGCTGATGCTTCAACAAATTAAGGGAGAAAAAAAAATAAAGAAGGATTTAATTATAATTAAATAAGGAGACAGAACGTGATGAGAAAGGAATGTCTGAAAGAGATGTCTTGAGCTTCAGAAATTAACATGATCATTCTTTAAAAATGTGCATTACCCTCTTCCTCAATCAATGAAAAACAATAACAGTCTTTATACTTCCTTGTCACAACTTCTATTTGCTATGATTTTACTGATATCCATTCTTAGATGTTTTTTCTATCCCCACTTACAATTATAGAGAAACACTATTTAAAACATCCAGTAGAACAGCTCCCACCTGCCTGATTGCTGCCAGTCTCCATTCCTGAAAACGAAACTGCTTGATTAGAGGATCTAAACATTGTAAAAAGATTTTGATATAAATTGACAAATTGCTCTTGAGAAAATGCATTCCAGTTTACATCTTCCTAGTGGCTCTGGAATTATTTATTTTCACCTGTGTTTTATCCAACACTAGGGAACCGCAGCAATTTTATTAGAGTTTTGTTTTCCTGAGAAATATCTACTTATTTCCTGATAACAACACGCCAGTTTGCTTTTGGGGCATTCCCTCTGTCCATTAACATCACCTCAGTGGCCCTGCTGATCAGGTTCCTTGGTCGATCCAACTCAATGAGCAAGCACCTGTCTCAAAAGAATCCACCCAAGAGACTGAAAACTGGTGGTCTTAGTTCTCTCGCTGATGATGACAGGACAGGGCCCAGATCTGCTGGCTCCTGAGATGATCCTCCAGAGCCCCCCACCTGCCCCTTTTGACTAGACTTTCCACCCTGGTCTTTCACCTTCTATTCAGTCTTAGGGGATCCACATATACTTGTTTCTTTACTAACCTATGCTTCCAACACATCAGAATTACCTTGTCCCTTTTCTTTTGGGGACTGATCCATGAATGCAACGTATTATCCTGGTTTCTACACCCCTCTTGTTCCTTCCTCGACTTCTTTCACATCCTCCACTATGTCTGCCTTTTGACCTTTTGTTTCCTACTATTTCTCTCTCCTTTATTTAACTCTTTTATGTTTCTCATATAAGAGAAACCAGGTGATATTAAACTTTCTGTATCTGATGCTTTTCACTTCACACTATGGTCTCAATTTCTATCTATGTTCTTGCAAATAACATAATTTGATTCTTCTTTATGGCTGAATCATTCGTGTGTGTGTGTGTGTGTGTGTGTGTGTGTGTGTGTGTTAAAGAGCATCTAGACTATTTGCAGAGCTTAGCTATTATAATCCTGGATATGCAAGTATCGCTGTAGTACACAGTCCTGAACTTTGGAAAATATTGTCCAGTGAGGGTATGGCTAAGACATATATCTTTACAAATAAACACACTTTTACTCAAGATACATAGAAATAGTTTTATTTGCTTATAAACAAACAGACCTACTGATAACAGCATTTAGGATAAGTAATTTCATAGAAAATTTTTTATAAAAAATATACACACTATGAATCAAATTAAGTCCTTGAAGCAATAAACTAGAATTTATGTTTTTAAATTAAGACTCACAGTCTGCATTTCCTAAAGCCCAAGTTCCTCTCTGAGGAATACAGACCAAGGTGAGCGCCCTCAGGAGGCTCTGGTTGTTGAAAATGCAACCTGCTACCTACAGCCATAAATCATTAGCATACTAAATAATGATATCAAAACACTGGGATCAACATCACTTGAAATCTTAATACACAATTCATTTTAGGAGTTTGAATCAACATAATCTTTCATGTAGAGTAATTGTTTCCCTACTTCAAATTGTAATGGGGAGCCACATAGACACCAAGGGACCCTCCAAGGGAGGGTGAGCCCTTGAACACACCTGGTCTCTAGTCACAGAACAAGAACACTTACCAAAGTGGAAACACACAAGTGGACTCTCAGTGTTTCCTTTTATTTCCCTCCCAGGAAGGAAGCAGCTAGCCGCTCACAATCATTCCTACTGGTCCAAGGCAGATTGTCTATCGCAGAGCAGGCGGTTAAGAATCTGTGTCCAGGGCTGGGGAGATGGCTCAGTCAAATAAGCGCTTGCCTGGCAAGCTCAAGGACCTGAGTTCAATCCCCGGATCCGGAAAAAAAAAAAAAAAAAAAACCTCTGTGTCCATATCAATAGCTGTGGTCTATACTAGTTACCAGACTTGGGGTAAATCCTTTAATCCTTCCAACCCCAAATCTTATAAAATGAAGATCAAAAAGCCCTTCTAAGATTAAATGAGAAATTATATACTGCATTACTAATACAGACCCAAGCATGGAATATATGGTAACTGAAAATTCTTGCAGAATTCTCAAGATAGAGGAAAATTGTCTAGATTCTTCACAGGTGGGGGACATGTGTACAAACCAGGGCTACACCCCACCGTGTAGACTTTCCTCTCCCTAAAAGAGCCAGTAGTAACTACAGTAGCTACTACACCACCCAGCTGTTCCCATTGACCCTCTCCACTGCACAAAGCTCTCCCACATTCATTATCATTTGATCTGCATTCAACCCAGGATGGGAGGCAGGGAATGTATTATCAATCCCATTTTAGAGATAAATTACACAGGCAGCTCCCTCCCATACTCACTGCAGTGATGTTTGCCCAGTTTTGCAAATCAAGTTTTCCACTTTCTGCCTGCACACAGTGAGAAGCAGTTTGTCGAGGAAGAGGGAGGCAGTCCTTAGACCAGGATTTATCTTCTCACTGTCCTTGGGAACTCATTGAGGAAATAATTTCTCCTTACTTTCCTGCCCCACTAAGTGATAAGCCAGGAATAAACTTTGTATGTGACTTAACTCCGGCCAAATGCCATGCCTGCTTATGGTCACTCTGGAGAAAAACAAAGCATAATCTTTGCTACTTCTGTAAGAAATGTATATATATAAAGCTAAAGATCAGTCATTGTGGGAAACCCTGATACCAAACACCAGGGCCACCCCTAAGGGACCCAAGAGTAAAGAGTAAAGGAGAGGTGCTTAATTTTTCCCTCTGTTGAGTGGTCCAGGATATTACCAGTTTTTGAGCAACATACAGAGCCTGAATTTGAATCTGGATTGAGTCGGCATGATAGGAAAATAGTATAAAATTTTCTAACCTCAGCATTCCCATCTACAAAATAGAAACATTAATTAAAACCACACAGTGTGATTTACTAGTTTGCCTCTCTTTTGTAGTATCCACACAGTAACATGTGACTGGTCAGCGAGTGTCGTGGTTTCCCTGTTTCCTTTGGTATTGTACAGTGAATCCTGCCATGCCCCCCTTAAATCACATGAAATTCCTCAGCTATCCTGTCCTTCCTAAATGGGACATGCTGTTTAGACCAGACAAGTCTCAGTTGAGTTCACAAACATCAGTTATCATGCATGTGAACTTCTTAATGAACATGTCTCTACAAATTTTATCCTGAATTTGAGACAACAGTGCCTAGGGGTTAAAAGAGACTACAAGAAAATCCACAATTTGAACTGGTTCAACATAAACATGAACTTTCCAAAACCAGCGGGGCATTAAGAATATCATTTCAATCCAGGTGGTCTCCCTTCTTCCAAAGACAAAATGCCTCCACCCCTCCATCCACCCCCCTGTCCATACCATCATCCATACACTGCTATCATCATCCTCACGGACATCACCAGAATTAGGGCCAAGAGACTACAGAAGATGCGCTTCTTGTGAAATCTATAGTCGTATACTTTCAAGAACTGGAAAATGAAGTCATAGCCAGTAACAGAAGGTAAAATTTTACTACTTTACATCCTGAGCATGAAAGGATACGGAGAAGATAAGCGTAGGGCATTTTGAAACCAATCCATGCTAGGGCAATATGAGGCAAAGACAGGCTTTTAAATGAAGAAATGGAACCAGAAAGCAATCATTTAATTTTAGTAGCAGAGCCCTGTGCAGGGGTTTTAAGGGTCATGGATATTAAAATGCCTTGGAAAAGTACTCACCGGGACACAGACTAGTTTTCAATTATCCTTGAGTATAAATCCCCAAGTCTCCACCTACTAAAGCAAAGTGGGGGAGAGAGAAGGAAATAAAAAAATAAAAAAGCCAGTCAGGACACAGAAGAAGATGCCATCAGAAAGGAAGATTCGCCCCTTTTCCGTCCTGCTGGGAAGGAGAAAAGGAGGCTTCAGGGAGTAATTAACTGTCAGACATAAGATTAATCAACGACCCTCCAGTTTTGCCCTAAACACAGATGTATTAGGATCAGAACACAACCTTGAATACTAAAGGTGAAGGGAGAAGAGTTATTTCTGGATATACAGAGCAAACTGGATATGCAGAATTGCAGGCAATGTCACGCTGCAAACTGAGGCACTGGGGAAGGCCATATATCATCATGCCCTTCCACGAAGCAGCTTGTCAGAACCCAGCCAAGGACTTAAACAAGGCACCAGCTTGGGCTGGGAAGTCTCTTCATAACAACTGTTCCACAGCAAGCCAGTGCTCCCATGATGCAGGCTGGGACACTTTTGCTGCATGGCTGCATGTCTCTATTTAGAGAAAGATGCTCAAAAGAAACTCTGCATGGCGTCTGCGACAGGAGAAAGGGATGCTCAAGGCCTCGCATACAGCCTGGTCCTCCGCCTCTGCCAGCAGAGTATGTCCTGTGGCTCAGAAGTTTGTTTTCTTTGAAAGAGCTCCGTGTGCCAAGATTTGGGCTGTTTTTCAAACAACCCGGTGCGATTGCTTCCTCATACCTGCGCAGAGCTTGCTGCTAGAAAGTTGTCTCTCAGTAGGATTAGGGACTCGTGCATGCATTTTTATCTAGGTGACCTAAGCCCAGAGTGAGAATTAAATGACAGGATAGTCTACTGTATTCCTAAGTCACTTGATAAATGATTAGTTCTCACATTTCTTACAACTGATAGTTCTTTGGTGCTCCCTTCAGTTCAAATCTTCAATTTCATGAAAAAGTTGGGTTATGTATATGAACCAGGAAATGCACATCTACAAAATGGTAATGTTATAAAAATTAATAATTTTTGCACTTGAGGCACTGGTCTTTTTGCACTATAGACACTCTGCAACATGCAAGCACAAAATAATCAGAACAGCAGCCCACCAGTAGACATCTTTTGTGCAGCAGGGAGTTCTCCCACATTTCTTTTTTGTTCTCCTTACAGCTCTATGATGTTGGTTTGATTGGAGATGATGACTGTTTTGCAGATGAGGCAGCTGAGGAATAGAGAGGTTACCATGGCTTCACTAACACCACACAGTTAGTAGGAGGCAGAGCTGAACTGCAAAGCCAGGGTGTCTGAATGCAGGGCTACAGAGGGTAATAAAATGAATTCTGACCTCACTGACATTTTCTGGGAGAATCGAGGAACACAAACAGAGCTGGCATGTGAGTTAGGTGTTAAAGAAGGTGGATTCTGCCATGGAGGAAGAGGAAAGGAGGGAGGGAGGGAGGGAGAGAGAGATAGTTGAGGGAAGGAGGAGGGTCTCCAAGTAAGGGACACAGTGGGTCCCTAATATGTTAAGTTATAAAAAGCTCAGTGGACTTACCTGAAGTAGAAGCTGGGAGGGATTGGAAAGAGAAACAAGAAGGCAGGCAGTACGGACCCATCCTAATCCAGTCTTGGAGCCACCGGGAGTAACCAAAGGGTCTGATGACTAAAAGGCCCATTTGGGCGAAACCACCCCTCCTAAGCAGAGGTTTGTGAACAGCTGGCCTCAGGAATGGTGTGGAGCAGGGTGGATGACCATGTGGGCAGAAGAAGGTGGACAGCCTGAGGGTCTCAATCTTAGATGAACGAAAGAAGGACAAAGGACAAGGATCAAAGGGGAGACTGAAGCACAGCTCCCTTTGTGTGATTTGGTGTAATGCTCAGCTGGCGGCTGCAGAGCCTTATGGGAGAAAAGGTCTGCAGCTAAATGCTTGGGAAACTGCTCTGGGAAAGCTCCTTCTACATCCTTGTCTAGCAAAGAGGGAGAGTGCAGAGATCTCATGGAGCATAGTGAGGGCCTGATGAGGAGGTGTATGGGAAGGTCTGGCCATACGCACAGCAGACCACTAGTGTACTCCTTTCTTCCTCTTCTCCTCCTTCCCTCCTTTCCCCTTTCTTTCATTTACTCCCCACTTTCTCTCTCTCCCCACTTTCTCTCTCTCTCCCATTCTGTCTCCACAAATTTTCGGATGTTGTGCTCATCTCATCCTCCTCTTCTTACTATGATGACGCTCTTTTCCTCTCCTCACTCCTTTCCATGCTTTTCTCTTTCCTCTCTTCCTTCTATTCTTTCTTACAGTTCTGGTATTATCAAGAATTGCAGGACAACAGCAGGGAGACCCAGGAGCAAGGCCTCACCAGAGTCTGATTTTGCTATCAGATTAGGGATGGATCAGACAGTCAGAGAGCAGGTGAGCCACAAGTAGAGGGCTGCTGGGAACACACCTGTGCATCTCTGCCTGTGCTCTCAACTGTGAGGTGCAGTTACAAATATCACTCAGAAAGAGTAAAAGATTGTCAGTAGACAGCTGCTCTTCAAGGCAAAAGTATGAGGTTGAGCAAAATGTGATTTCTGCAGGAGACTCTACCTTACCATGTGCTTAAAGGGATGTGGGGTGAGCCCACAGACAGAAGGAAGGACTACTGACTGTCTACCCTTCCAGCCTTGAGCCAGCAAATAGCTAAACTTCCACACCATACTCCAGAGACTGACAGGAAGACAAATTTGGATGCATATGGCACAATGAGTGGGGAAAGTGTCAAGTAGTGTGTGTGCGTGTACATGTGCATATGAGCAAGTGTGTGCTTGTGCGTGTGTGTGTCTGTGTTTTTGCGATTCAATACATTCTAGACACATTTTTAAGCAAATAGCACCCTCAAAGGATGGAGTGTGTTTTGGTGTATTGGATCACGGACTCTGGGCTTATAGAACAGCATGGTCTAGGCCTTGAAGTTTTGATTCTCTAAGAGATGGACATAAGTCCTTTTCATAAGCCTGTTCTCCATCCTTGAGTCTTTCTGACACAAACTCCTCTTAAAGTTCCAACATTGAGCTGTGGACCTAAGCTAAGCCCAAGAGACTACTGCATCTTCTCACTATCATGGATACACTCTCCTAGTAGCCATGGAAACAAAATGGTGGTATCATGGTCTCCAGATTATACCCAAAGAATAAGGAAAACATGCTCCTTTTTTCCCAGAAAAGTGTGATGTGTAGATATGATCCACAAGGGACCCTATCTAAGCACAAAGCTTCCCTAGAGTAAGCAAACCTGTGAGAATCACAGCTAGCGGCTCGATCCTACCTGACAACTGATGCCACTTGTTGGACATTTGCTGCAGGACTACCACAATGCTAAGTTCCCAACTTTTATGAATGCAGTTAATCTTACCTAAAAGCCCATGTCAAACTTTCGTACCTAGAGACCATGGGACAATATGGCTATGTCCTATTAGTCTGAAGATGAGGGAGCGAAGGCTTAGGAAGGCATCTGGAGCTAAGACTCAAAGCCGGCCTAGATTGTGTCTCTCACATTCCCCTGCATAGTTGTTTACTCACTTGTCTTGCCATAGGGACACAATGCCCAATACACAAATTAAAGCAGAAAGGGTTCTTTTTGGCTCACAGCTCATAGAAGCTGCAGTCCATAGTCTGCTGTATCCAAAGCAGAATGATAAGGCAGAAGAGGGTTGCTCATGGCACAGCAGACAGGAAACAGAGAAATCAAAGGAGAAAGGGCAGAGGTATATCTTTCCGTGCTAACCTCCGTGAGCCACCTCCTCTGACCATGCTTTAATTTCTAAATAACATTTGGCTCTGAACTCATCGGTGAACTGATGAGAATCATGCCTCTCAAATGCACTCGTGTAACTATGCCTGCTCTCTTACTATTCCAAAAGCACCATGGAGGAGTGTATAAGACGTTGGTGGGACATTTAGATGTAAATCATAACAACTATGTTCTATTGATTGAGGCTTTCTACTGTACTCTTAGTGTGGGGAGGAAACATGGATGAGAGATAGAAATTCACATGCATAAATGACCATAGATAAAAGTACTGAGAATATGTAGGGCCAACTCTCTATTCAAATGTTGCTATTTTTTTTCTAGTCAAACTTCTTCAAACTAAGGCCAGATGAGTATCAGGTAATAAGGTAATAAGATCATGAGGCAAGACATGAAAGACCTCACAAATATCCTTACATATTTAAAAAAAAATGAGACAAAGTCTCACTATGTGGCCCATGTTATCCTAAAATTCACTATCGCCTTGCTTCAGCCTCCTGACTGCTGGGATTATAGGATGTGCCACCATGTCCTGCTTAGCCTATACTCAGAAGAGTTGTGGAAACAGGTGACCCCATCTCTAGAGATTACTTATGGGTAGTCTGTTGGGAGCTGTGAAGCCCCCAACAAATCCCTACAGTAGTCATTAAAGGCTAGTCATCACTAGAACAGAATCACTGCATAGCCTGCCAAAACATTCAGCACATTATCTTTCCCATTGCTCATAAAACACCTGACATCCAAAGCCTAAATAAGAAAATGCATCATTTGGGTTAGTCTTTAAGGGGGTTTAGTCCATGGCTAGCTGGATCTAAATCAGAATATCAGGGTGGAAGGATAAGAGAGTCAAACTGTTCATTTAATGGTTGCAGACAGCAGAGCACAGGCAAAGGATGCTAGCAAGAGTTCTACCTGCCAAAGATGTCCTTAGTGACACACCTCCAACTGAGTCCAACTTTCTAACAGAACATTAGCTATGATCATCAATGGTTTAATCCACTGGTGAGTATAGTACCCCCATAATCCAATCACTTCTTCCTGTGTCTCAAAATCTGGTCAAATTAACAAACTTGTCACACGTCATTTTTTAAAATGTCTTTAGTACAGGGTCTCTCTACATTGCTAGGATTCCTGTTGATCCTCCTGTTTTCATCCTTCCCGGTGCTGGGCCTATAGGTATGCATCACAACACCCAGTTTCAAGGGCTGGCTCAGCACACTGAGGAATGGGGCTGGTGAAGCATGTGGTGCCAGGGATCGAATCCCGGTCCCTGTGCTTGCCTAAGCAGATACTTTGTCCACTGAGCTATCTCGCTGGCCATCACATCCTATCTTGCTCAAAGGACTTTCTCCATGAGACATCTTTGGCTGACTCTGGAAAAATTCCATGCCTTCACTAAGTGGCCATCATTAAGAAAGAAAAAAACACATCCCTGTGGTCCGAATACAAGGTATTTCTTACCATGCCCAAGATTTGGGCACCCCTGAATTTATTTTTTTCACAAAACAATAATATATAATTTTGTTAAAGAAATCCTCATGTAACTGCCTGCTCTCTTACTCTAGTAGGAAACTCTTGGCCAAAATATTGTCATTATAATTTAGTAACATATCCTATATTATTCATTATATGGATTTGATTACAAAGGCTCAGTAGACTCTTATAGAACCAGGCTATTCTCAATAGAAAAGTATTTCTTCCTTCATGTCTAGATACTTTTACAAAGAAGAAATCCAGTGATGGAATGTAAATCATCTATTGTGGCAAATCCTTATCAAATACTCTGTAACTGTAACAGTGTCCTATAGTGCATATCACTAATGCATTTCATCTGCAAATTACTAACACCATCACCTTTAATAAAGCAAAAGATTCCTTTCTTCACTGGGGAGTTAGTAAATATCAAAATTCCCTCTTTGGTGCGCATTCTAACCCGGGCAATTATCTATGAGGACTATTCACAATGGACTCCATTTGACAATAATTATTCTCAGTAATGCCAGTTGGTAGTTTCTGTGGGCTCCTTGCCTCTACAGGCATAAAAAACTAATTTTGATTCCAAGAGCATATGTTTTAAAATTCCCCCATGCCAGTTCAGTGCTTAGGAAGACAGCAGGAAAATTCCCAGGTCTTCAATCTGCATATCAAGCTCTCCATCTACCAAGAGGGATACATCTCAATCACATGGTAGACAATGAGAAAAGTACAGGAAGTAGAGGGCAAATTTTAGGAAATATGGATGTGCCGAGCCCAACCAAAGGGGATGTGTTGACCTGTTTCTGCTTCCTCTACCCCCTTTGACAGTGGTCGCACACACATGCAGGCATCATCCTCTGCTCTTCTTCCTGTCATAAAACATATGTGCCTTCGCAAAGGAGTTGAGGCATTTCAGGGACTCAACGTTTTGTCAAGAGAGGCAGCAGATCTCTGTGGATCTTCCCCCAACCATTATAACAGCAAAACAGTAGGAATGCTGGGCTGTCCCCACCACCAATTCATAGATAGAAAGCCGTTCTGTTGTATTCTACCCCAAGGCTCCCAGACACCATTAACTTGATATTTTCAAACATGCATCTTTGTGTCTTCATCATTTAACAGCTTGTTACAGCACTTTATGTTACAGTGGGAGAGGAAAGAGGCTCATGTGGTAGCTCAGAGCACTCCCTGTATTTTATACTTGACATTATTATCAGTTAGCCACCATGAGCAATAAAGAGAGCACATTTAGACAGGGCACATTTTACACACACACACACACACACACACACACACACACACACACACAGAGCTTTTCAAGGGTGCACTACTACTTAACAAATGACAAACCTTCAGCAGTCCTGCCAGGTACTGGCAATGGATGGTTGTCTTTTTTTTATAGTCTGGAACAGTGAATATCTGGGCATATTTCTCTATGCCCAGATTTGGAGTTGTTCCAGTCTTTAAAGTTTATTGCCCAGCAGAGAGTGTGTGTGTGTGTGTGTGTGTGTGTGTGTGTGTGTGTGTGTGTGTGTGCAGGCTGTGTGCAGAGCAGAGAGAGACAGAGAGATCCTTAAAATTCATTTGGTATGGAGTCTCCAGAGGAATAACTCAGCTTCTACCTTACCCACTTCTCCACCCTGTGGAAGCTGTGGTAGACTCCCAGTTCCTCAAGGATTCAGGGAACAAATGAATGATAATGCCGTGCTGTCCCTCACTTGGCCCTCTTTGTCACCAAAAACTTAATGTGCCTTAGCAAAGGAGTTGAGGCATTTCAGGGACTCAACGTTTTGTCAAGAGAGGCAGCAGAAATGCTGGAAGCTGGATTCTATGGCATCGCTTCTGACCTCTCATGAACAAAGGCAGTTCAGATCTCAAAAGCACTTCAACTCGAGGTTACTGAAGAGCGGGCTTCAGCAATGCTGGAAGAAGCTAATAACGGGTCTGCTCTGGTTGTTCAGTGTCAGCCACATGAGACAAAAGAGCTAATAAAACTAAATCTCTGTAATGAGAGAAAACATACATATGTTTCCCCTCTTCTTGCCTTTCTCTATTGACTGTTATTACCAAGCTGCCCAAACAGCAAGTCAAAGTTGGACACTCCTGGAAACTGGGCACCTGGAGAAGACACATCCCCATCTGCGGGTCCCCCAACCACAGGGAAAAACAGAACTCAGGCCCTGAATAGTTCATAGGTGCTCAAAAGCCTGAGGTGGGATAGCTGCACGTTTCACTTTCAGTGAAAGTCCCAATACTTAAGGAGTTTCTCTTCATTACGAGATGGGGCTCACATTTCCTCAAGGCTAACTTTTTTTGAATTTTAAATATGCAGGCTCACCCCCAGAAGCCTTCACAGAGGGATGCAGTTTTACTGGAACATCTTCTCCAGATAAAGTTTATGCAAACTTTAAATGAAACATAAGAAAACCTTCACCATTTCTTTGAAATTTACTCTGTATTCTTCAAAATCAGTGGTAGGTTGTTCGATCTCATCAAGACGGGAAGGGGTGTTGTTCTAAAGCATGGTCATAAGCATGCCTTAAAATTATGCCTTATACATTGGAAACTCCACTGAGAAGTCAGGTCTCAGATCTGAAGCAAACATACAATTCTGTAAAAGGTAACAAGAACTACCTTTCTTATTATTCATTTTCTTATTATTGTAAGTGGTAAATGTTTTCCCTACATTTGAGTCTGTGGCCTTCAGTACTTCAAATAATTCATCCTATTAATCTAGGAGTAGGAGATGGTGTGACAGAGGAACAGCAAGTGACAGAGGTTATGATGACCTTGGCATGCTTCAAGATGATCAAGAGAAAGGAAAGGGCTGCAGCGTCGTAAAGAAATGCAAACTGCCAAGAGATGGGGTCTTCAGGGCAGACAGGGACCAGATGGTATGGGACCTTATGGTCACTATTTCTTTTTTTTTTCTTCTAAGAATAATGAAACACCACTGGATGATTTGAAGCATGAGATTAGCTGAATGGGTCTGTGATTTTTTTAAAATACTTTTATTGTGCTATAAAGCACATAAAAGAGTAGTTATTATCTTAACCACGTTTAGGGATACTTCTGCTGTGTAAGATACAGTGCAACAGATTCCCAACATTTTCTCATCTTGTGAATCTGAAATTCAGTCCTCATTAGAACACAGCTCCCTGTTGCTCCTCCTCTAAATCTCTGGTAACCACCATTCTGCTTTATGTTTTTATGAACTGGAATACTTTGGATGTCCCATACAAAGAAAATCATATAGCAATTGTCATTTTATATCTTACTTCATTTAGAACAATATGCTCAAAGTTCCTTCATGTAGTATCATATATCAGGCTTTACTTCTTTTTTTTTCCCCAATACCAGGGATCAAACTCAGGACCTTGTACTTGCCAGGCAGGTGCTTATCCCACTGAGCTATCTCCCCATCCCCTACATCCTTTTTAAGGCTAAATAAAACAATATTTTGTTGTTGTTGTGGTTGATAAGATCATTTTGCTTATCCACACATTTGGCATTGTTTCCCTTGCTATCCTTGTGAATGTTTGGTTTATGTTTCAAATTTGGATATTGTGAGAGAAGGCAATGGCAATCCTGGAGTATCCAGTATGAAGTGTCATGGGACAGTAAGATAAAGAACAATTACTTGGATACATGTATTAGTTAGCTTTTCACCTCCAAAACTACAATTTACAGGTGGAAGAGTTCATTTTTCTCACAGTTGTGGAAGTTTTGGTCAATGGTTGGCTGGCTCCAAGGGAGAAATATCATGGTAGAGGGCTTTGTGGAGCACAGCTGCATAGTTCATGGAGGCCAGGAAGAAAAGCAGAGAAATGGTGGCAGAGAGGGAGTGGCTGGGGACCATATGTAGACATCAGTGTCACCCTACAAGACCTCACACAAATCCAGAAATGCATAATCCCCAAGGCACCTCTTAAACCAATAAGGATTATAACTTAGTTTAAATGTAACAAGGATATGGTGGTAGAATTATGTAAAGGTGGAGTACTAGGACGTACCATGGACGTGCAGTCTCAATGGTATATTAACAGGAGGGCAGGGTAAAGGAAAAGCAGTGTTCAGGCCTGAGCTCGGTAAATCAGGGAGCTCAAGGTCTGGCATCTAGTCAACCATCCATGAAGATTAAATGCTATATTGTTATCTTAATGCTAATTGTCATTAGTTGTTATTTAGGTGACCGAATGCAATGGGTCAGGTGAGTATCCATAGGCATATAGACCTCATAAGTGTACAAACAGCATCTCCTTGGCCCGGAGAATTTGTTGTTAGTGCTGCTGAAATCTCAGTTCTCCCCTTTTTACCATGACAGTAGAAGAAGCTCCTCGTGTTCTGTCAACTGTGCACTGACTCTGGCTTCACCCAGGCTGTCCACCTGCAGTACCTCCTGTGCAACAACTTCCATCTAAAGACTTGTCTCTTCCTTCCAATACCCTCTCTCAGCAGCTATATTCTCCAACACCCACTTACTTGTCCCTCCACTCACTGTCCACCCCTACGTCTCCTCCTTTCTCTCAGGGCAGTTGCTGTAGTTCCTCACCCCAGGACATCTGCATGTGCTGTCTCTTCCTGTGGTCTGGGAGCCTCTTCCATGCCACTACCACCTGACCCCAAGTTAACTGGCCTCTTCCCTTCTACCCTCAGCCCAGCATCACTTTCTTAGTAGATCACACATTGAGATGTTTGAGCTTAGATGATTTCCTTTGCTATCTGCTTTCCTGCACGAGAAGTCTTTTGTAGGACACTGATCTGGAATGGTGGTTACAATTATATTCTCAAGTTCCACTCGCAGGGATCTAAACAACTGTGGACTGCAAGTATCAGGAAAAAAACTTCCCTTACTGAACATGCACAAATTCTTTGGTTAATCCCACATAATACAATGGGATAGCTAGTAGTATAACATCTACATTGGTAGCATCTATGTTGTAGTAACTATTATAAGTAGGTTAGCGATAATTAAAGTATTCAGAAGGATTTGCACAGGCTCAATATGATCACTACACCATTCTATATAAAGGGCTTGAGCATCTATAGACTTTAGTGCCCAAGGTGGTGATGAAGTCCGTTTCCATGGATACTAAGAAAAGACTGTCTAGGTGTGCCACGGTGGTTACACCAGTGGTTTTTCACCTAACCTCCTATCCTAACACTTTGCTGTATGCTCGTGGGTGACAACTTCCCCATTCTTTCACCCACCATTTAACACTGACACCTAAACAGTGTTGAACACTGAATAGGACCTCACTATAGGTGAAACAAATGAACAAGTGAATTACCAGAACTAGCAGCTCCTAGAAATGTTCAGGCACCATCTTCATGCACATGAATTCCCTTCACTAAACTCCTGTTAAGTTTGCAGTCCGTGTCATAAAGAAGCACATTTTTTTCTATGCATATCAAAAATATTTTCTCTGATCACTTAAATGTGTGGGGTCCTCAACACTTGAAAAAACGCCTAATTAATTTTCTAACATCTCACCTCTCTTCTCGCATATTCCAGAAATCCATAGTCTCTGCTTCGCTGAGCAGGAGGCTTCCAGGAGGAAGAAGTACTTGTTTGAAAACCACATTAAGGAACACCTAATATCTTCTACATTGGCTTCATTGGGATTTCTAAAATTCACATTCCTCCTAGATCTAACAGAGGAATTTCATTTCCAAGTACCATTTTTTTCTTGTTTTGTAAATAAAAAGTCCTTCCCTAAGGCCATTTTTTCCAATCATAACTATGTATAGTTTTAGATTCCTTTATAAACAAAGTTCAATGGAGTTATGAATGTTAGTGAAAATGAATGTCTACAAGCCTTACATTTCTGCTACTGATGGTGACATACTGAAAGTGACAACTACATAAAAATGATTGACAATCAGAAGCTTAAGGAAAACTTCAAATCCATGCACTAGGCAAGAAACTGCAAAACTAGGGCAGAATCCCCAAGCCTGGAAAAGAGAAAAACAACCAGATAGACTTCATTTTTAAATAGAACTGCCAATTTGGTATACCTTATTCTGCTTCATTAGAATAAAGTATGCAAGTATGTGAATAAATGCACAAACCTAGGATTTTTTTTAAAAAAAAAAAAAAAAACAAGGCTATGAGGACCTTGTATTTGTGACTGCCCATATTTGCACATCTATCTACCCATCTAGACACCAAAATAGGACTTAGTGCATTTGCAAAGTGGTTCTGTGGGACTGTACTTGGAGCACTGTGTGCTTTAGACTTCCTGTTAGTTTCTCATAGAATAGATGACCGAACAGCACCTCTCACTGTTTCACTACCCCCATCTCTTGCATCTATGTGCCAAGGGAAGCATGAACCACTAAGGGCAGAATCAGAAAAGAAAATGCATTAGATTCCAAATGATTTTTGAAGTAAACTGGCTGATGTTTAAGGGCAGGGGAATGTAAAGTTGAAACTGAATGCACCAGTGCCCTTGATCCAAAGCAAATAGATTCCCAACAGGGGGTCAGTGAGGATGTTCAGCATCAGACACACTTGTCAGTACACCATTGGCACTGCCTGCTGGAGTTCCCCAGAGATGTGCAGGGCCTTATCTTAGGGATGCACTGTCACTAGAGGCATATGACTCCCTTCCCTCTGGGCTGACCCTCCACTAAAGAAAAAGAGCGCAAATTACTAGCACCAGCACTTAAGCACTGCAAAATAAGATGCATGCAGAGCTACAAGCAAAGTGAAATCTGTTCTTCCAAAGGAAAAGACTGCATCAAATCTTGGATTCATCCACCAGTGATATCTTCAAAAAGATCTAGCTTTAGGGACACCTTTCTCAGAGGGTACCTGTGTCTTCAGTGTATGTTTTGTCATGAAGAAAGTTGTGGTGATTGCAAATAATGGTCACAAGTCTGTCCGATCCCTATTGCATGCATACTTTCAAGGTGTCTGCAGCCCTTCTCTCCACTTCACCGTCATGCTATCTTTGCCACTGGGCTGGGCTGCGTGTCTTATTGTGGCCCATTAGACATTAGCAAATGTGATGCAAGCAGTGGCTGGAAAGTGCTTAGGAGCTTGGACCTGCCTGTGGCTGCACTTGAAACTCTAATACTAAAGCTACCTTTCTAACCATTCCTGAACCAGCCCACTAGAGAGATTACATGGTAAAAACTGAGGCACTTCAACAAATCATCAGCCATCCTAAATAAGGACATTCAAGACAATTTAGCTGGGGCTGGGGAGATAGCTCAGTGGTTTAAGCACCTGCCTGGCAAGCACAGGACCAGGATTTGATATCATGTACTACAGTGTATGCTGGCCCTGGGACCTTGGCCACACGGTGCTGGCCACAAAATCAGGTATGGTGTGCACCCCTGTAATCCTAGCACTGGGGAGCTGAGAAAGGAAGATCACTATAAGTCCGAGCTGCATAATGAGACCCTGCATCAAATAAATAAATAAATTCTGATTATTTTTTTAAAAATACAATCCAGCTTGAGTAGCATAGGTAAACTCAGGAGAAACCAGAGAAACTGCTACCTAGCTAAGCCTAAATAAGTGATCTAGAAAAACAGGAGCTAATAAATGATTTTGTTTTGAATTACAGCATATTTGAACAGTTTGTTATGCAGCCAAAGCTAACTATTACCACAGAAAATATTTTATGTATGAATTTCCAGGCTTTCAAAATGCCCTTCATCACATTTAGTTTAGACAAATGGAGAAGAGATATGTACACTATTCTTAAGATTAATGTTTATATTATTTTACTAAAAATGAAATGAATGCCTATGACAGAGACATCAGAAACTGCCAAACAGTATATGACAAATTGTGATGTGTTCATGCCATGAAATTTCTGCATCTTTTCTGAAGTCTTTTCAGAACACATTGATGAGCCCATATGCATAAATATTTATATACAGGTACTTCTGCATCTAATCTCTCCATTCAATTTGATAGTTTTTCAGCTTGCATCAATCTGGGTTGAAAGCTGTTTTCTTTCAGGATATCAAAGTTATCACTCCAAGGTATTCCTGATTTTACGGTCTGTGTTGAGAAATCCGCCATGATTATGATGGGCTTTCCATTGTAGGTGATCTGTTTTTTCTAACAGCTTTTCTTAAGACAGGTCTCACTATGCAGTTCAGGCTGGACTTGTCCTCACTTTTATAGCCCCCAGGCTGTTCTTCAACTCGCAGAGATCCTCCTGTTTCAACCTCCCCAGTGCTGGGATTACAGGTATGCATCACAATGCCCGGTTCTGGGACCACTTTGTTGGTGCCTGCATCTGGGGCCGAGACCACATGGCATGTGGGGCCCAGGATCAAACTTGGATCCTTGTGCTTGCCAGAGAGGTGCTTATTTCTCTGAACTATCTTTCCAACCCCTTTAAAAGCTTTTACTTTTCTGTTCTTTTGTTCAGTTTCTAGAATCTTGATTATTATGTGTCTGGGTGAAGATTTATTTTGATTATGGCTAGCTGGAGTTCTACATGCCTCACTTACTTGTATATCAGGTTCTTTTCCCATGTTTGGGAAATTTTCTGCTACTACTACTTCTGCAAATAATCTTTTTATGCCTTGTGTGTTAACTCCAGCTGTTTCATTGCTACCTATTAGTCTTATATTTTTCTTTGCATCTTCTTGCAGCTATTGTATTGCTATCATATCACTCACTAGTGTGAGAACCTGAAAGAGTAATTAAAATCTAAAAGGTACAATAGATATTGTGAAAGAGAAAAATTTGTTCAATGGGAAGGAAAAGTCATTATCTAGAACAATGTAAGACAAAGACACACAACAGGAAGCCTTGCAATTCTGTCAGGCAGGAAACAGGATGAGGATCCAACCAATGCCGAAGAGTTGTATTCACCAATGCACTCCATTTCACAGTGAGCCCAGAGGCTGAACCTTATCCCACCCTGCTAGGGCATTTCTAGAAGAAAGAGGCTCTACTAAAAAGGGTGAGAAGGAAAGAGAGAGAGGCAGCTGGAGAGCAGAGCAGAACCAACTCCAAACATCATGAGCAAAGTTATCCCCTGAGGACAGACATAAGAGTGAGTGACCTTAACATACAAAGTCAACTTTAAAACACCATGACTTATCTTCGGCATATGTGCCAATGTTGCTTTATAATCTTTTAGATGAAGAGAATGATAACATCTTGACGTGGTTGCCATCTATCTTCCAAGACCTCAACTAGGCTCAACACCTCCTCGCTCAACACACATAGCTCCTTTATGGACATTCTCTGTACCTGGATTGCCTCAGTGCTTGTTCCTCTTCCAAGGCCAGGTGCTGTCTTCCTTAAGGAAAATACTCTTCTGTGTTCACAAGATGATGGAACACCTATGTAAGTTACTTAATCTTGTTTCTAAAAAGGATGACCTGGGCAGACATTCTTACTGATGGCCAAGAGCTGGAGACTGGAGAAGGCATATGCAGCTGGGATTCCCTGTGCTATTGGTGACTTGGTAATATCATACATTCATGAACTGAATATCTTTCCACGGCTCTAAGTGTGTGTGTGTGTGTGTGTGTGTGTGTGTGTGTGTGTTCATGTACACACATATACTCTGCATGTCTATATGCAGTAGAATATTATGTGCACATACTGACTCAGTGTTTTGAAAGAAGATTGTGATTGTGCTGCAGGCTTCCTTACATTCCAAAGTACTCTGTCACTTAGGAAAAAGATGGAAGATCCCTTCTCTACAATCTTAGCATCATGAGGAGACATTTAAGGAGAGCCTGTACAACTCAACAGGTTCTAGAAAATGTGTCAGACACAGATGTCTTAGAAGATTTCTCCATCACCTGGTTCTTAATGAAGGGAGATGGCATCATCTTCAAACAATTCACAAAAGAAGAAACATAACACTGCATTCATTCAGTGATGAGGGGCTTCCTGAAAATAGATTTTTTTTTTTTTTTTTTTTGCAGAACCAGGGATTGAACTCAGGCCCTTGCACTTGCCAGGGAAGTGTTAATTCCACTGAGCCATCTCCCTGGCCCCTGTAAAGAGATCTCAAGAAAGGCTGACATCCCCACGAAGATGCAGGTGAGCAAGAGAGACGGCTTTTCTCAAAACAGAACTTGCCCATGTGCTTACCTGACCACATCCCTTTGCCCATCTCCTTTGTAATCTGAGCAGGTGACAACTTCATTCAGCTGTTAGCAACAAGAGGTGGTATTGATTCTCCAGCAATGCCCTAATCACTGGAGACTGGGACACAAACCAGAAATGGAGACTTTCTGATTTCAAGTGAAATTATAGTTTGCCTTATGAGATTGCACAATAAATCAGGGGAGAAACCAGCGAACATAGGACTCTGGGGTCACTGAAGTGATGTTGACACATTACAATAATGAGAACTTGAAATACCTCATGCCCTATTGATTTTTAAGCTGAATCATTCCCACTGCAGAAGATTACAAGACTCTGTCTTGGAATCATGGCTTACACGAGGGATGCTGATGAAAAATACACCCAATCCAATCAAAATGAAAAGCTTTACTTGTACTTATTACAAATCTAATACCATTGTCCCTGAGCTATGTGTGATAGGCACTTAACCTACAATGGAGGAAAGCAACCACATCACTGTTTTTTTCTTTTAATTAAAAATTTTCATACCTGATTTACACATGGCTTTTTGCTGTGCCTATACAGTACAAAGTCCCTCAAAGAAAATGGGCATAATGGCTCAATTAGTGCATAAAAGCCAATTTCTTTATGCTTTTCTAATTCCAAGGTAGCTTGAAAGTTTCTTCCATCACCATATCATTCTGAATGGAATAACCATGTCCTAAGAACTAACTTATTTCCTAGTCAATAGGAGAAGATGCATTCCACCAGCATCCAGGCAATGTAAACAAAGAAACCTGTGTTGATCATTCCTTTCTCCCTGCAAAGGGCTCCACAGACTTGAATAAACACAGTTGTGGAGGCCAACTGGTGACATAAGTTAATTGCTAACCTGTCACACAACCATAAAATAGTAATAATTTATTTCCATGGTTGCATTAACCATAAGTCACTTTTTTGCTAAATGGCAGGTGGGAGATTCTTGGGGAGCTCCTGCAGGGAGCTGGTGCTTGCTCTATACCCTTTATAGGTTGTATCAATATTTTAGTTGATGATCAGAGGTAAACTGACATTAGTTTTGCTATTCATTTCCATCTAGCCACTTTTCAGAACAGACTTGTCCAAATATCTAGGTTTTAGGGAAAGGAACAAAACAGTCAGGAATAACACTGTCTTTTCCTCCATAGGACTCTATAAACACCACCCAATTATTCTAGATATAATTATTGCTTAGACTTACCAGGACTTCATACATTGAAAATATTCAGGCACAATTCAATATGATCACACATTCTTTGAAAACACTTGTGGAAGACCTAATAGGGGAAGGCATTGTGCTAGGAACTAATTTTATATTGTTTACCTGTTCTCTGTCTTCATGAAGTTGATAGCCTATCATCACAATCTAATTATCGAGATGAACACCTGCAGGCAAAATCCATGGGCCCAAAAGGGCCTGATTGCAGTGCAAATGCTCACATTCCTCTCAGCTGGTTGACTGAAATAAATGGCGTGTACTGAGAAGCACAGAGGATTTCTTTCCCCTAGATATCCTGATTGTTTTATCTCTGTTATCCTGATCAATGGATGTGCTGCATAAATCTTCCTAATTTTACTATTTTATTAAAATTATCAGCCTCATACTGGCTGTTATAATTGTCATCATTTGACACAGGTGCAGGCCATCCTAACGTCACTAATTTATTTATTGATGTGAAGCAAAGGAAGTGACTGGATTAAGGTACTTTATAACCATGATTAGAAGGAAATGCTTTGAAACTTGTTAAAAAGTAGTGTGCTGGGGCTACCCCATATGCTACTTTAGAGTACTTTAAAAGACCAGTATTCTACTCATAACCCCAACTTCCTTCTACAATTCTCTGTGTGGGGTTTGAGACATCACTGACTGTCACCTTCATTCACAGAGTGATAAAGAAGGCAAGAACTGGAGGACTTTTAAAGAAAGTTTTCAGGGAATTCCAGGCTTACTACCATATTGTAGCCACCTGTCTGGTCTTTGGAGCCAAGTGCCCCAACTAATATCCCCAAAAGAATATCTGGTCTGGGAGGCATTCAACAATCTCTTCTCCTCTTCTCAGCCTCAGTTATAAAGAACAAAGAGTAAGCATGCTGGATGTGTATTTGGTTGGCCTGTTGTCCAGTCCCAGTGCCCCCAGTATCAATTGTATTATCTTGGGGACATGCCTTTGCCTTCTGTAATACTATGACCTTACCTTAAAATGCATGTGATGAGTACAGCTGCCATGGAGGATATCTATGAGGCTTAAATACACCAATCAGTGTGCTTTAGCTGTTCTTGCTTTCCTAAAGAGCAACAGTACCTGCACTTAAAGGAATTTTCACTGCTTTTCAAGCCCATCTGGGGAAGGTGCAACATACTGCAGCACCAACTTTACATGCCTGCATCTCCACCAACATGTTCAAGTGTGCAGCCAACATTGATTCCCCATGTGATTGTTTCTCTACCAGCAAACCTGCAACATGACTACTAAAAGAAATGCACTGAGAAACAGTGCTAGCTATTTAGCAACATGATCTAGCTACTCCAGCAACACCAATGCCTGGCACAAAACAAGATCCCAATTTGCTTGTTCAAATCAATGACAGAAAGCTAACAGAAACATGTGGATGAAGGATAATGAATGAAAAAAGGAAAGTAGGAAATATTAAGTAATCCCACTATTTCCCTCCAGATGCCTGCCACCACTTCCATCAACCATTTAGTCTACATTTGCAGGCTAGGAATAAAAATGCACAGGATGTGTAAATATCAATTTATAAATGCCAATACTCCAAACTATGCCTTCAGGTACCCCTGGACATGCTGTCCACAGCACTCAGAGCAGGACATATCTTTCTTGTTAACATTTCATGGAATCGTTCCATAAACACATGCTTGTCTTCAACATTTTGTCACCACAACAGATGGCTTTACGTTGAAGCATACAAAAATATTAAATACTTTATAAGATGGGAGGAAACAGGAAATGCCTTTGGAGGAATTAAAAGCTCGACAGTTCATGTTTTTCTACCATATGGGCTCTATCAGGAACCTGTGCCTTCGGGTTGTACTGCAGAGCAGAAGTGGTCAGCCTTCAAATCCATACCTTTGCAAATGCCGGGACAAAGGGGGAAGGGCCCAGTTTGCCAGCCTACAGATCTAGGCCATGTGGAAAAGCAGACCATACCGCTATGGAGAGCTGTGAAATATTCCAGTACGTAACCAAGAGAGGGTTGTGAAATCCACTTTTTGGAGATCCAAGGAGCCAGAAGAAACATCCATCTGTGTGAGACATCCAAATTAAGCAAACTTAAAGGCAAAGCAGGGAACTAAGAGACAATAAAGTCAGCTTCTGGCTGACTGTTCTACCTTTCCAATTCCACTCATAATTTCTTTTCAGGGACAAGATAGATTATTCCATCTCAGCCAGCCCAAATGACTAACAGATTTGCCAACAATGATGAAGCATTGGATAGTAATGAAAATGAGGTGTCTTGAGCCAGGCTGTTGACCTAGGAGTTACACCCACTGTAGAACCTCAGGTAGGCTGCTTAAACACAGTATCTCCTTGCACAAATGGAGACAACACCAGCATGTGCTTCATGAAGCTGTATTGAGGATCAGTTCATTAGTGAACATAATAGGCTACAGATTGACATATGTTGGGTGCTATACAAATGCTAGTTATTCTCAATATTTAGTACAATGTTTATGTAGAAATAAACATTAAGATGCAAGCAAGATTTTCTCTTCTCCTTGTATTGGTTTGTGTGTCAAAATGACATTGACTTCCAATGTGTAAAACATACTGATGTTTTCTATAACATATATGAATCAAAGATAAACTAAAAGAAAAAAAAAAGGATAGTCAGCACCCACTCCTGGACATTGTACCAGAGAAAGAATAAGGACACAGTGGGAGGCACCTAGAATGCCCGCTACTCAAGGTAGATCTCAAAGTTCCAGGCCAGCCTGAACAAGTCAAAATAAAAAGCAATTTAAAAGGGCTTTGGGATTATGGTGTTATAATCAAGGGTATGCATGTAACAGTATAGAATATATACTGCCTTTAATTTATTTGGGGATATTCCCAAGAGTTCTACAGCTCAATGAAATGATTTTTCTATTTTTATTATCTAGTAGCCTCCATGTTGATTTCCATACTAGTTTATTAGCCTGTGTTCCCACAAACAACGTAAGCGGATTCCTTTTACCTTACCTCTGTGTCAGCAGTCATTGTTTGTATTCCTGATGACAGCCATTCTCATTGGAATTTAAATTTCTTTAATAGCTCAGTATGTTGTTTTTTTCATATACATATGGGACATTAGTCTTTTGAGAGGTGTTTATTCAGTTCATTTGCCCATTTCCTGATTGTGTTATTTGATACTGGGGGCATTACACTGTGGAAACAGCTAGACACCTGTTGACAGATGAATAGATAAAAAATGTGACCTCCCTTAGACTACCATTCCAAATTAAAGATGAAACAAACCATGTCACCTGAAGGAAAATGGAGGGAACTGGAAATTATAATGTTATACGAATAAGCCAGACTCAAAAAGTTAAGTACCACGTGGTCTCTCTCATGCAAGAAGAAAGAGAGAAAAAGAGGGAGGAAAGAAAGGAGGCAGGGAAGAGGAGAATGACAGGAAGTTAGGTAGCTGGATTTGAGAGGAGAAAGATGATTAGGGTGGAATAGACAGAGAAAAGGGACAGGGGCATAAAGAGATGAAAATGATAAAGAGATGAAATTGTTAAATGGTTAGAACAATTTTGACAAAGGAACCATGCCATTCTGTATTACTATAATTCCATAATATAAGAGGGGAGTGGAGTTGGGATGTGACTCAGTAGAAGCTGAGTTTAATCTCACTACATAAAATAAATAAAATTTAACACATTTTTTAAAGGGTTGGCTCAGTGGGTTAAAGCACCTCCTTAGGCAGACTCCAGAACCAGTGTTCAATCCCCAGCATGCCGGTCCCACCCCAAGGGAAGGGTGAGACAGTGATTAAAACTGGGCATCGTGGTGTACTTCTGTAATCCCAGTGCTTTGGAGGCTGAAAACAGGAGGATCACTATGAATCTGATCTGTGTAGTGAAACCCTGCCGACCCTGTACTAAATACATTAAAAAAAAAAATTGTTTAAGTGAAATGAAGGTAAAGAATGAGAGTTTTCAGCACTTTCACATTACAACCAACCTTTGTGTATTTTCTAACATTAGGAGTTAACTAATGTTAACTGCCTGCCTGGCAAGCACAGAGTCCCAGGTTCAATCCCCACCACTGACTGCATGCTGTGTCAGCCCAGGCACACCAAGCTGGCCACTGAAACCATGCTTGGTGGTGCACGCCTGTAATACCAGCACTGGGGAGGCTGAAACAGGAGATCACTGTGAGTTCAACCTGCATAGTGAGGCCCTGTACCAAATAGACAAAATTTTTTTAAAAAAGGAAGCACCCTGAATCTACATAGACACAATACAAAATTATTTAATGACAAGGTTATGAACTCCTTTTACTTAATCGTCCATAAGGTGTACTGATCATCTCTACCTTTTGTATATTCAGTGGGCATACTGAAAAGAACTGAGCTTTTCTGCATGAAGTGCACAGGTTCCTAAAGCAATCTGAGCAAGGTCTGCCTTTCTCTGAAGTGTTTTATTATTCCGAGTTGGGCCAGCTGAATCTCCCAAGGTATGAAGTTCAGTTTGAGATAAAAATATTTTATCTGCCCTTACAGCAAATTGAAAGGCTATATAAAGGGTTTTGTTATTGCAGTGTTTTCATAAATATATAGTAAACATCTTTCACAGTAGGAAATGCAGCACAAAATACAATTTTCATACACAACCATTCATGTGGTTTGCACAGGAAGATGAAATGACCCAGAGATGAATAAAAAAAATAATAGTATACAACTTTCAGCAGCCTTCAGTCCCTGGCAGACACACACAGCTAGAGGATAAGGATCGGGATTTTGCAGCACTACTGATGAATGACACATGTCCACCGCACTGGGGAAATCTGCTCTTCCTCTGTGGCCAAACGCTTATAGTTAACATTCGGATTCATCATTTTCAGAAATTTCCAAGCTTCAACCATCCCTCTGCAGAAAGTGTGCTGATCCCGAAGCATAGTCAAAGCATAATTTTTATTAAAATGAATTTTAGGTTTTATGACTTTGTTTTAAATCTCACTTACATAGATTTTCAAAGCAAACTGGGGTGCTTGCATGGAAGACAGAAACACTGCGTTGTATCTAAGCTGATCTGTGTTAGTTTTGGTGTGAAGAAGAGACAGAAGCTGTTTGTAAACTGCATGCTGTTTGTCAACAAAGTATTTCTTGTTTTCCAGGTAGTTGCATTCATTGGACATAAAAAGGTGTAAGAGTATTAATCTTAGAACGAAAGTTCCTTCTATTCTTCCCTGGTTTTCTTCTCGTCATCAACCATGGTTACCTCAAGGGCAGTCACTGTACACAGTGTCTTGGCTATTTGGGGGATTTTTTTTATATCTGTGTAAAATATTTGCACACATATGTCTGTTTTCTAATGGAGTTTTTCTAACAAATTTCTGAAGTTTGGGCTGCTGTTCACTTATAATATCTTAAACAACATCCACACAAACCCAAAAATATCCTTTATTCCTTTCATTCTCCTTGGTACCCTGACCCTCTCATCAGGCATTTAGTCTGTTCCATTTTATTACCCCTCTGTTTACTCTGCTGCAGTAAGACAACTTGTATCTCTGCAAACACAGGCAACCACATAAATCCTAGAGGTTGACATACTAGGTCAAAAGATATATCTTTTTAAAATAAGAACATCCAAATTATTCCCCTTCAAAAGAAGGTACCATTCCTTATTCCAAAAGTGCAGGAAAGGGCTTAATCAAATACGATGTTTTCCAGTATGATTTATCAAATTTGCAAATATATAGATGAAAATTTTACATACTGATATATCAACATACATATACATGTACATATATTAACATTTTTTCATATGCTTGCTAGTTATTTTCTTCTGAAATTATATTCTTAGTCCTTGCCATTTTTTTTTCTTTTTCATGAATAACTTTACCTGTTTGTGTATTCATCCATGTACCCATTCAACCACTTTTCCATTCAACATAATCCTATACATTGAGCAGTTAGCTAAATCAGTATAAATACATCTGGTTTCATTATTATCAGCAGCAGAATTTGAAGCTTAAACCTCTTATAACATTGACTTAACCCCTATATTTTTAACTTTTGGAGTAATTTTGCAATGAAAACTGAAGAGAAATCCATTTTCCTATTGCAGGTTAGGAGTCATCTTTATTTCTAAAAGCAGATTTACATTAAGATGTAGAAATACATTAGAAATCTATTCTGCTGGATATGGATTTTAAATGGCCATTTAACTCCAATCTCTCATTCTTTCTGTTCTTTGGTTGATTAAGGTACAAAGGTAAGCTAAATTATAGTAGTGTAGAATCACAAATGACCTCTATGAGACATAACAGAATTGTCTTCAATACATGAGGCATCTGCCAGTTTTCTGCCCACTGAGTAACAAATTCTGGTTTCACTGTAAGCCATTTCATGAACCAACACTTAGACACGATAGGTATTCTGCAAAAGCCCATTCGATGAACTGTATTAAAAAAGCACATTTGACGATAATGGAGCCAACATCCATCTTTTGACAGTTCTGAAATGGGATATACTCTTTGCTTTCGTTGTTGCAACATGAGTTCATTGGGCCTGAAATATACAGGAAGAACAGTAATGGTTTCCACTTCCAGTCCAGTTCCTGGACAGTCCCTGGCACTGGGGGAGGGGGATGTAAAGACCCTTCTGGTTTTGACATCACTCACAGTCCAGATCCAAGATTCAGTAGTGGCCCTTCCTTGCCTAGGTTTAAAAAAAAAAAATCATCCAGCCTCAGGTAAAGTTCAGGCCATGACTCTAGGTTGCAATGAAGCGTCTTTGAGGGTTTTCCTTGGGGCAATAAATACTGAGCAGAAACCCACATACCAATGTTCTAGTAAGGTACATTTTTTGGACAGGAAGGCTGAGGGGACATCTATCAGATCTGTACTTCCTACCACTAGTGACTTGTGTTCCATAAGCAAGATGCTTTCTTTAAAAATATAAACCTCTGACCTGCTTAGGCAGAGCTCACAGGCCCTGGTTGGATTGCTCACATGTGGAGCCGCCCCGCCCCGGGGGCGAGCCGAGCCGGGTGATTGAGACTGGGCGTGGTGGCACAAGCCTGTAAACCCAGTGCTTGAGAGGCTGCAAACAGGAGAATCACTACCAGTCAGATCCACATAGTGAGACCCTGAACACCCTGTAGACCCTGTACCAAATACATTAAAATAAAATATAAACCCTTCAAAATCCTTGATGGAAATATTTTGAGGTTGAAATTATGTCATCCACTCATTCATTCATTCATTCATTCATTCATTCATTCATTCATTCAACTAAAGTTTGTTAAGGTTCCCTACCTTCATCTTAGTCCTGGATACTCTATGTATATATGTTTAATTACATACAAGATCTCCTCTTTTTTGCTTGTAAAGCAGCATAAAAGGTATCAAATTGATACTTCTTTTTAAGAATCAACTTAAATTGTTTTTCCTTTCATAACATTTGCAACATGCTAAAAAATTCCACAGAAAATAAGATAGCCTGGTCCTTCCCGAAATGGGGAATGATAAACAAATGGGTTCTCACAAGGAAAAGTTGGGACTCAATGTGCCTGTGTCCATGCCACTACGTGGCAGGAACCAAACTCAGCTCCATAAAAAATTTAAGAGCAGCAGGAGACCAAACAGTTAAGTTTCTTGAAGACTGATAGGGGAAAACCAGCTGAATAATTTCTCCCAATTTTCAACACTATAATAAAGACAGTAATAAAACAGAAATCATACATCCTGTAAATTGGAACATTTTGTACTCTTGCTTTCTGTTGATGGCTTCTTTTGTTGGGAGTGATCATAGCGGAAAGATTTCACCAAGCCCCCTGACCTCAGTGGCATACACTTTTAGGAATATTTAGTGAAAAATAAAGCTGTATGCATTATCACGCATGTTCCTTCAAAACCATGTCAGGTTTCTTAAGTAACCATCCCACCATGCAATTAAAATGTCTTTGGTTCCAAAAGTGACATGAAAATGTTGGTTAAGTAATGTTGCTTCTGCATGTGCAAAAACCCAAATTATTAAAGAACATGGCCAAGTGGCTAGACTTCTGAGTTTACATCCCAGTGCTGGATCTTAGAAGCTAGGTGCCCCTGAGGAACTTAGTCTCTTCAACACCTGTAGGCCTCTATACTACTCCTAGTCCTGCCTTGATAATTCAATTAATACTTAAAACGTTTACAATAACCAGGTGCCAGGTGTAGCACCCCAACCCTGTAATCTCAACCCTAGGAAGACTGAGGCAGGAGGATCACTGTGAGTCCAAGGCCAACCTGGCCTGCCAAGGGTCTTCCAAGTCTCTAAATAAATAAACAATAAATAAGCATTCACACCGCACTTGGTGAGATGAAACATCACATATGCTTTTATTGAAATTAATCAGCCTTTGTACCAAATTTTTAAAGTAGAAAATAATGCTACTTAAATATAGAAGGTGAAGAAAATTCACGTTCTTATGATTACTGTTATACAATTTGTTTAGAGCTGGTATATTTATCTTCTATTGAATATCAGTGGCATGGAAATGAATTTTATTTTCTAGCTCTTGGGAGGCATAACACTTAGTAAATTAGGAAAAGGTAGATGCTTATAATACAGTGACCCATGTCATATATATAAAGAAAAATATTCCAAGTAAGCAGTTTCAGCTATTTTAGTCATATTGTAAGTAGATGTGAATCTTCTGATTTTACATCACGATCCTATTTATAGTACCCAATGAGAGAATTTTAGAAGTTTATCAATTAAAACCAATCAATTAAAAATTATACTATATTTACTACTGAAAAATGTCTCCAAGATGCTGGGAATTACTGTCCTAACTGTGGGGTATAATGATACTTCTGGTTGAGAATCACTAGCCTTGTATATTTGATTCATTTTGTGTATCATCCTACATTTATATTAATAACATTGAATGATCTCTGGAGGCATTGCAACAAGAAAAACCTGGAAACTAATCACTTTTTCTAATTCCTACAAATAACTCCCCTTTCCCTGAAAGAGGTGCAGAGTACTTACCTTGCAGAGGGGTGGTGAGGATGTAGGGGTGCTCCCAGGTCAATGCCAGACACACAGAGGCAGCCAGCA
Source organism: Octodon degus (assembly GCF_000260255.1). Classification (NCBI taxonomy): domain Eukaryota; kingdom Metazoa; phylum Chordata; class Mammalia; order Rodentia; family Octodontidae; genus Octodon; species Octodon degus. The sequence continues at coordinate 5,229,980 of NW_004524597.1, forward strand.
GCTCCCAGGTAGAAATCAGCATCGTGACGTTATTACTGTCACTCCTGATGTATCTCTGCATCCCTATCCTCCTCCTCATCATCATTATAATAAAAATTGAAAGCTTCTATTTAGGCATTCAAATAAATACAATAAATTCAACAAATATTTCCATCCCATTAGCAAACAAGCAACCTATTCCCTCAGAATTAGAGATTTCGATTAAATGGAGAACTCTATTAACAGTAGTACCACAAATGCAAATGTAGTATTATCATGCAGCAGAAAGGAAAGGTTGACAGAAGCCTTCTTAGCATAGAGTCTTCAACATGTTTTCTTTGTGAAGCAAATATGGGCAAAGTGACACTCGGTCTTCTTTGGTTATGGCTGTGTTTCTATACTAGATTGGAAGCTGGGGGTCTGGTGCTAGAAGACAGCTTCTTGATTGATTGACTGTGTGTGTGTGTGTGTGTGTGTGTGTGTGTGTGTGCATGTGTGTGTGTACCTACACTTCACAGAGTCAGTAAACAGGCTAGAAAAGTTACCCAACTAATCAAACACTAGAGGAATTTGATAGACTAGTTTATTAAGTTCTGCATGAGCAAAAGATCTGTTGTAAGAGTAGCAAGCATCTACTAATTAAGCATTAACCTGAAAGTCTAGACTTTACTGTTGGAGAATTAGAGAAAAGTAACCATAATAGAGAAAATGAAATAAACATGCCCACCAGTGCACGTACTATTTCCTCTATACATACATATCATCTTGTAAAAAGTCTTCCCTGGCCTTCTACAGGAACAAAATAGCACGTTATTCATCATGAATAAGGGTTAAGGAACTAACCACTGATCTTCTTCATTTTCCTTTAAACACAATCAAAATAATTTGATGAAAACTTGCAAATATAAAATTGTTCAGAACGCCCAATCGATCCTATTTACATTTGCTACATCAAAGTCGTCAGACATCATAAGCGACTGTGAAATGGGGGCCTCTATTGCCCTATAGGTTATGCAAGCACCTAACCAGCAAGAACACTTTGAAATTTTTATGGAGCAGGAAAAATTGGAAGCATATTAATCTAGGCAGTGAAATTGGGCTTTTTGTCATTTTTAATTGCTTGAATTCATAACCTAGTTTTGCTGAATCAAAAATGAGTTGCTATAGCTGACATAAGCTATTTCAGCCTTTTGAGCTCACATGCAAAAACCTCACAACTTTTCACATAAACTTTATTTATCTTAATAAAAATACCCCCTGAAAACTGTTTGGGACATCTTAGCTGTTGAATAATTTAACACTGAAGATTTTCAAGCCAAGCACTGTATGTGAAATGCTGACTTTTTGAAAGGTTTGCCTTGGTGCCCTGGGAGCAAGAGCAAAGCCTGAGTATAAAATCCTCAGAACTGCTCTTATACTTATATGCAGTTCAATTCAAATAAATTAGGGGCCAGGGAGATGGCTCAGTAGAATAAGTGCTTGCCTGGCAAGTGCAAGGGTCTGAGTTCAAATCCCCAGTTCTGCCAAAAAAAAACAAAACATATAAATAAATTAATTAATATTCATAATTCCACAATTCTTCCTTTATTTGCCTTCACATGCTATTGTTCATATTGCACACAAATGTTCAAGCAGGCAGGAAAAGGCAAGCAGCCAAACACAAGGACAAAAATGCCCACTCACGACTATGTGCAAAGATTCAACGTATGGCCACTCCATCCTAAACTTTTTGATATACAACCAAATAAAGCCTAAAGTGCAAAAACTTTAAAAGTCTACGCTTGTTCCTCTCTATTTTTGTCAGAAAACTGACACAGATGGAGGTTGGCGTATCGTACAAAGGACTTTAGCTTCAATTCCTTTAGAATCACTCTCAAAGAATTTACTCCCACTCCTTGTAATATCTTTGATTATCAAAATGTGTGAAATTGTAAAAAAGAAGCACTAATCTACAACACAAATGAAAGCTCAATTGATAAATAATAAGGTTGTGTTGTTTCATCATAAGTTTTCTTCCTCTTTAGCTCCATCCCCAGGGGAATTTTGCTGGAAGCCTAATCTAAAGATTATGAATGTATGCACTAAGCAAGAAGAAATTTATTTTTCACTAGGTAGCATGGTATTTATTTAGCTCAAGATTGACTCATCTTCCTAATTTTCTACTATCAAACTAAAAACAGTAAGGATATAAACTCCATTCTCAGAAAATGACAATATATTTCATATAAGTCATACATCATTATAAAATATGGCCATGTATTGCAACTGTAATTAAAAGAAGGTGATTGCTACACAATTCCCTTTTCCTGAACTCTACTTTGGTTTTTGTGTCATATTTCTCATGGAGAGACAAACAAATAGAAAATGACTAGCTAGTCTTTTAAGAATGAAGATAAACACAGACAGAAAAAAAAAAAGAATTATTCTGTTATACTCAAGCTGGTTCATAAGTTAGTGCTTATATTATTTGTACTAAGTCCAAATAAATATACACTAAAAGAATCTAGACTCTAAGAATAAGAGACAGAATAAGAAAAAGAGAAGTTTGAGGGACAAGATTACGGCAAATTAAAAAATATGCTCAGCTCAATAAACTGTTAAGGCATGAAGAGTGTTTTTGTTTTTGTTTTTATAAATCTATCATTTGGTGATAACAGAGGAAGAACCAGGTCTTGCAATTCAATAAATGTATGTTTTTCATAAAATCTTGGTTAAAACAAAATGACAAGATAGTTTGAATGTTCACTTTTTATAACCTCAGCATTCAGAGGGCTTGCCTGATACTAAATCATTCTTGTACATGAGCAAAGAATTCCAAAAGGAAAAAAAAATAGGTTCCAATTCTTCACCAGTGTGCAAAACATTTGTTGCAACAATTAGGTAGCAGACGGTACCTGAAAAGCTTTCTGTGCTTCTGCACAAAAATAAAGACAGACAGAAAGAAATATAGAAAGATGTAAAGTAGAGGAGAGAGCTATCCCTCGAGGGTTCCCCCCAACTTTTCAGTGAAGTGATGCTGTTACGTTCTCCTGCAGAGGGAGGGGTAGGAGGGGGACTGGGCAGATGAGAAATGGAAAGCCTCACTTCCTATATCAAAATCCCAGACACAGCTGCATTCTTCCTGAACAGAAGTGGTAAACAGATGTTGCGACTAACTTCAGTTACTCACTTGAAGAACAGTCCTTTTCAAACTTAATCACAGCAAACCACCAATGCGTGTTGCTTCTGCCCACTAATACATCCTTATTCATGCTCTCTGGATTTCTGAGCCCACATTTGGGTCAAAAACAGGGAACACACTGGAGAAGCTTGACTAGGCTGCAGCCAGTTTACTACCCTGCTACAGAAACAGAGGATTACGCAATCATTTTTACTCCCTTCATTATACACTGCATTCATTTCCAAGCCCCCAAATTCAAAACCATGTAAACAATGAGTAAATTATGAGCGATAGGACCACACCAGAAGGTAGATGTACCAGTATGTAATAGAACATTTACTAATATAGTATTGCCAACAAAACTTTTGGATTTAGAAATTCCATTGGCTCCCTCTTAAGTAGGAAAAGGGAAAACACAGCTAGCTCTTTGAAGGAAATCAACACAGTCCCACATTTCGCCTAATCTGGAAATAATTGCTGGAGGGATGTGCAGAGGTGAGACTTGCAGTCAGTCCTCAGTAGTCTAATGAATGACTTTGTATATATTTTCAACACTTTGTATATATTTTTAAAAATGACTGACAGTTGATGCCATCACTTTAAAAATCAAATCACACACCCCTTATTTGATGCCTCAAAAAGGACAATTCTTGCTCCACTTAACAACGTGGTCCAGAGCTGATTTTTCGAGTCAAAGCTTATATTTAATACTGTCGGTTGAATCTCTCTTCCATGGGAATTCAGAAAAGCAAAGAGGAAGAGCGCCCCAGTGTAAGGAGACTGGTAGACATGTTTACACGGACATACAATCCATATGCACACGCACTCACACACACACACACACACACACACACGCGCGCGCACACGCACGCCTCACCGGAACGTGAGTGTGCCAACTTTGCAAACACACGACCCATCTGGTCGTTCATTTCATAAACCTCTCCTTTCCAGAATTGCACATCCTTCGCAAAGCATTGCGAGCCTATTGGGACTTTCACCTCGATTCTTAATAGACGCTTATTCATCTCTGGGAATAAAGTCAAACTGAACCAATGAACATTACCAATGAAGTTGCCCACTAACTTCCAGTCGGTAGCGAAAATCGATTCACCCCCAGGCTCCTCAGTCCCTCCAAACACACCCCTCGTCCTTCCCGGGCACCCAGGACCCCCCAGGGGGCCCAGGACGAGCAGCCTCTCGGTCTAGGGGCTCGGCTCACATACCCAGTCCCACTCACGCGCTGCAAATGCAGCTGCCACCTTCCATCGCCGCCTCGGGCTTCAGGATGACATCCACAGCCAAATCCCTGCTCCCGGCAGCAGCCCCAGAGGCGCGCACGCCGCCACCTTCTCTGCGCTAGCGTCGGACGGAGGCTCCTGTGCCACAGGCAGCCCAAAATGCCAACGTGCACACTCCTCCCCCTGCCGCCCGCCGAGTCCCCGGCAGCCCCCTCCCGCGGAGTCAGTGGGCCACGCGCGGCTCCACGGAAGCGCCTCGCTCCCCTGCCGCCCCTCCCACAGGCTCCCTCTCTTTCTCTGACAGCGCTTTAGAGCCTTCTCCGCTCGCCTTACCTGAAGGGCATCTCCCACGACCGCAATTAGCTGCCAAGATTTCATTGTCGGCTGCAAAGTGCCTCCTGCTTCCTCCCTGGGAGAGCAGACGCGGGAGAAGTCCGAGGTTCCAGCAAACGGCACCCACGTGCTAGCAATGTAAATGACTCGGGTCCTCCGCCCCGCGCACAGCGCCTTGGCGGGGCTGCTGGCTACCGCCGCCCGCAGGTAGGAGCGTGAGGGCTCCGGCGCGAGTAGCCCGAGCGAGCGAGGAGGCAATCAACACCCCGGGCTCACACAAAGGGAGGCCACCGCCGCGCGACGCCGGGCCCAGCTTCGCCGGCGGCCTCTGCCTCCTTTCACAGGCGCCAGAAGGGTTGCCAAAGAGACGCCCAATGTTTTCGCAAAGTCTTGCAGCTCGGGGAAGGTGGCAAACGCTGGGGCTGCGTGGGTCCCGCCCCCCCCCCCGCCTTCAGAGGCAGGTGCCAAGAGGGGGGGCGATGGCACAATCTCCCGGCTCACCCCCTCTCCCACACGTGTCCCTTCCCTTGTTCTTTGAAGCATTAAATATGTGCCACATGACAGAATAGGGCACCTTGCGAGGTCCCCTGAGTCCTCACTTGACAACCAATTTTAACTCACGAGCAGTGAAATGTCTGAAAGCAGGATATAAGCGCTTCCAATTACTTACGCTACTCCTGCATTATTCAAAACGTCCACGGGACAGTATTTACGACTTTCAGTGTTCAGCTTCTCGTAGAAATTCTAGAGCAGGATGGAAGACCCCCTCCACCCCCTGCTGTGCCAGCATAACTGTAGGGTTTCCTCCGCGCCCAAGAAGCTGTTGGAGGAAGCTTTGGGGTCTCAGCTCCTCTTCCACGTTACACACTAAAGAAGGACGTTCTGAACCTCAAGCCCGCTTGAGGGAGGAAAAGTTGTGTCGTCTGCCATTGAACTTTAGAGATCCCTTTTGGCAATCGATCTACCTTGAGTGAATTCCAATGCCCCGAGTCCTCTTAGTTCTGCTTTTTGTTGTTGAATGCGAAATAGGAGTAAGTTGCACAAGCGAGTCTAGCTATGGGCAGACTTAAGGACTGATTTCGGTAGGGACTAATCAATTGTTTGGCTGAGAAGTGGGACCCTCACAGGTAGGAGAATGAGCGTCTCTTCTTCATCATCAAAACTGCCAGCCACATGTGCAAGAACGACCTTAGCTCATCCAGCTCTTATTAGGAGGCTCTAAACGTAGGTGATAATTCCCTCTGTGCGTGCGGCTTTGTGTGTGCCCTGGCCCAGTACGGGACAGGCTGCGGAATATTCATTAGCTTCCCGGGTCATCTTCCTGGATACTTCAGTAAAGGCCTTGTTTACCACAGATTAGAGATTTATATATTGGTAAGCAAATTTTAAAATGCTAATGAACCTTTCAAATATTTATTTTCACATTTATTACAGCTCCACATCTAGAGGCAATATTTTCAGGGTATTTTTGGAGCATGCCAAGTCCTTACATAATCATCATCCATCTTTGTCATCCCAGGAACTAAACCAGTCGGGCATTTTTCCTGTGCATTAGTGTGTTTTCAGTATGTCATGAATATAATATTTCAAATGTCTCTTGGTGAAAGTAGAAGCGCATATGTGTTCTTTAGATCAGCCCCTTTTGGGGTGAGCAATGGAATTTGGAAGATTTTGAGACAATATTTGATAAAACTTTGGTTCATAATAATTGCATGCTACAGAGTGCACTATATGATATGCTTCATGCATATAATATAGTTAACTTGTGTCATGTGCAGGTATGTTTTCTTCACTGGCTTCAGGTAAAATGGCAAAGGTGTTTGGGTTCTGGCTTCATTGGAATGCTCTGTAATTACAAAATCTGGAAATATAAAGTCTTATTACCACAGCACAAACTGGCATTCTCAGTGGATTAATTTGATTCACAAATCAGTTCACAAAAGCAAGGTTATTCGAAGAGAAACATGGTGGGGAGTAGCCAGTGGAGAGACAGCAACTCCCAATTACAGCCTCATTGTCCCGCTGTTCGCTGGCACATATGGCCATTTAATCACGGAGTGTGACAACCTTGGCAGATGTTGCCAGGCCTGGTTATTGATATAAATTGCTGTCCTCATGTATAAGTGGTGCAGAAAGAGTTAAAACAATATCTCCATTTACCCAGCGGGACATAGGGGCAACACCAGCATCTGTAGCTACAAGGCAAGAAGGTACAGGGACAAGGAAGTTTTCTTTCTCCCAGCCCAAGAGGAAGGCAGCAGTAAGTGGCTCCCCCTTTCCAACTGGGAAGAGTAGCCCGTGGTGCTGCAAATTGCCAGGGTTACTTTGGAAACCCATTTGCCAGTATCTATTAAAATGTAACATGTATGTATCCTGTGTCCTATAACCCGTAAGCACTTGCACTTCTAATGTGTACCTAATAAGTGTGTCCACAAGACATGTTCATGGATATAACTGCACCATTTAGGAAAAGCTAGCAAACAAATGAAATGGCCACAGGTCACAACAAATTAGGGAACGTTCTCCAGTGGAATATTATATAAGAGTGAAAAGAAGATATGAATAGATAAATAGCTATGTAGATATGGATATGTATAAAGATACCAAAGAACACAACTACACATGCCCATATATATCAGTAGAAAAATGCTGAGATAAAAATTCTAGCTATAAATGATGTATACACTGGTACCATTTATATGAGAAAATTCAACAATAAAATAACATTGATTTGTCTGGAAATACTTAAATACTTGCGCATGTGTAGAAAATAGCACAGAACAGAGATTGTACAAACACTGTCTGACAGTCAAACCTAACTATTGCTTGTTTTGGGGGAGCAACTACTTTAAAATAATTTTTATATGTTCAATAGTTAAAACAATTTAAAAGGATTTTGTGGGGGTGGGGAAAACCTAAAAAATTCAAATTACCATGTCCACAAAGACGTTTTATTCATGCACAGCCCTGCCAATTTTTCTGTGCATGTTTCTTCTGTGTTTGCTTTCCAGGCCCACAGTGCCTGAGATGTCACTATCTGGCCTTTGAAAGAAGATATTTGCTGACTTCTGTTTGAAAAGAGTGGCACGTGAGGCTGGCAATCTGAAGACCTGCAGAAGATTTCAATTCCATCTCTTGTTATAATTTTTTTTAAAAGACTGTGAAATTACAAAAACGCATATGAATTAAGTTTTAATAAGTTAGGCCAATGAGGCAGCCCCTGGTACCATTTCTTTTTCTGGATTCTCAGGCATGGCTTGACAAAGCAAGAACTGAGTAACATTCATCCATTCCACAGAAAGGGAACATAAGAGGAAATAAAAGAACTGACCTTACATTATACCACTGTTATTTCTATAGAAAGAAGGATAAGACTGATGTGAATGTTAGAATTTGAGAACTCTACTTCTCCTTTTAAGAGACCACTTATATACTAATTTCAGACTTTTCAAAAAGGTAAAATGTGTATAGGTAAACATAACATATAATGTGGGAATAGTACATGCATGCATGTATGTGTGTACACAAACTCCCTTTAAACACTTGGGCATGCAAACTGGAAAGATATTTGTATATGTATGTCTGATATTAATAGAGGGGTAAGGTTTGCATGTGTCTGTACATATTTAAGAACACACACACAGACCTGGAAGAAATCATGCAAAATGGGGAGACTTGGTGGTGAAAATCTATTATTTTATTCTTCCTTCTTCATTATTTCTTACCTATCTCAATTTTCTGGATAGATATAAATAAAAGACAGAAGAGATTCCTAGCCATGTGTGTGCTGGTGACTGTTAGTGTACCAGTGTCACCTCTTCACCAAAAAATTGCCTCTTCTTTTCTACTGTTGATTATAGAAACTTCAGAAAGAAAAAAAAAAATCATGGTTTGGTTTACATGCACCAAACAATTTTTTTTTTTGAAAACTCCAACATCTAATTGCTTCTTCGTAGGAAAAAAAAGTGCTAAGCCTCAATGCACTAAAGATCTTTATAAAAATCAATCTTATCCCTGAAGTAAAATGCAATGTAGATTATCCTTTCTGCTAGAAGTTATGGTAATAACCTACTGAGATATGCCTCACAATACAGTAATATTGCTTCTTTACTAGTTTGAAAATATTTTCCTGTAGAAAAGCACAAAGCAAGATCCATCTGAAAAAATAAAATAAAATAAAATTACATATCAACCACATTGAAACTTTGAGGATTGGAACAGTGGGGCCTAATGATTTTCTTTGTCCTGACACCTAA